>NC_052354.1:5894201-5918363 GCF_009727055.1 Benincasa hispida
AAGAACAAACTGAGTCTTTCCCAAATCTTTCATTTGGAATTGGGTCACCAGCCAGTTCTTACTGAAGTCAGTAAACCTACATCATTCTCAATGAGTAGAATATCGTCTACATACAACATTAGGAAAACTATTGAACTGTTGATGATTTTCTTGTAAACATAAGGCTCATCAACGTTTTGGTCAAAGTCGTACGATTTGATCGTAGTATCAAACCAAATGTTCTAAAATCGAGACACATGTTTTAGCCCATAAATGGATCAATTAAGTTTGTACACTTTTTGCTCTTGACGTTGAGCTATGAATCCCTCGGGTTGTACCATATAAATGGTCTCCTCAAGATAACCATTCAGAAAAGCAGTCTTGACATACATTTGCCATATCTTATAGTTATAATATGAGGCAATGGATAGGAGGATGCGAATAGATTTCAATATGGAAACAAGCGAGAAAGTTCTTCATAATCAATTTCCTCCACCTGGGTATAACCCTTTGCCATAAGTCTAGCCTTGAAGGTTTACACCTTCCCATTGGCACCCCATTTTCTCTTGTAGATCCATTTACAACCTATAGGTTTTACCCCATCAGATTGATCTACAAGATCCCATACTAAGTTGAAGTACATAGATTCCATCTCGAGATCCATGGCTTTGACCCATTCATCCCAGTCAACATCCTTCATTGCCTTCTAATAAGACAACGAATCCTCAACCTCGCCATCGGCTACCATAGCAAGAATTTATGTGAAACCCATATAGCAAAAAGGTGGGTTCGCATCCCTCCCACTATTGAGTTTTATGTCCTAAAAACTCGCAGTTTGTAAGATGATAAACATTTTCTATTATCAATATACTTATTATTGATCTCATAAATTGTATGAAAGTCTAAATCCAATAAACTAAGACTCATGACTATTGTATGAGTACTTGAACTTTATGTGGAGACATAAAAGTGGATCGGGTTCGAGTAACTAGTCAAAATGATCTATGGTACATGAATGAGGTTGGGTACCATATTCTGGTAACACCATTAGAAGCGACCTACTATGTAGTTGTTACAAAGAGTTGTAAAATGCTACATACGATGTGATCTTAATTCGTACATGTTATGACATGAAAAGTGGGGGGCGTTCTATACAATGAGTTTGCATAAGATCAAGACCAAGAAATAAGTCACTCTTACTTTATAACGTTGTTTACTGTTTAAGACTGACTATTTCATCTAGATGACCTAGGTAACTCGATCTTAATCCTGAGCTAACTATGAACTCCTATTTATTCAGGTTTGTCCTTGGATTTGCATAGTTGAGGGTTGGCTCAACAGCGCCGTCTCAATAAGACTCCCATTTCAGGGGTAAGACCGGATAGATACCTAGGGACATAGGGTGCAAGACGGAGTTCACGCCTACCCGATTAAAGGATAGGAGAAAGGTTGTTCTCTCAAGTACTGAATCCAGGTCTTGAATAAGAGGCCCCACCCTCTCACTAGGTTAAGAGAGTTTGGTTTGGTGATTGGATCACAAACCAGTTGTTCATTAGAGGATCAGTAGGGACTTGAGGAATAAGATGTAATCTCGAGGGTAAAACAGATATTTAACCTAGCCGTTATTACGAACAACCTGTGAAGGGTCGATTTGCTGATTATGGTTAAATCATGTGGACATAATATATCTATATTGAGGGGAGTGCAACTATGGGCTTTAGTGGAATGACCCATTAGTTAACGAATGGAGATTAATTTGGTCTAATGAGTTTAGCCAAGTAATCTCAGATCGTTGGAGCCAATGACCTGTAGGTCCGCAAGGTCCCCTTACTAGTTCGTAATGGACTAGCTCTAGAATAGCGTGATAAGCTAATTTGAAACGTTCAAATTAGAATTAAAAGAATTTGTAATTATATGAAATATAATTATGTTTAATTTTAGTATTAAACGGAAGAGGAGAATTTATATATTTAAATATGATTTAAATATATAAAGATGGATATATGTTAAAATTAATTTAATATTTGATATTAAATTAATTAAGTTTTATTTAATAATTAATTTTTCATTTTTAAAATAAAATAGATTTTTTAAATCAAAATTTGATTTTTAGATCAAATTGAAAAATTGGAAAACTAAAACACAAAATGGAAAAATGGGTTTTTCCATTATCCATCTTTGAAGTAGCTCACACATGAAGCAACTTCTTGCCTTTGTCTTCTCTAGGTTTGCAATATAATGAAAAGATTGGAGTGAAAATCGGACATGTAATCAAAAGAGTTTTGAGAGAAAAACTGGTTTGAAGAAAGGTTCTTCAACAAGGTTGCAACAGTGAGCTTTTCTCCTTCATCCCTTAATTCAAGCTTGTTTTGAGTCCCACAACTCAATCTAGAGCACCAAGAAAATAGTGGGGAAGATCTTAAGGTGGTCTACAACAAGATATGGAGAAGATAGCAACTAGAAATTGAGCTTTGAAGAAGTTTTACAAGAGGTATGTCTTGAAACCCATTTTTTCTGCAGAAGTATGCTTTATATTATGCCAAATATAGTGAATTTGAGTGCTTAGATGATCCTTGTGCTTCCGTTGCTGTTGATACAACCCTACACCCATTACGTTGAGGTTTCCTCAACTCTTGGGATGGATCTAACCTACCAGATGAACTTCCTATTGGGGATTATGCCTTAAAATCTCGTGTCCTATAGTTTGTAAACAATTTGTACGAACGTTTGTGATGTATAATATACGATATTTACTTCACTTCTTGACTTTGCACATTTAGATGTTTTATTTGCTTTACCACAAACCAATAAACTCAAATCTCTGGTTGTCTTTATGTAACTTAAGCATGTATGTGGTGACATACAAGTGGATCATGTCTTAAGAGATAACCAAAATGGTCTGTAGTATATGGATATAGAAGAGAAACCTTATCCTAGTAACGCTAGGGATGTGGCTCGCTTTGTGGAACAAGTTACAAGTGTTGTGATTTGCTATAGATGGTCTGATTCTGATCATTCATGTGGGCATGTGCGAGCGGGGGCGTCCTATACAAAAGAGTTTGTATAAGACCTGACCACGAAGTATTAACGTCTCATTATATAACACTGTTCATAACAGAGACTTCACTTCACTAGGATGACCATAGGTAACATGACCTCAATCCTGAGTGAGTTGGGAACTCCTGCCATAGTAGAGCTACACGATCGTATAGGAAAAATTGAACGATCGTTTAGGAAATATGTATACGATCGTTTAGAGAAATCGTGAGGCAGACAATCGTTTAGACGAATGAGCTTCTATCGTATCGGCTCTCGTGATCACTTTCACGGATTCATTTGGGTGCGGACAACGATCGATTGCACGATTAATCAAAAATGGAAATGATTTTCATTGTTTTAATCTGCCGGTTACCATAACCTACGCAGCCCACTTTTCACGTCCGAACGTGGATAAATTCGTTAATTATCAAATAATTAATCAATTAATTTAATTAATAAATATAATCATATTATATTTATATCCTATAGTTTGATATTCATATATCTACTTATATTATTTTCTCCCTTACTTGATATAAATCATATTTATATCTAATTTCCTCCAAAATAATATATCTCATTATATTAGCCAATTATTATCATAATTAATTGAACTTCCTCTGTCAATTTGAACATTTAAAAATATAACCCAAATACTGGTTTCTCGAATTTATCCAAGCTACACAGGTGACCTAATGAACCGTGGCTCGAAGCTCCAACGGTACGTGAATAGTTTGACTAAAACTCTTTAGCCACGAGATCCACCATCCGTTAACTGTCAGTGATTCAACTAAAGACCAACACTGAACTCTCTTTACCCACAAGATATATTTTTGTGTCCATCGGATATAATCAATCATGAGTACGATGACCCTTCACAGATGCTCGTAAGTACAGCTGGGCCAAATTATTCATTATACCCCTGTAGTTACATTCTCCACTCCTTAAGTACCACTGATTCCTCTAATGAACAATACAACATAGTCCAACTATGTGTGAACACCTCTTGGGCCAAGAGAAGGTTCGTGGCACCACATCGTTCAAGCCTCGGAATCAGCCCAAGGGAGTCAACTATCTACTTACCCCTGCCTCGGGGAAGGAGTGAATTCCATCTTGTGTAGCTGAGTTCCCAGTTCCCAAATCAGAAGAATCCTCAAAATGGTAGGTTTGAATCGGCGAACTGGCCATTTGCACCCATACAAATCAAAGAACCACCCTCAATGGCAGGAGTTCCTAATTCACTCAGGATTGAGGTCATGTTACCTATGGTCATCCTAGTGAAGTGAAGTCTCTGTTATGAACAGTGTTATATAACGAGACGTTAACACTTCGTGGCCAGGTCTTATAAAAACTCTTTGTATAGGACGCCCCCGCTCGCATGTCCCCAACACGAATGATCAAGATCAGACCATCTGTGATAAGTTACAACACTTGTGACCATTCCATAAAGCGGGCCTCATCCGTAGCATTACCAGGATAAGGTTTCTCTCATTTATCCATATACTACAGACCATTTTGGTTATCACTCAAGACATGATCCAATTGTATGTCACCACATACATGCTTGAGTCACATACAGATAACCAGGGATTTTATGTTTATTGGTTTATGGTAAAGCAAATAAAACAATTAACTGAGCAAAAAACAAGATGTGAAGTAAACATCATATATTAACATCACAAGTGTTCGTACATATTGTTTACAAACTACAGGATACGAGACTTTAGGGCATCAACCTCAACAATTCACACATAGTTGGACTATGTTGTATTGTTCATTAGAGGAATCAGTGGTACTTAAGTAGTGAGATGTAACTACAGGGGAAAAACGGTAAAGTGGCCTAGCTGTACTTACGAGCATCTGTGAAGGGTCATCATACTCATGATTGGTTATATCCGATGGACACAGAAATATTTCTGTGGTAAGAAGAGTTCAGTTGTTGGCCTTTAGTGAAATCATTGACAGTTAACGGATAGTGGATCTCGTGGCTAAAGAGTTTAGTCAGCTATTCACGTACCATTGGAGCTTCGAGCCACAGGTCCATTAGATCCACTGGGTAGCTTGGATAAAAGTCAAGAACCAGTATTTTGGTTAATTTGAAATGTTCAAGTTGACAAGAGGAAGTTCGATTATATATGATATAATTGGACTGGTTAATTATATATGATATAATTACCAAATATATGAGATACATTATTTTGGAGGAAATTAGATATAAATATGATTTATATCAAGTAGAGGAGAAAATACTATAGTAGATATGTGATATCAAACTATTGGATATAATATATATGATTATTTATTAATTTAATTGATTAATTACATTATATGATAATTAATCATTTTCCATGTTGGATGTGGGGTAGTGGGCAGTGTTGGTTATGGTAACCGATGGGATTAAAACTGAAAAAAAGTTTTCATTTTGGAATCGTGCAATCGGTATGTTGTTCATCGCAAAAGAATTCGTGAAGCGCGCGTTAGTGATTCAACACGCGCTTGAGACCTATACGATACGTTCTGTCTTAAACGATCGTATACCTCGCGCCTAAACGATCGCACACTGTCGCCTAGACGATCAGATAGTTTCTCTAAACGATCATATAGTGTGCCGATTTAGCTAAACAATCGTAAACCTTTTCCTAAACAATCGTTCAGCAAATCCTACACGATCATGTAGCTTCTCTATGCAATAAGCACTTCTTCTATACAATAGCATCGTTTTCTCTCTCATTTGCTTATCACCTATACGACTCGTTGTTCCTCCGTCGTCTACCAAATTCACCAAAGCCCACCCTTTGAATTTTCACTCCAGGGATACCCGGGGCTCATTAGTGGTGGTGTCGTCCCCATTGCGGTCACAAGTTCGCGTTGATCGTGCTGCTGCAGTCGACTTTTCCATTGGGCGTTGGTAGAACATTTGGAGGTTTCCGCTGTGTAGGAGTTCTAAAGTTTGAAGATAGTCTTTAACTAGTACGAACTCCTTCCCTGTTATTTATTGTGTTCTGAGCATGCCGATAATTAGGTTTATATGCATAATTGTTAGTGTTGAATGTATATCTTTTGTGTTTCAATCACGGTGAGATCGGAGCGATCTGAACGCGCTCATGGAACTCTAGGTATGAGATCCTTCATTTTCAACTTCAGCCTTGAACTCTCTGAACATTTCAAAGGATTCAGACTTCCGTTACATCAAATAAATATACCCATACTGAGAGTAATCATCAATAAAAGTGATGAAATACTCATAGCCTCCCCTGGCTCGCACATTCATCGGACCACAAAGGTTTGAATGCACTAACTTTAGAGGCTCTTTGGCGCGATAACCTTTTCCAGTAAAAGGTCTTTTAATCATCTTGCCTTCAAGGCATGACTCGCACACAGGTAAAGAATTTTCCTCTAACTTGCTTAGAAGTCAATTCTTCACCAACGTCTCAATTCTATTGAGATTGATGTGCCCTAATTGAAGGTGCCAAAGTTGGGTATTTTCCTTTGGAGAAACCTTAAGTCTTTTATTTTGAGTTACGGCAGTTTTAAACATCTCTATGTTATGGAGAAAATTTTTTGCTAACGGCCTTAGCATATACAAATTATTTTCCAGTTTTGCTGAACAAATCTCAATACCATCTTTCAGAATAAATACTTTATTCAATGAAAATTGAAGAGTATATTTACATTCTTTCTTATGCTTTACAGAAATTAAGTTCCACTTTAACTCAGGAACAACATAGACATCATTCAAACTGATAAATTTTTTCTTAAAGTCAACTGGAACCCTCCCACTGCCACTGCTGAGAGAACGTGCCCAGTACCTACTCGGTTTATCATCTCTCCAGCCTCAAGCTACCGCCAGGATCTAATCCTCTGAAAAGAAGAACAAACATGATTAGTGGCCCCAGATTCAATAATCTAGGCAGAATCATCATTCTCCACTAAACAAGTTTCCAAAATTAGTAAATCATATTTACCTTGTTTTGCCTTGGCCTTGGCCTTCTTCTTCTCCTTTATCCAGCAAGGACAATTTCACTTATAATGCTCGTCCTTGTTGCAATAGAAACACTTTTCTTTGTCAACCGCGTTGGTCGCCTTCCCCGCTGACTGACAGGTTGTGGGTTAACAGGTGTCTTCCCCTTCCCCTTACCACCGTTCTTCTTCTTCCACTTGGAAATGTTAGAAGTAGNCATAAATATAACTCTTAAGCATGCTCTTATGTAATTTTATCATGCAAACTACTATATCATAACTCTTACAATATAGAGATGATGCATGACCAATGCATAACCTATGGTGGGATTTCAACTATATGGCATACTATATGACATATAATAAAACATACATCTCATATACATTCACCAAAATTATGGACGGGATGATTAACCTCAAAAAACGGAAATTAAATTCTATCTATTATATAAAACTATTGAGCAAACCGGTTCACAAGTGAACTGGGTCTTGAACCACCTGGGTGAAGACTTCTTCACGATCGTTTAGTAAACTGGGCAAGTAACCACAAACGTTTAGCTACGATCGAGTATCTTTGACTATGCGATGAAGCATGAGGCCACTCGATCGTTTAGCGCACTAATGTTTAAACACAAGTCAAACGATCGTGTAGACGACTACAATTCTGTGAAGCATGATTGTTTAGACGATCGTATAACAAGCGATAAGTAACATTTACTATGTGATCATGTAGTCAGTGACTATGCGATGAAGCATGCTGAGCTACACGATCGTCTAGTGCGAGCGCGTCAACCTTACAATGAGTATCCCATACTCAACGATCGATTATCCCATCGTTTATACGATCTGACCAATGTTTGGTCTTCTTCTTCTTTGAAGTAATGTGCATCTCCATGCCTTGAAGCTTCATCACGAGCCACTCACACTGACTTAAACACTTTGAATTACAGACTCGATAGTAAGTTAATATGCCCAAAAATACAGGGGCCCTTACAATTAACTTTGAAAATGTAAAAGAATTAATAACCAGAGGCAATCATCCCAAAAACTCCATTAATCCACATCCACAAACATATTTAACATTTAAACATAATGTAGACATAACACCCACCAAGTAAGTAAATGTAATTCTATACAACAATGTATTTGGAATATCAGAACCTAACTCTGATACCAATTGAAGGAACTCTTATCAAAGAGAACCCATAAGTAGAAGCACGATCGATCCAAATCTATTGTGACAAAATTAAAGGCATTCACAAACATACAGAATAGTTATGCATCTTCTAACAAATTACAGCATGCTTTCATAATTAAATACAACAGGAACAAAAGACATACCTTTGAAGAACTCTTCTTCTACTGATCTTTCGCTCTCGACAAGAACTTGGATAGAAATCTCTCGCTCTCACCCAGATCGCCTACCCAATCATCTAGTGGTCACAAACAAACTCCTCCACGAACAAGCAACCTCTCGGACACTACCACTCAGCAACCTTGGTATTCTCGGAGTGAGAATTCAAGAGGTGTGAGCTCTGTTGGATTTGGTAGAGGGATAGAGGAAACAACGATCGAACTATACGACCAAACAAGTGGGAGAGTATACTGTCTATCGCATAGACTTTGTGTGCTTGATCGTTTAGTAAATCTCAACAGGTACACGATCGTTTAGAAAAAAATAGACTTGATCATTTACACGATCGTTTAGAGAATCTCCCTAGGCACACAATTGTTTAGTAAAACTTTACACGATCGTTTAGAGAAAGGCACATGAAACGGTCGTTTATACTCTCGCTTAGGAGGCCATCGTATAGTCTCTAATCAGCTAAACGATTGGTAATTCTCTCAATGAAGCGATTCCTTTCAAAATGCAAACATTTTTCATTTTATCCTTTAGTTATGAAAACTGAATATAACCTCTCACTTTCACGCACGGTTAAAGGAGAAACTACCCACAATTATCATATAATTGTTTTAATTATAAATAAATATAATAACTAACTTATCATATTATATTGATAACCTATAGTTTTAATATCACATGTAACATTTAAACCATAGTTCTTTTCTCTTTTACTTAATATAAATCATATTTATATCAAATTCTTCTAATTGATGTATCTCATATATCATCAATTATATCATATATAATTGAACCAGTTTAATTATATTATATATAATCAAACTCCCTCTTGTTAATTTGAACACTTCAAAATGACCTAAAAACTTATTCTCAACTTTAATCCATTAAGCTACCAGATAGACCTTATGGACCTGTAGCTTGAAGCTCCAACGGTACATGAATAGCTGACTAAACTATTCAATCACAAGATCCATCATCCGTTAACTGTCGAGCACTCCACTAAAGACCGACAACTGTACTCTTCTCACTATAAATATATTTCTGTATCCATTGGATATAACCAGTCAACAAGTGATAACTCTTCACAGATCGCTCGTAAGTACAGTTGGGTCAATTTACCATTTTGCCCCTGTAGTTACATCTAACTCTTTAAGTATCACTGATCCCTCAAATGAATAATATATCATAGCCCTACTATGAGTAGACACCTCTCAGGTCATGAGAAGGTATGTGGTGCCACATCGTTCAAGCCTCGGAATCAGCCCTTAAGGGAGCAATCTATCTATTTATCCCTACTTCGAGGAATGAGTGAATTTCATCTTGTGTAGCTGAGTTTTCAGCTCCCCAATCAGACGAATCCCCAAAGTGGTAGGTTTGACTCAGCAATCTGGCTACTCGCATCCATGCAAACAAAGGACCGCTCTCATAAGCAGGAGTTCCTAACTCACTCAGAATTAAGGTCATGTTACCTATGGTCATCCCAATGAAATGAAAGTCTCTATCATGAACGACATTATATAACGAGACTAAACACTTCGTGGTCTGGTCTTATACAAACTCCTTTGTATAGAAAACCCTCGCTCGCATGTCTCCACATGAATGATCAGGATCAGACCATCTGTAGCACGTCACAACATTTGTAATTATCTGCAAAGCGAGTCGTATCCGTAGTGTCACAAGGATAAGGTTTCCCTCCTTTATCCATATACTACAGACCATTTAGATTATCATTTAAGGCATGATCCACTTGTATGTCTCCATATACATGCTAAAGTTACAACGATAACCAGGGATCTTAGTTTAGTGGTTTGTGGTAAATGCAACTAAAATATCTCATATTTCATAGACAATAGTGAAGAAAATATCTCATATTATTACATCACAAGTGTTTGTTCATACAGGTGTTTACAAACTATAGGACCCTACGAGAGTTTAGGGCATCAATCCCAACAGAGGTAAGTAGATAAATTGCTCCCTTAAGGGCTGATTCCGGGGCTTGAACATAGTGGCCACACCCTCTCCTAGCCCGAAAGGGACTTGATCATAGTTAGACTATGACTTATTATTCATTAGAGGGATCGGTGGTACTTAAGAAGTTAGATATAACTACAGGGGCAAAACGGTAATTTTGGCCCAACTGTACTTACGAGCAATTTTTGAAGGGTCATCGCACTGTTGATTGGTTATATCCAATGGACACAGAAATTTATCTATAGTGCGAAGAGTGCAGCTGTCGGTTTTTAGTGGAATGACCGACAGTTAACAGACGTTGGGTAATTTAATTAAAGAGTTTAATTAATTATCCGAGTACTATTGGAGCTTCAATCTACAGGTCCATAAGGTCCCCTCTGTAGCTCAACAGGGATTTAATTGAGAATTATTTTGGATTAATTTGAAGTGTTCAAATTAATTAAAGGAATTAATTATATGTGATATAATTAATTAAATTAATTAATTATATATGAGATATAATTAATATAATGTATTTGATATATTATAATATAAGATATTCTTAGAGGAATTTGAATATGATCCAAATACTAATTATATGAATGAGATTCATGTAATTAATTTAATATAAATACGATTTATATTAAATACCATAAATAAGTTGAGATGAATTAAATATTTGAATATGATTCAAATATCAATTATATGAATGAGATTCATAAAAGTGAATTTAATATAAATGTGATTTATATTAAATGTCATGTATTGTTAAGAGAAAATAAAATCTATAAGTTATGTTGTATTTGATGCAATATAAAGCTATAGGCTATATGTTATATTTGATATAACATATAGTGTATATATATAATAAAGTAGTGTATATATATATAAATTTAATTTAATTTAAATTAATTAAAGGGAAGGAGTTACAACTCCCTTTCCCCATTCTCTCAATTAATTTACGTGGGTTGTGAAAGAATGATGTGGTTGGAGATTCATGTTCTTCCTTAATTCTTTCTAAGAGAATAATTCTCTCTGAAAAATTTTACAGAGAAGAGAGAGATCTCTTCTCTTCCCTCTCCTCCTCTCCATCTTCCCTCTTCCAAGGATTCAAGCAAAGCCCACAACTCTTACTTAAATCCTTTATCCTAAGAGAATACAAACGGTTCTCAAGTCGTGGTGCCCCTTTTAGAGAAGGAGATCTGTCCGTGACTTGTTCGAGGGATTCTTGAAGATTAGTCTTCAAAGGTAAGGGTTTCTGAAACTCTAAGTTTTCCTTTAGCATTGCATGTTATAATTTAAGTAAATGCATATCTTGTTTTTATTTACTGTAAAATTTATATTCAATGAAAAATGAAAATTTGGGTCGATCTTGCTTCCGCTCAAGGATCTCTCCTCAGTTAGAATTCCTTCAATTATTATATTAATTTTTTGTGTGTATATTATTACTAGGGAAAATCTTATAAATAGAAAAATTTTAAAAATATTTATACTTTATAGTAAAAGTTCCAAAAGTGCTTTGTACTTTTGGAACTTTTTGCTATAAAGTGTAAATATCTTTAAATATTTTTTTATATTTAAAAAGACCCCTTATTACTATTTATATACCTATTTATTATTTTGATAAGATTTGTTTATATTGTTTAAAAAAAAAAAAACCATTATTTTCTAAGTTTCAATATATTTATAATTTTTGTACGAAAAAAAAAAAAGCACTTTCTTCCTTACATATTTAAAAATATATATATTTTTAAAAGAATTCTAATTCTACTTTACCTCCCTCTTATCCCATCCTTTATTTCTCTCTTTCTTATTTCCCATTTGAAACAAGCTTGTAGCCATAACATCTCCACAAACTCTCCTTTAAAATCTATGCTAGCATACCCTCTTCACCATAATTGCATTTTGGGTCACCTTCTTTAGAACCTTCCATTCTTTCTTCTCTCACCATCACCCTCTCTACTACATTTTAATTTGCATGACTGTCAAATCTTCTTTTGTTCATTATCGACTAGTTCTCTGAGTAGTCGCATGCCACCAGCAGTGACCATCGCACCACAGACACACCATGGTGGTCGTCCATTGAAGAAGCAGTCGCCAATTGTTTCTCGATGAGGCCTATATTGGCGAGTTTTTAAATTTTCGAACCGTTTCTAAGTTTTTGACCATGCTATTTGTTTTTTAGTTTTTGGTTGAGATTGCCTTTTTTTTTTTCTTCTAGAAGTTTAGGTAGAGTGTATTTATAATTTTTGAGTTGTTTTTGAAGCATTGTCTATTTGTACTCAATTTGTTAGTCTTTGGGGTAGTATGGTCATTTACCAATTTGTTTTGTTATTTTTACAATTTTGAAACTTTTTTGCCATTTTTCTAAATAAAACTTTAAATTTTGTTATTTCTCTTGTCAGCTCTAATCTAAAAGAAGTTGCGAGTATTAGACAGGCTTAAATGAATTTGGGCCACAGGCCCAGAGCCCAGTTGACAAAAGTTTAACAATGTAGCCAACATACAATGACAAGCTTAATCAATTTTTTTTTTTCTAACTTAAACACTTAAACTCTCATCATAAGTAAGAAAAATCCAAAAGACCCATAAACCGAAAGTTCGTTTGACAACATTTTTGTTTTTTATTTTCTATCTTTGAAAATTATGCTTATTTATTAAATCACCTTTCATTAATCGTTTTTGAAACCATAGCCAAATTGTATATAAAGGTAACTCTGAAAAACCATTTTCGTTGTTTTTGAAATTTGGCTAAGGTTTCAAAAACAATTAAGAGCAGTGTGAAAACTAAACAAAGAAAACATAGGTATATATAAATATACGTAGGTACTATAAGCATAATTTTCTTAAACAGAAAATTCAAAACAAAACCGTTATCAAACGGGCCTATACAATTGGAGAAAGAGAATAACAAAGCCCTTGTAGAGCTTCAACATTCTAATATGATACAACAAACTTTCAACTCCTACGCACCCCAAGGGAAAAAAACGCTTCATCTATGAAAATTTTCTCTTAATATACTAAACTCTTCAAGAACTGATAGAACTTAGCCCACCCAAAAAGAAAAAGAAAGAAGAAAGAATTTTTTAAAAAGGATTTTCACCTTGGACCAGAGAGCTCCATGGCTTGAACCAACAATGATGAATCATCTGTGAGATCAGAGTACCTGTCTGAGGAAGAGAAATCATGGGGTTTGCACTTTGTTGAGTCAACTCTTTGAGAAGCTTCCCATCTCCCAGCAAGCCCTTCTCCTTCAAGCATTCTGACAACTTCTGACATTTTTGGTCTATGTCCTGGTAAGTATTGTGTGCACAACAAAGCCACTTGAACCATCTCCTCTAGTTCAACTCTGTCATAGTTGCCTTTCAGATCCTTGTCCACTAACACTTCCAACTTCTTCTCCAGGTGAATCTTCTTCACCTGTAATTATGATAAACTTGTTAAGAAATCAACAATCAAATAAACATAGAAAACGTAAATAGTAGTGAACTCAATAGAGGTTTACATGGTTGTCAGCTACGTTTACGAGGAGACAGATAGATTACTTTATGATTAGAGAGAAAATCAGATAATAAAGATCAAACGTGCCAGTAGAGTTAGAGAGTATATAGCAAATCCCTCTATACCTTAGGACCAAAATTGTAAGTAACATAAATACGGTCAGCGAAACCTTGTGCTTGGTTGTTCGGAGCGTTAGTTAACAGTTTCAAAGCATTCTAACAAAACACAATGTCATTCACTATAATTTTCTAAGGTTCAAACTATTTCTTCCCATTTGAACCAACATGTAACTGAATTTCCGTTAAGAACTTCCTTTGGTTTATTGAAGTCAAAAGAGGGAGAGAGGAACAAGATAACAATTGCAGGTTTGGAGATATACTCCATTCAACTCGCTACCATTGTGTTGTGTTCTCCTCCCTCTTGAATGAAAACTTTGAGAAACAATGGAAGTTCTAGGAAAATTTGAAGGATAACAAAGATGAATATAAAGATGAGACATTTGTATTGTTTTTCTATGGTGGTGCATACCCAGTCAAGGATGCCTCCTTTCTGATTAGCTGCTTTGCCAAACTCAAGGGCTCTCTGGCCTGTGATCAGTTCAAGGAGTAGGATTCCGAAGCCAAAAACATCTGTTTTCTCGGACGACTGTCCAGTGGAGAGATACTCGGGAGCTATATGTCCCACAGTGCCTCTCACAGCAGTTGTGACGTGTGAATCTTGATGATCCAGAAGCTTTGCCAACCCGAAATCTCCAACGACCGCCTCGCAGTAGTCGTCAAGCAATATGTTTGCAGCTTTAACATCTCTATGTATTATCTTTGGGTCACACTGTTCATGTAGGTATAACAATCCCCTTGCAGCTCCTATAGCAATTCTCTTCCTTGTTCCCCAGTCTAAAACCGGTTTTCCTGTGAAACAAACCGATCATTTTCATGTGTTACATTGTCAGAACATAGATATTATAAACTGCATACGGTTAAGTATCAAATGCTCTTAAAATGGCTACCTTTGAGACGCGATGCAACACTTCCATTCGACATATATGGGTAAACAAGAAGCCTTTCGGTCGGTGTGTTGCAAAACCCGTACAACCTAAGTAGATGACGGTGCACGGCCAGGCTGATCATTTCAACTTCAGTCTGAAACTGGATCTCGCCTCTACTCGCATTCCCATCTTTGAGTCTTTTAACAGCTACAACCGTTCCATCCGAAAGAATTCCTTTGTAAACATTTCCAAAACCTCCCTTTCCTAGTATGTTCTTGCTGCTGAAGTTGTTTGTTGCTATCTGAAGTTCTCTAAATTGGAACCTTCTCAGATTTCCAAGCGAAATTTCCTCATGTTCTCGGTCTGCAATTGGAGAGATTGGCATTAGATCCAGTGTATGCAGAGGACATAGATTAGAATGATAATATAATCCATACTCAAGTTTAAAGTTTAGACTTATTATTCAGTTCAGATGTTGGGATTAGCTAGAATTTAACAGTAATCATGACAATAGAAAACAATGCAATGCTCCAAACAATTTACCTTTTACATCGAAGAATGTGGGTCGATTGCTTCGTCTTCTCCACCATATGAACAGTCCAAATACAAGAACAATCAGACATAGGCAAGCTAGGCTCAAGCCAAATGTAAGGGCCATTTTATGACTCTTCAATCTCACGGCAGGTAAACCAGCTAAAAAGGCAAAGAGACTTGGTTTAGAATACCATCACAACAAGAATTCTTACAGCAATAACTACAGAATTCAAAAGGGTCTGAAGCAATTTATCAATCACCATGTGTTTTCAAGAACCTTACTTTGTGTAGTGTTCAAATTCATGGACATGGGCATTAGAGTTGTACCATGGCAACCGGCCTCGGACCCTGTTGCACAAATCAAAGGGTTTCCAACAATGCTGCAATAGTGGAGAGATTATGTGAGTGAAATTTCACACAGATTGAAAACACACACACACACATACAGAGGAAAGAGAGAGATATACTTGAATGTTTTGCTGGGAAATCTAGGGAGAGGGCCACTGATATTATTATAAGACACATCACTGCATCACAAACAAATTCAGAATAAGAAACTGAATTCAAGAGCAAGTTTTCATCAGAATAATCATGAAACAAAGATGGCTGAATTTGAAAAGATAAGAACTTACAGAAAGGCAAGCTGTGTCATGTTAGATAAAGACATTGGAATTACCCCAGAAAGACTGTTGTTGTTTAGCCTCCTAAAATCAATGGATGAACAAACCAAATTAAATTAAAAACATTTGAGGGGGGAAAAAAAGTAAAAGGCATGATAGGAAGATGCTTACAAGTACTGTAGGCTTCTTAAATGGCCTAAAGAAGAAGGAATTTCCCCTGTGAAGAAATTGTTTGATAGATCAAGTGTTTGGAGCTTTGAGAGTCTCCCAAGCTCTGGGGGAATTGAGCCTGTAATATTGTTGTTCTGCAACAGCCTATAGAGCAAATGCAAATCAATTTCAATTGGAAAAGAAAGAGGAAAAGAAAGATCTTGTTGAATTGTTTTGAATCATTTCAACTTACACAATTTGAAGGTTAGTCAAATTCCCAATGGTTGAAGAAAGAGTTCCGGACAGGTTCTGGCTTGGAGTTCCTCTGCATTATGTACAAAACCACCAAAAGAAAGACAAAATGAATCAAAGAATTTCAATGGTGGATTGCCTCCCATTTTCCCAAAATCTCCATCTACAAAATTTTTCAGTTCAAATTCTTAAAAGAAGAAGATGAAGAAGAAGGATTTACAGGCCAATGACAAGGCTTTCAGGAGAGCAAGTAACCATAGTCCAACTACATGGGTCAACAGAATCCCCATCCCAATTCTCAAGCACACCATGGGGATCTTGAAGAGAAGCTTTTATACCCATCAAAGCTTGAACTGAAAATGAAACAATGAAACAATGAAAACCCATTCCCCCCATGAAAAATTCTGCATTTTCCCATCTTAAACTAACCTAACCAGACAAAACCCATCTTGCAGAAAAGAAAAAAAAGAACTGGGCAATAAAATTAAGGCCTCTATTTTCCCCTCATTTTCTCTCACTTACCTTCATAGTTAACACCTTTGGGAGATAACAAGCCATTTATTGCAGAAGCCCAAAACAATAAAGAAGCCACAAGACAGGAAACAGTAGCCTCAATTCTCTTCATTCCCATTAAATGCTCATGTACAAAAAACCAGAGACAAAACCAAGTAGATGGGTGAAATTATTGCACATGAAGAAGAAGAAGAAGAAGAAGAAGAAGAAGAAAAGAGGGTGAGGCTCAAAAGGGTATGGTTATTTAATAAGGAAATCTTCAAATCAGAACGAATTTTTGTGGTTTTTATGGCAGAAATCTCTTCCCATTAACCAAAAATCGTCTAATGTCAGAGCTCAAATGGAGGTGGGAGGAGCAGTTTGCTTTTGGTGGCAGTGCGCAGTGGCACTAACAAAGCATGCTTGTCATTTGAGACAAGAAATTTTGAAGAATATAATATGGAAAAGCCTTAAAAAGAATCAAACAAAACAAACCAAATCCACGTAAGTTTCAATATTAAAATAAAATAAACAAAAAAGAAGAGGACAGAGATTGAGCATTATTTTACCTTTAATCATGTCTTATGCTTTTAAAAGAGTGCCATGTGAATTTTAAATTTCTTTAAACATATTAATCTTGTAAAACAAGTACAAATAAAAGCATTTTGAAAGAGGTGATTCAAAACCATTCAAAAGCTCCTTTTTTTACTTTCTTTTCTTTTTTTTTTTCAAAAACTGCAAGCTAGAAGAATAAATCTAAGCTATTGATAAATCCTCCAAAACCCCTCACCTTTTTTTTTCTTTTTCTAAAGGTAACCCAGTTAAAATTACATAATTTTGATTCATGGGTCAGTGAAACAAATGAAAACTCACCTAATATCATGTAAAAAAGCTCCCTTTTTCCAAGTTGGATGAAGAATTAACAACTTTGAGAGATTAAAAACAAAAAAGGACAAAGACCCAGTAAATATTTGATGATTTAGATCTAATGGGTCAGTAAAATTAACATATGAAAATTGATTGAGAATGATGAACAAATCTGAGGAAATTTGTTATTAGTCAGTTAAGAGAATCAAGGGCATTGAAAGTGAGAAAGGACAATAGAAAAAATGAGGAATCAAACATTCTTTGAGTTTTGCCATTGGGCAAAATTCTAAAAAAGACATATTGTACAAAAAATTGGAGAATGTGAGAATCTCAAGGAGGCTATTGGAGTTGGTCACCACTATCAAAATTATTACAAAACCCAAATTCATTTTTTTTAAAAAAAAAAAAATGTTTAGAGATATTGAGAAGTGCTTTTTAAAGGAATGGATAATTAGGATATTCATGTATGATTAGATGATTTCTCCCATTTGATTATCACATAAAAGAAAAAAAAATTAAAATAATTTTTATAAATAAAACTGTTACTTGATAGTATTTTATTGAACTATACTCGAGATGTATTAAGATAAATATATTCAAGATAACATCCAAGTTTTTCTCTTTTTAAAAAGGGAAGAGAAGAAGAAATTACACTACACATGGTGGGTTTGTATCAGAAAAGAAGCAATGAAGTGTAGGAGACAGTCATTCCACAAAACTGTTGAAAGAAAAGTGCTTTTGGAAAAAGCAAAAAGCTGACATTTTTTTTAATCTTTCTCTTAAATAACAATATAATATTATATATATTAAAAAAAAAAAAAAAAAAAAAAAAAAAAAAAAAAAAAGAGTTTTAATTTGTTTGGTGATTGGGGCGTGCAAAGAGAAGCTCAATTATAGATGAATAGTGTTCATATTGCTCATCTCTTCATCATCATCTTTCCCCACTTCTTCCTGCCCCACTCATCTTTTTAACCTTTTTTTTTCTTTGAATCTCTTCACTTTTTTTCTTTTCCTTTTTCTTTGGGTTTAGGGTGGAACAAGATTTGGAAGTTCAATTGATTTAAAATTTTGTTTTTCTAATGTAAATTTTCTTTTTGGTTGAATTATAAATTTAGTTTTCAAGTCAAAATAATATAATACAACTGTTTATACTATCAATCTTAAAGTTAAATATTCAATTTTTTTGTCTTATTTATCAAAAAAAAATTATAGTTTCGAAACTTTTATATAAATGCTTCTTGGAAAAGAAATTATTGAACACGGCTACTACAATATCTAAGGATTTATTGTTTTACATTGTTGAATTTTTTTTAATGTGTTACAATTTACGTTGTCGCAGATTATTTGAATATCACTAAATTGTCTGATAATTTTTTTAAAAAAATATATTTTTGGTTCTTAGATTTTTTGTCTAATAATTTTAAACTAATTAGTAAATATTGGTGTCAATGATTATAAATGAGTACTTAATTAAAAATTGAGGTTAAAATGTAAAATCTTGAAATCTAATGACCAAATTGAAACACAACACAAATCTCAAGGGTAAAAAGAAATATTTTGAAACTAAGGGATTGAATTGAAACCAGAATTAAAATTTAAGGACTAAATGTGTAACGTATTGAAACTTAGGGGTCAAATAGAAATTAGATCCAAAACCTAAGGACCAAAAAGGTTTTTTTTCCTTTTTTATTGGGTAAGTTGCAAATATGATCATTAGATCTAAAGTACTAACCAATATAACATAAAAAAATTTATAAATATAACCAAATTTAAATAGTCTATTAGAATAGATCATATTATTGGTAGAAGTCTATCAACGATAGAAGTCTATCTCTGATAGACTCCCAAGTCTATCAATGATAGAAGTCTATCGTTGATAAACTTGTCTATATTTGTAATCTTTTTTAAATGATGTTATACACTTGGTAATTATTCCTAAAAATGCTACCAATTGCAATTATCCTTTTTTATTTTTGATCTAATTTTTTATTACTTAGACTTTAAATGTATCAATTAGATCACTACTGACCATTTTGTTTTTGTTAAGCTTCTAAACTCTACTTTCACCTTTAAATTTTTATATTATGTTGTCTATTTTCTACCGTGGTTTCAAGTTTTGAAAATACAAAAAAAAAAAAAAAAAAATTGAATATTTATTTTGTTTTTAAATTTTGACTAAGAATTCAAATATTGAAGGAAAAAGAAAACCATAGTAGATAAATTCAAATAAAACAAGCATACGTTTTAAAACTAAAAACTAAAAACATAATGGTTATCATACAGACCTAAACTTTTAACTTTATATTTTTTAGATTTTTGAATTTTGAAAATATCTACTAAATCTATCAAATTTCAACTCTATGCCTATTAGACATTTTTTTTCCTTTTTAAAAAAATGTGTACCTTGTTTTTGAAAAGATTTGTGTACCTTGTTGGACACGATTTTATTTATTTAGTTTTTCTAATACGCCTGTAAATTTTAAAAAATATTTAATAAGTATCCGACTATTTATCCTAAAATTTAAAAGTTTAGAGACTTATTAGATGTTTTAAAATTTACAAATCTATTAAACACAAAACTAAACATTTAGACAAATTTTATATATTATTTAAAGTTTGAAGACCTATTAAACATAATCTACAATTTAAGAGGCATAAATTATTTTATTTTTTTCATGATAAGTGGGACAATGAGAGTTCAAACTAATTTTCACCTTTAATATGAATGAACTTTGAGTTAGTTTTGAATATTTCAATTTAGTATTCTAATATTAATATTTTTTTAATCAAACTGAAGATAGCTTAATTGGCATTTGAATGTACTAGAAATAATAAAGTCTGTGGTTCAAGATATAATATATATATATATATATATAAATATAATTAATAGTAATGTGTGACACATTGTTCAATTCATTGAATTATTATAACTATTATCATATTAACTTGCTTGGTAGTGTTGTAGACCTTTAATGAATTAATGGCAAACACTGATAAGTTATGCTTCTAAATTAGTCAGTGGGATACAATAAAACTTTGAAATATTTGGTTGAAATGTCTCATTCATTTACATGCAATAATATTTGCATAATGTAGAAAAACATAGACATAAGGAATATTTCTCAAAAAAAATTCAATTATTTTGTCATCTTTACAACATTCCCCCTTCTCCTATTTCATTCCATGACAATTGTCTATTTTCCTTTAGGGCTTCAATTACTTAAATAACCCTCAAGTTTTGGATAAATACAAATAATATGTGAATATTAATCATCATGCTAAAAAAATTTGGAAAATTTCTCTTTTTCCATTTTGGATAAAATTTAGAAATATCAAATGCAAGTCCCACAAAATCATTAACAAAAGTTAAACAAACTTATCAAATTGGTATAATCCCAATGCTAAATTTCAAGACCCAAATTAAAAAGTTCTTAATGATACTTTTAAAGACCTAATGTTTAAACAAAAACATTTAAAATCCAAAAGAATAGTTTCTCTGTTTTATATAATTATATAGCAAATCTATATAATTTACACTGTTTAATCACATCTTAGATTAAAATAAAAGTAAATTTTGCTCTTCCACTTAACAATAAATCAACTTAAAAGTTAATATAAAAAATATTACAATAAAATAAAATTGAGGTCACGTTTACCTTAGAGAAAACGTAATAAATCAATGATAATCTGAAAAATTAGCCTCATTTGATTATATTTGGTGTTGTTTACTTGTGTTTCATACCAGTATTGATATTTGAGGCCTACTTTCAAATTTTTAATAAGAAAATGCAAACTGATTTACGAGTGGAGGGTGTTCAATCTAATTGTATTTGAAAATTATGCCGATATCATTACCATTACCATTGTGGTTAGCGTTGTTGTTACTGTTACAATATGAAAATTATGAATTTATCACATTTATTCTTATTGTTACCATTTGACCCTAAATAGTAACAATAGATGTGATAAATTCATAATTCTAAGTAAAGGTGTTAAAAAAAAATAATTTAATTACATTTGCGATGGTGATTCATTACGATTGTTCTATCAATGAATTCTACTATGTTTACACTAATTTTCATTACCGATTGGTAAATACATCTTTAATCCAATAGTGAAATAGCTTAAACTCTTATACACCAATTTTCATTACCGGTTGACCTATCAATGAATTATACTATGATTACACCAATTTTCATTATCCATCGATAAATATGGCTTTAATCCAATGGTTAAAAAAAAAAAAAAAAAAAAAAAAAAAAAAGGTGAAAATTGCCAAATTAAGCTTTATGTCTTCATAGCTTAAATTATAGTAAGGTTAAAAAAAATAGGGGTGATGTGAGGTTGGATTAAAATTAATAAATTAAACACCATAATTTATGGAAGATATAGAGAGAGAAATTAGAGGACCACCACAATCAAAAAGCATATACTAAAAAAATAATGAATTAAAAATTAAAAAATGTAGAATGGACAAAGCATAAGAAAAGAACACAAAACTTTAATAAAAGAATGACAAAAGTGACCAAAGGGATTAAGTTCCCAAAAATTCCAAGAACAGCTAAACATTTCATTGTCTTATTATTCCACCAAAACAATTTAAAATATATATCACTATGCCTCAATTACAATTTACAACACAGTGAAAAGATTCTAAATTGACATATATCTATAGATTCTAAGGCTAGGCTTAGAATAAAATTGATTAGGTACATTTTTTAATCATTTTAAGTATTTGGTAAAATTGATTATTAAAAGAAATGGTTAAAAACAATACGTTCGTTCTCAATGAATTATGAAGTAAATTGGTTTGAGAGAAACATTTGAGATTAATTTTTAGAAAAATGATTTTTGAGTATTTAATGGTTAATCTTTACTTAATTTGTATAATATATAAAATTACCAAAAATACTGATTTTTTATAATAATTTGATAATAATAGAAACAGCTTGAGTTTATAGGAAACCATACAAAATCATATATAAAAGAGTTGTTAAATATAGAAAAATAAATCAAAATATTTACAAAATATAGCAAAATTTTAAAATATCAATGATAGATATCGATAGACATTGATAGAAGCCGATAAACATTGATAGAAGTCTATCAGTGTCTATCGGCATCTAATTGATATTCTAAAATTTTACTACATCTTGTAAATATTTTCAACAATTTTATCATTTGAAATAATTTCTCTATATAAAAATATTTTTTAGAAAATGTAACCAAACAAGTGTTATTATTTTAAACAATATTTATAGAAGTGTTTGAATGATAACAATGTTTTTTAAAACACTTTTTTTTCTAGATAATCCAAATATACCCTAAATTTATAATTTAATCAATTTTCATTTTTTTCTAAATGTTCCATTTGTTTTTAATTGCTTGGTGAGATGTCGCAAATATAAAAGGTCAAATGTTGGTTTGTAGTAAAAAAAAAATGATTAGAATAGCCGTCAATACGTCGATATATTCGTTAGAGGAGAATTCAACATCTACATATTATGGATGAGTAATAGATGTTTTCGATATTTATTATTTACATTCCTAAAAAATATACAGAAATATCATCTATTTTTTTAATTCATTCATTACAATATGAAGATGATATACACTAACAACAATATTTGTAAATTAGTTAGAGGTAAAAATAACTAAATTATTATTTTAAAAATTTTTTATAAATATTTTAATGACAAAAATTCATCGATATGATATATCGTAATGTCAATATTCACACCAATATTTTTAATATAAATATTTTAATAAAAAGTTTCATTTAAAAAAAAAAATCTTAAAAGAATTATAAATTTGATCACTTTAAAAATACACTTTAAATCGAATTTCATAGGCTCGTAACTTTTAATATTGAAAGAAATAGCTGCGGTTATTCAAAAAAAAAAAAGTTTTTTTTTTTTTTTTTTTTCTTTCTTTTTTCTTTCTTTTTTTTTTTTAAAAAAAAACATGAAGATTAGAATTTCCTCAAGACAAATGAAAAATATATATTTTAAAAATAACTTTCCTTTAAAAAAAAAAAAACAATTCTCATACTAATCATCATATTAGATTTTCATCAACATGTCGATATTGTCATATTTTTACATTTTTAGAGGTTCAATCTCGACATAGAAGATGAATCGGCATGTTCCTTATATCGAAAAAAGAATCATGTAACATAAAAAAAATGAAATGTAATTAAACAATGAAATGTAATAATCTGAATACAATATAAATAATAAATATTTTAACTAGTTTAAGAAAACGTAGTATGTTTATTTATTAATTTAAATATTTTTTTTGAAATTTTTAGATTTTATAATTTAAAATAAAATATATATCTTTTGATATCAATTTTTCAATATTTTCATCGATATTTCTGTAAAACTGAAACTCCAACATTTTTGTCAAGATCAACATTTTAAACCCGGGAGGAACACTTTATATTTTAAACAATTTTTCTTTATAAATAA
>NC_052354.1:5918373-5931528 GCF_009727055.1 Benincasa hispida
ATAAATAAATAAACTAAACTAAATTAAAATTCCCACCCTTTAGAGTTGTGGTGTTGAACAAAACAGTGTAAAAGTGAGAGTGATTGATGAAGACAGGTTCAATGTTCATGGTAAAGGGACCCATCTAAACTATCATCAAATTTCATTTCAAATTCAATTATTATACAAATTAGGATAATAATTATCATTATTAAAGACAAATTTACATCATAATCATAGTTAGAGATAACATATACAACTTTAACCATCTCAATATAGTTCAATTGGTTAAAAAAATTATTGAAAAAAATATATTTCCGATTTCTAGATTTTAGGTTTAGTTTCTATTTAGTTACTGAGTTTCAAAATGTTACGTATTCAATCCTTAAGTTTTGAAATTGATTTCAATTTAGTCCCAAGATTTCAAATGTTAAAATTTTACTTTTGAAATTTGAGTTTTGTTTTAATTTGGTCCCCAGGTTTAAATATCTATATTTTTAACCTTAGTTTTTTTTTTTTTTTTATCAATACCCACTTTCAATCATTAGTGTTAATGTTTATTAATTAATTTAAAATAATAAGAAGTGATATTTAAAGTTTAGTTAGCGACGGAAAATAGTGAAACTTAATTAGTTATAGTTCTTTTAATTCTTTTAAATTAATTAATTGACATTAATACTAAAAACGACCAATGAGTATTTAGTGAAAAATCAAAGTACAAAGTCTAAATCTTGAAGCCTAGTAAGAAATTAGACTCAAAACCTAGGACCAAAAAAATATTTTTCTTAAACTTCAGCCAATAGGTTAAAGTTTTGAATTCTCACCTCTGCATATTGTGTGAACGTTCAATTTAAATTAAAATAAGTGTGACAAAGATATGAAACAATTAATGGTAGGATGAAACAAAATTATAATGTTATATATAGCAATCAAATAAACATGTCCAAACTACTCTACAACAACAAAGGGCAACTTTCAATCCCCCAAAAGTAGGAAAAAATGAAGCATTCTTATCCTTGAAAACAGTACAAGAAGATTAAAAAAAAAAATGAAGGGGGAAAAAATGTGGGGTAAAGCAAATGAGTAGGAAATAATTACAATATTGAAGAAGTTGAAGAGGGAAATTTGAGTGGGTAGGAAGAGACATTTCTTCCATATTTATAAGCTATAAGGTTTACTAAATAATTAGATAGCCACACCCACAAGTTATTGCCTATTTTATGGCAAACATTTCAAAGTTGAAATGATGCAATTTGGCTTCCAAATCAAAATGTTTTGAGAAATACAAAAAATAAAAAATAAAAAAATTCCCTCCTTTTTTTTTTTTTTTTCTTTTTTTTCTCTTGTGGGATTTGGTTGGAAGCTTCTGTGGTATGCATATGGATATAATTGAATTATGTAAATGAAGATGCTGGGATTGTGGGTGTTTTGAACCACTAAAAGATAATAATCTTCATTTCACTCATGTGTAGGATAAAATATTTGAATTTGGTTTCTTAAATTTCAAACATAATATGTTTGGTTTTCCAGGTTTAAATTTGATTTTTTAAAAAAAGAAACTAGAATGACAACATCAAAACATAAGTAAACAACTCAATCACGATCTCAGAAGACAATAAAGAAGTAATTCTCACGTTTAAGGCCTTTGCCACAAGGTTATGAGTCAAAAGTATTGTGAGACAAACGAACGTGGAAAATAAATATTCCGCAAGACATGTGCCAAATTTTAATTGAACTCTAAAGTATGGAATTATTTTCTAAATGATCTCCATGTAGAATTAAATATTAGTTGATATAATAGAATGAAGACGTAATCGATAAAATATATTGGTTAAACTTTAGTGATATGTATTATTTTAAAATTTATATTCGAACTGATTTCATACTTCAATGACCAATAAGAAATCAAATTTAAATGACGCTAACTCATGTGTTACTTTTGAAATTTTAAGAACCAAATAGAAACTAAATTCAAAATTCAAATACGAAAAGTATTAGTTTTGAGTGAGACTCCAATATGAAAAAAAAGCTTCAAAATCCATTGTTATGATATGTTTTGTATTTGTGTTTCAAAGTCATTGACAGGAAAGTGAAAGAGATAGAAGAAAGAAAAGTAATGAAAATGAAAGAGAGGATTGGGTAGAGAAAAACATGGGTTAGGGAAAAGAGTTATATGAAGGGAACATGGTGTCCCATTTTCTCTTCTCTCTTAAAAGGAATCACCAAAATTCATTTGCATTTGCATTCTCTTTTTCAAAAGGTTAATTTGGTCCATTCATTTTTATTTTTATTTTTTTACAGTTTAATCAATTAAGACACCCTTTTGTTGGGGTAATTTGCCTCCCAACAACATTACATCTTTCAAACATATAAACACCACTCAAATTTTTGGATATGGTTTTGTGGTGCTCTTTTTTGTTACCATCATTTTCTTCATTTTTTTTGGTATCATTATAAGGGAAGAAATTGTTTTTGATTTGCCCAAAGTTGATTAATAGAATTGAATTTCCTAAAATTTTGGAAAACTCATGCACAAATTTGGTGATTCCTTCCTTTTTATAATTTCACTTGCTAGAATGAATCATTAGATTAAATATTCACTTGGAGGATGAGGATAATTTTGCTTACTTTTGCAAATACAGTTTTCTAGGTTAACATTGGTTTTGATTTTTAAAATTTGAATAAACTTTTTTTTTTTAAGAATTTAACTTTTCACTTCTTAATCATGAACATGTCTAAAATATACTCAGATTTACAAATATTGAGTTTGTTTCATATAAAAACGAAAAATTTTCATAAACAAAAAAAAATGTTAAACTACTTACAGAAATAATAAAATAAAATCATGATAAAGATAGACTTTTATTAGCCTTTATGAAAGAAGATTAAAAGTTTGCTATTTTGTTGAATAATTTTCCCTTACTTTTTTATTTTTAAAAATCTCCGTGTAAAAATCTAAATATTTTTTCCCCTTAAAATAGTTGAAAACTTCTTTTTTCTTTTTTTTTTTTTAAATACGTCGCTACAATTGTAGCAAAAAAGACAAATTTGGAAATTAGGTAGCCTACTTATAGGTTCAAGATAATACTTTTTGTTAAAATAAAATAAATATTCCTCTTTTTTTATGATAATGTTCAAGCTATGACTGTTATTGTTAGTGCTCAAAATGGAAAGAAACTCTGCAACAAAAACTTTACTTCCTAAAATTATATTTATACTAATGATCCACATAATTGTAATTAAAGAATGTAACCAATGTTCAAAGGTGAGCCAAAGTGTTGGAGGACCTTTAAGAAAGAAAATTCCAAAACTTCCAAATCTATCCCCTAAAATTCTAAAATTTTCACTTCACCCCTCCATGTTATACAATACTCAACAATGTCAAATCATACACCAGGACACATCTCCATATCTTCATTAATCAAATTTCAATCCAATATTAAGCAAAATAAATACATAATCAAGTGGTGTAAAACTAAAACTATGATCAGTTCTTAGATAATGGTTGTGAAATCAAACCTCAATTCTTTTTGTTGAGACATCATAATAATCCTCCCAATGGAAAATTTGAAGGTATGAAATGGCAAAAGAGTTTGTAAAGTTGGTCCCCCCAACAGCAGCTCCATTGCTGGTCTCTGTAATAAATATAGTGAGAAATGGATAAGCAGCAAGTGGGGGAAACAATAGCTACTAATCATAGAAAAATGATGACAATTTTGTCACACTGTCTGTAAGAACCTAAGTTGTCTTTTGTTTGCTGCCTACATTCTAATGAACATCACAACCACTGAAAGATGACAATCAAAAGGCTCCAACACAAATCAACACTCTTTCTTTGTTCCTTTTTTTTTTTTTTTTTTTTTTTTTTTTTTTTTTTCTCTTTTCTTTCTTTCTTCCTTCTATTTTCCAACCTGGTAATGAATACAGAGCAAAATGATACAGACCCTCTTGGCTTGTTTAGTCTCACTCATATCGTTTTGCTCATCGACATGTCCTAATCAACCTGTTTGGCAAAATATGTCTTGGCTTGCCATAAAGAATTATTATTCAATTCAATATGGGGGAGGAAAAACCAAGAATCAACAATCAGAACTATGAAATCAAACAAAAAGAATGATATATGACTATTCTCGCATTTTTCTTCCTTCTTTAATCTGAAAAAAATAGATGAGGAACCATGACAAATCAATAGAAGAGAACAGAAAAATAAAAATGGCGTGCATCTAACCATCATGGATAGACCTAGTGGTAAATAGGGAGCATAACCTCGATAAGGGACTAAGAGGTCATGGGTTCAATTCATGATAGTCACCTATCTAAGATTTAATATCCTAAGGGTATTCTTGACACCCAAATGTTTTGGGTCAGGCAAATTGTCCCATGAGATTAATCGAGGTGTGCATAAGCTGGCCCAAATACTCACAGATATTAAAAAAAAAATACATTTGTTATCGTCAATCCAAACACAACTTAGTAGATAAGGTACTCGTTACAATTTCAAATTTCGATGACTTAATCTCCCACCCCCATAATTATCGTACTAGAAAAAAAAGACAACTATTACAATTTTATATTTAATCCAACAAGGCGTGAAAATATAAACTAAGACAAAGATTTGAGCAATTTTCAAAATTTGAATAGATTTGAACTTTCAAGTCTTTAAACACACTCTGGAAAGTAACAACATGCTTGGCTTTATTCTTTAAGAAAGCTAGATTATGTCAAGGATTTTGTCAAAAGTAACTGCTAGTGCTAATAAGACTAGGTAGTTTTATGTTTGCTTAACAAATTGATGGGACATTTGATGTTTCATGCTATGCGTTATAATGCATTATAATAAAAAACTTTTATCACCTTTGCTGCTATGACAAGCTAGAATCTCTTGCTTTGCTTTAAACCAAAGAAAGACATCTGTATCACTTTTCAAATATATTAAAGAAGAAGGAAAAAAAAAAAAAAAAACACACTCAAGGCAACATAAACATGATTGGCATTGGTTAAATTAATACACAGATCCACCAAAATTTCATAACTATAAGAAGGAAAGAACATCATTATGGAAAATTGATAAGCTCTAACACGATTAAGCACATTATGAGTCAGGTAGGCGAGGTGGGGGCATTATTCTCCAAAGACAAAATGTAGTGCTAATAAATATTTCGAATGTAACCAAATCAGTTGTCTTACAATAAACACCAAGAACTAAAAAAAACTCAAACCAGTTCATTACGGATGAGAACACACACTACCTTTTTCACTCGTTTAGCAATGAGAACCTTGAACACATAAGAGTGTGAAATTTTCCGAATGAAAAAAAAAAAGCTACAATAAAGTAAACAGAGCAGAATGCTTGTACACATGCGCAGCTTACTCTAAAGTCCAAAATTAGCAGAGTTAAGGGCTTTACCATACAATGGCCTCTTACACAGCAGCACCGAAAGAATGTTATCTGATATTCTTGTCCCCCCAAGAAGCTTTAAGAGCAACATCTTGGAGATGACAGCCTGAACTTTCAGCTTTTCTGGAAGTTCTCTATTTTCTACATAAAACTCAGATAGGTATATGTACTAGGGGTCAAGAATCAATCACATAATTGATGTTTTTCACACTGTGATTTTAAACAAATCTTCTCTGCATCTTTCCTGATCATAAGAGAAGTTGAAAATAAAGAACTAAAATAACTTTTGAAAATTTGATTGGTTAATGAAAATTTTAATAAGCTGGTTTTGTCAACAAGTTAATTCAAACTCAATTTAGAATATTTAGTAATTCTGTAATGATTTATAAACAAAAATAAAAAATAAAAAACTCAACTTTATAGGAGGCTACAAAATAGAGACCCTAGATTACATAAATAAGACAGGAAGTAGTAGGAAACTGGAGCTCGATCACAGGAAACTTGTTCCCGCAATTTTTATTCTCCACAAAGTTAATTTAATCATGCTCCATTGGGCCAACAAATTTTGGAAACAGATGAAGTATTTGAAACAAAACCTTTTAATTGATCAAATACCACAAGAAACCTCATAAACTACATTGCAGGGAGACATTATGTGAGTCTAAGAAGCCAGCTTTTGGGGAGGAGGAGCTTCTACAGGCTTCATGGAATAAAAAAGATCCAAAACATCAGCATGGTTACGAATGTAACCGGGGCATTTTGAAAGAAAGTCTTGAGCATCCCCATGCCTTCCAGCTTGGAAAAACGCTTCAAACAAATGGAGAACCACTGACGTAGAAGGGAATTTCTTCGATGTCATGCCCTTTAGGAAACCAATGGCATCATCAGCTGTTCCAAACTTCGATACATATGAGATAAATGGTTCAATAAATGGTGGAAATTCATGATTTCTCATCATCCCCAACAATTTCAAAGCTTCTTTGAATTTCCCTCGGAGCAGTAGCTTGTTTATCAATGTTTTGTAAGTAGAATGGCGCGGTTTTAGCTGCTTTTCATCGACAAGATTGACGAGCAGATGGCTAGCATCAGTTTCTAGTTTCTTTTGACAGTAGCCGTTTACTATTAAATCCAAAGCATATCCAGCAGAAGAGACTCCTCCTTTTTCAACCATTTTGTGGATACAATCAGAAGCCTTAGCAAGATCTCCAGCAGCACAGTGCCCTTCAATCAAAGATGCCCAGGTCTTGTTGTCTGGATTACATCCAGAAGCTTCTAAGCTATTCATGAAATCATTAGCTTCATCACTTTTGCCAGTCCTACTGAGTCGATATGCAACCTTTCTCTTCAAACCACCACTAGATACATATCCATACTCTTTCATTACATTGAAAACCTCATTGAACTCTCCAATTCTACCAACACTAGTCAGAGACTTGAGAACTGCAAAAACCATTGAATCCGTCAACACATTACCTGTCTCTGAAAATATCTTCAATGTCCTTGAGAATAGATCTAGATCTAAATGCTTACTAACTGCTATTTTCTTTAACAGAAAAGTAAGACAATCCGCCGAAGGCTTATTACCTCCAGCCATTGCAAACACATACAAATTTACAGCTTCCTCAATCATTCTTCTTTTACAAAATCGTCCCAACACCTTGGCAAATGTCTCGACGTCCATTTCGTAACCATGGCTCCTCATTTCATCTGCTACTTTCCAAAATCTATCAATACAATCTTCCCTTCCTAACACCCTAGCCATGGCATTATAAGTTTGCTTATCATGCTTAAACATCCCACTCTCATCAATCCATCGGAAAAATATTAATGCTTTTGTTGGTTCTGTGCAAAGATCCTCCAATATCATCTGAACCATATCACTTGAAAATGAAACACTCATATCACGCAATTGCTGCTCAACATCCTCTCCCCACACATTCTTCCTGATAAGTCTGTAGACGATTAAACCAATCTTCTCCGGAGACCTGTCAATGGATCCTGAAGCAAACACATCTCTCAACTTCTCAGCTTCACTCTCCAATCCATCCTTCTCAAACTTCTCCAATACCTTATCCCGTACAGTTTTTGATATCCCATAACCCTTTTTCTTCATATTACAATTCAAATCCCAAAACTCCTTAACAAGGCCATTAACACCTAGGATCCCCAGCATCAAGTTATACGACTTGGAGCTAAGTTTCTCACCATAATCCCCGGAAACCCAATCGAAAAACCTGATAGCACAATCAGGGTTCGACTCAAGTTTCCCCAATACCTCCAAAACCAAACCATGACTAATAACAGTACCATTCAACTCTAAACCTTTCCTAATTTCATCCACATCACGAGATTTAGAGAAAATGTCAACCACAACAGTACGATCGGATTCCTGTTCAGCCGCCGGTTCGGAGGAGAACGTTCGAGGGGTTCCGTATATGGGTTTTACGATACTCTTGAAGTGAGAATCGGAAATGGGCGGCGACGCCGTGTGGTGAACGGGATGCTTAGGAAACAGTGACGATAGAGAGCGAAGTGATTGCAGATTGGGATGGGAAAGTACCTGAAAATGTGAGGAGTTGGATGAAATGCGAAGTTGAGACCGAAAATGAGCTCGTAAACGAAGCAGTCGCCATGAATGTCTCATATTGCGGCTTTAGGGCAAAGAATTGGAAGCAGAACGAAGCCAAAGTGAGATGCAGAGACAGTGGGAGAAGTAGGGTTTTAGAGAAGAATAAAATAAAATAAATAAAAACTGATTTTATTGGAAAAATGAAAAACCCAAACTTTATAAAGTAATGTGCACTAAAAATAAAATGAAGATTTCTCAAATATTTTTTTTCTTTGTATCGTATTGTATTTTTGTATTCTTGGTGTATTGAAATTTGTTGATTAAACTTTATAGCTAAACTATAGGTTACATTTTTTTTAATAGAAAGATATTTGTCATCATATACCAATATGAGTATAGTTTAACTGGTATAGCTATAAATTCATATTATCAACTTAACTTAAGTTTGATTTTTCCATCTCATGTTGTTAAAAAAAAATAAGCGTAAATTGCAAAAACCACCTCTAAAGTATTGTGGTAGTTATAATTATACCTTTTAACTTAATTTTAAAAATTAAATCCCCAAATTTATGTAAATATTAAAATTGGGTCAAAATGAACCTTTAAATTTACATAATTAACATTTGTATGAGTTTAAGAGTTTAATATTTATCATTTGTGAATCTAATTTCTATAATTATTGTAAACTTAAGAGTCTAATTTTAACCATTATAAAAGTTTAGGGACCAATTTATGATGCTTGAAGGTGAGTAGACCTCTGGTTGGATTTTTCAACTTGATGTCTTCTTAAGGCAAGCCATCCCACTATGATTGGAGAATTCATCATTATTGTAACGTTTGAAAAAATGTGTTCTTTTATAAATTTGAGAGATCTCACACATGAGGTTTCCTATATAATACTTGCTTTCATTGAGCATAACAAAACAAGGAATTCCCGTTGGATAATGTAACATCATATAAGAGTGTAGTTTCTTTATTGTGTAGACAATGATCCATCTCATTTGTCTCAATAAAGTTGAACCAAAACTATATGTATATTGAGCTATCCTCCTAAATCAAATTCACGTTGGTTAATGAGATTCGACCTAACTTTTTGTTTACAAGTTTTAGCATTATTTTTTATGCATTATTGTTTATGAAAGTTTTGATTGAGTATTTTTGAGTGATTTTTATATGAGTGGTCTATTTTTGGATGTTCAAATGAGAATTGACCTAACTCATGAGAAAAATAAGTTTATTGGCCTTTTGCTTTACCAAATTCACGGGTGAGGAGTGGAGATCTCGCTCCCGTTATCCTCCCACTCAATTTGCTTCTTCTATGGTGAAGATCTTCCTGCTCCTCGATTCTCGTTCCTATTGCTCAATCTTGTGTCCGCTCCTATTCCCCGATTCACACTCGCTCTCCGAATCAAGGTCGGAAGGAGGAAAAAGTGAATTTAGAATCAGATAAAGAAAAAAAAGTATTTACATTCCATTTAGGAATTAGAAGACCACTCTTGCCCAAAAAAGAAAGGGTTTAAAAAAAAGTTGCAAATTGGATTTAAATCTCCAAACTTTTGTAGATTGTATTAAAAGAAAAAAAGAAAATCCCCAATTGAAGAAGGGACACAATTATCCAAACAATCGAGAAATTAGTCTATAAATATATTTCATCTTTAAATTGAATATTTACTTTGTTTCATCACTCTTTTTTTCCATAAAATTTTTTCTCTGTCTAAAAATTGTTAAAACTTGTTCCACAATAAATTTAATCTATTATTCTTTCACATGAGATAATTACTATTGAGACTCTAACATTAGAATGAATAAAATTATTTCAAGTTACTAATCTTCTAGTTTTATTTGATATTACTTATTTCTTAAGTTTAACACGTTTGACACATAAAATTTGAAATTTTGCACCCTATTATTCTTAAAGAAAACAAAGAAGATTTTAAAGTTAATTGTCACATCATTTTTTTTTCAAATTAAATAGTTTACATATATATATGTAAACTATTTATATAACAATTTTTTAATGCCACGTCATTTTTTTTCAAATTAAATAGTTTATATATATATATATTACTCTCCACTTGAACAACTATCGAAGAATTCATTAAAATTCCATTAATATGCTTAAAATGTAGTTTCTTCTTCTCATATGTTTTTTTTAAAAAATAATTGCACTTTTAATATTGTATTTAGATAAGTCATAATTGATCATTAACCTAAATTTTGATGGAGATAAATCATAATAATAATCATTTAGCAACAGTATTTTGAATATTTTGCAGGCATTGAAGATATATTGATATATATATTTCAACATAAAAAAAAATCCATTTGGCATTTATTTGAGATTTTGATCAAAGGCCTCCTAATAAAAGGAGTAACCAAACAAATCCCAAGAGCCAAAAGGAAAGCTCATAATATTTATATATAGAAAGAAAAAAAAACCTCTTTCCTCTCATAAAGAGATTTTGAAAGGGTTGGAAACAAACCCAATGTTACTAAAGAAAATATATAACTCTCCTAAGAGAGCATTCAAGCAAAATTAATTAAACGTTGAAAATGAGAGGTGGTTTCATTTGTTGACAGTATCTTTGACAGCATCAGCAACTCCTTGAACTTTAGCTTTCATTTGTTGTCCTACTTCTTGAACGGACTCTTTGGTCGATTGGACTGCATCACTTGTCTTATCCATCATGTTGCTCACCTTTTCCTATATAAAAACACAAACCAGCATATTACCTATCACTTTTTGAATTTCAAATTCGAAAAATAAATTTGGACAATTTTTGTTAATGATGACAATAAATTTCAAAGACAATAGATAAGAAAAACACATGAGCTTGGCCTTTTGCTTCTCCAGTGTGATAGCTCATCTTATGAGAGTTTTCAGCCATTTTTTTGAAAGAAGAATTTAGAAAAGAAGAAAGAACCAAGAAATTGAAAGAGGATTTGTGAATATGATTCTCAAGTTTGTTTGATTTAGAAACTCAAGTTTGGTGCTATTTTTATAGTAGTTTGAATGGAATCACCAATTGACACGTGTAATGCAATCAATGGAAGCACCATGCCACGTGTTATCCAATTAATGGAACTATTATAGATGAGGCCCATGACCCCATTGACTAGGTAATGGCAAGAATGGTTCATTTTTAAGTAATGGACCATTATTCTCAATTTAGAATTTTTTATTAATTAAAAAAAGTCTAATATAACAAGATAAATATCAATTTCCTACTCGTTCGAGGGTTGTATCAATTAATATTTTGAACTAACAAGTATAGTCATCTTAAATTATAAATTTATAAGGGATCAATTTAGATATTCTATTAGAATTTTATGTTCAAAACTATTGGGACATATATATATATATATGTATATGAGACTTTTTTTAAAAATATATATATAAAGAGTAACATAAATTAGATTAAAAAAAAAAGGCAATAATTAATGGATAATAGTGGATTTTCATTGAATTTGAACATTTTTCGACCTTCTATTTTTTTTCTCTACTTATTCAGAAACGTAGAGATGAATTAGCTCATATATTTATGCTTTAAGAAATCAATAAAAATAAAAATAAAAACGAATGAAGTAAAATAGTTGGAGTACAAACCTTCAAATAAGATGAGGGAGTGTGAAATTATGTTAAAATTTGATAGAGAAAAGAATAGAAATATGAAGATGAGAGTGTGAAAGGATGAGGTGAGTGTAAAATTGTTGAAATTGTATTGAAATGAAATGAAAATAATGAAGAAATTGGTAAGGATGATAGAAATGAGAGAGTGAACAAAGAAAAATAAAAAAGAATGTGAAGGGTAGGAAATCAGTTATAAGAAAAATAAAATGAAGCTAATCAAAATTAGGCCTATAAAAAATAATATTAATTAAAGATAGAGAAAGTCATTAGTAAAAAAAAATGAAATTGTTGTTTAAAATTAAGGTGGGGTCATAAAAGAAAGTCGTTAGTAAAAAGGTATGGAAGAGTTCTATACTACCGTAGAAGGGAAAATTAGAAGGATATTGTAAACTATTTAGGAAAATAAAGTTGTTTTTAAACTTTTTGTAAAAATATTGTTGTTATTTTTTTTTTTTTAATAACTCGAGGGTTCAAAATTCGACCAACTCGACCTTGCCCTTTCTTCTTTTTCTTTTCTTTTTTAATTATTACACATTTCACCTTCTTCTTTCTTTCTTCCTTTTTTTTTTAATTTTTCATTTTATAAAAACAATTTTTAAAAATATTTTATTATTTTATTTAAACTCTAAAAAGAATAAATTAAAAAAATAATATCTTATAAAAATTAAAAAAAATGTAAATTAAATATCTCATTTATATAAAAATAATTACAAAAATCAATGTGTCCCACAATGCGGAAGTCATCGATTTCGAGCGGGTTGTCATCGTAGACTTCGAAATTGAGGTTGCTCGTGTTCTTCTTGATGTTGCTCTGGTACCTCTGCAGGCACTTCATAATATAAATATTCATTATGCTCTCCATGACCTCTACCAAGTCCATGCACGTATGAAGACGATGGACCAACCTCTAAGTCATGTCCTGAACCAAATGCTGACATCATCATCATCGGACTAACATAATCAGTTTGACTCTGCGTCTACATCATAGGGGAAACTCTTCCACATTATATGCAACCTCATTAAACTCATACTCCTCTCGAACAGGTCCTCTATGTCTAGGAGCTGGTAGAGGAACAATAGATATATCGCACATATAATGAATTTCCTCCATATAGCTTTGGTTGTCACTACATATAGTAAGAACCTGGTTTGGATCATTCGCAACCTCATGGAATCTACTGTTGTTCAATCTCTGTGAATTATAAAACAATTAGACAATATTTAAAATAAATTTAAATTAAAAATAATTAAATAATATTCATTCATTTACCAGATGACACACAGCTGCTCTCGGACGAGTGACGTATCGCCTTGTGATATTATTATACCAATGAATATATTTTGGAGTGACATCTGTATCAAACTGTTCAAGAGATACCCTCACTGCAATAAACTGTACGATGGTGCCATCGCACTACCAAATGTGCAACTTTTTCAGATCAATCTCCAGTCTTTAGGTTAATATCATGCAGTACGGGTTCAGTATTACAAGGCGATGGGACATCCTGCTGAAAACCGAATTGTCTCATCACCCTGTCAGGAAGATGCCACTCACCAATGTGAAAACATATGAGCGGA
>NC_052354.1:5935954-5966953 GCF_009727055.1 Benincasa hispida
ATTTTCTCGTGTGCGTACCTGCATTTTTACTCCATTTAGTATTATAAAATATGTCTGAAATAAATTATTTATAAAAATATATATATAAAAAAATATTACTGGGTGTATTTATCTTGACACTCTAATGCATTCCTTATTTTTTCTCCTCTTTTCTCAAAATAGTTCACGCATTTGAAGAATGTTATCTGAGTAAGAGCATTTATAGGCAACATTCGAGCTCCTTTGAGGACTCCATTTATGCACTTTGATAGATTTGTCATCATCCACCCATATCTGAATCCTTCATCATGTGCTTGAGTCCATTACTCTAAACTAATGTTGTCAAAAAAACTCAAACAACTCCGATTTATTCCTTTGATATCTTAAATTTCTTTGTTGAACTTTCGAATTTGAAACTGATACCCGGCACAATAAACATAATTTTTCAATGAATTATTTTTTATTGAAGTTGCTGACGATATGTCATAAGCAGAAACGATGGTGACATTTCGGTCTCGTCCAACCATTTGCTGGATTGTTCACTGCTGCGATTATACCAACATGTCGATCTGAAATTAAACACACCTATTTGTGTGTTACAATTTCTCTCAGGTGTTTCAGGAACCATCCCCATGAGTCTGCAGACTCTTCATCAGCAACGAAAAACGCAAGTGGAAGAAAATGGTCGTTCGAGTCAACTGATGTAGCAATCAACAGTTTTCCTCTATATTTGTCGTACAAGTGTGTACCATTTATCTGAATTATCGGCCGACATTTATTAAAAGCTTATCAAATGCCCAAAATACAGAAGTTAAGATAACATGGCCTTCAATAAGCGTTTCTTTAACTCTCACTCTACACGTGTTCCGGATTGGTCTGCTTAACCATATATAACCACCTGGGAAACAATTTATAAGACTCATCCCAATCACCGAACACTTTAGCCAACACTTTTCTTTTTCCCTCCCATACCCTATGGTAAGAAGCATGATATCCAAACTTTGATTTGATGTCGGACTGCAGTTCTGCCATACTGATAGATGGTTTTTCTCTTACGGCGTCACAGAACTCCAGTGCAATCATTGATGAATCCAATTGCACCTGACTTTGACTTAGTTTTGAATAAAAACATGTATGTTGCTCATCATACTTAGTAATTTCGAACAAGCCATGCGATTTTTTCTTTATTGCACGAAGTCTCCACTTGCAACCTTCTTCCCACTTCTTACACCGAATTGTCCAAATTATCGGTGTATATTCAACAACCTCATATGGTGCGTGACACTTTATTGCAAAATATTTGACCGCGTGTTGTAGCATTTCCTTGTCTTGACAAATCATCCCTTTATACAATTGAGTATTGTCAACGTCAAACAGGAGCTACAAATTGGTCATGTCCCGAATGTTATCCAGTACATTCATAATCCAAACATCAATTGAATTATCTTGAAGGCATATTTGTTCACACCATCGAAATCACAACTCTTCAAATTCGTCATCTCGTTTCTGTTCTGAAGTCTTCTGGTACAGAGTTGGTTAGCCGCCATTCTTTCATTATCATTTGGCGATGCAACAACTACCAGATCAGGGATCGATACATTGAGTTCGGACTTCAAACTGGTTAAATATCGTTCATCAGGATCCACCCCTATTCTTTATTTACATTACATACAATATGCCACTAGATTTGGCAAGTGGCATTGCCATTGAGAACATTCAAATTTCATAGCTTTGTGCATTCGAAATAGGGAATGACATAACCTTATTGAATCCTGAGTGTTTTGAATTGGCATGTCTATATTTTATTTCTATCTGATTTGCTCCATATCTACACTTAAATTAACATCCCAAACCAATGTTCCACATTTATGGTAAAACTCCCACTTGGTGTTGGTCATACTCAACTCCCATCATAATACACATTAATAACAACAAAAATTCCAAGCATTTGCCTGCCATTTTAACTAAAAAAAAAACAAAAAAAAACATAAACATTCAACTTTTTCTGTATTTATACTTTTATAAGAAGTATATTAAAAATATTAATTAATTTTAGTTATAATTAAATATAAACTTTTTTAAATTCTATTGAACACAACTTTAAACATAACAATAAATTAAAACTTTTTAAATATTTTTAAATATAACAATAAAATTTAAACTGTTTTAAACTATTTTTAAACAAATAACAAACAAATTTAAACTTTTCAAATTAAAATGAGTAACCTTTTTTAAAAACTAATTTTTTCAAAATTTAATACCAAAATAAAAAATTAAATTAAATTAAATTAAACTTTTTCAAACTATTTAAACTATGATTTTCAAAGTTAATACTAAGAAAATATTCAACTTATCCAACCAATAAAAATAACAACAATAATTTTATATGACATAATATACTAAAATTTTTCAAAACTATATTAAACTTTTGAACACTATACTAAACTTGTTAAGTATCACAATAATTTTGTATTAAACTATAAATATCAACTTCTTAAATATAACAATAAACTAAACATTTTAACACTATAAACATCAAAGTTAATACTAAATAAATCAAATATTATAAGAATAAACTAAACTTTTCAAATATCATAAGTTCAACTCACAGATTTGACGGTAATTCTCTTTTTTCCTTCAAAGTGACAACGTTCACCCTTTTTTCTGTTATTTGTTATCTGACAACAACTACAAAAAATTTTAAAAAAATAGAATTTATAAAAAAATAATAATATAAGAACAAAAATAAAATTTATAATTATTCTTAAAAAAAAAAAATTTAGTAGATTAACGAACCAGTATAGTTGTGTGAGAATAATTTGTATTAAACGAAATACAAGAAGAGAAATGGAAATGGAAATGGGAGGAGAGGAAGATGATTTCGAAGGCAGTGAGGGGGTAGTGAACTATGAAGGAGCAGTGAGCAAATCAATGGGAGAAGAGTGAGCAAAATCAAGGGCAGTGAGCTATCGAGGGAGTGAGTGAGCAAAAATGAAGAGGATGGAGATTTAAAAGGATGTAGGTCAAGTGTTAAACACTCGACCATGGGTTTGGGGTGGTTAAAGAGGCATTAAGGCTACGGCAGAGGGACATGAATGCGTCAATGCATGCAGGGAATCAAAGTAGGGGAATCGGATCAGTGGCGTGCAGAGGGAGCATGCATGCAGTCAGTCAATGCATGCAGGGAATCGCGCAGGTGAATCGGAGCAGGGACAGCATGGTGATAGGACCTCACACCTTTTTTTAATTTACTTGATAATAAAATCAAGGTTGACCATATTTTTTCAGACTTATTCAATTATAGTCAATTTTAATATATGCACTTTCATTAAACTTACTCAATTATAGTTATTAGTTGTAACAAAATTCTGTTATTGTTGTTATTTTTTCATTAATGATTATTAGCTTTTTTCTCATTGGTTATATATATATTATATGGAAAGTAAATAAAGTGAAGACAATTATGAGAGAGATTAAGCATTTCTTTAACAAACTGTCTTCCTAGCGATACTCACCTTACCAGCAAGATTCAGCCACATTTCTAACGAGATTCCCTTCTAGAGCGAGATTCTCATCACAAAATTAGTGAGATTCCCTTCTAGAGCGAGATCTTCATCACAAAATTAGCAAGATTTCCTTCACCCATATCTTCCTTGTTGAGGGTTGAAGTCTTGACTTATGTATGTCGAAACTTCAACCTTCGACAACCCTATTATCACAAAATTAGTGAGATTTCCTTCATCCACTTATCATCCTTGTTGAGGGTTGAAGTTTCGACTTATGTACATCGAAACTTCAACCTTCGACAACCCTAATTTCCAAGTTTTTCTTTGTTTGTCGAGTTCTCAACGTTCGACCTCTATATTAATCGAATCCTCAACCCTCGACTTCTAGCCTCGAACTTCCAAAACAACAACATTTCTCTAATAAGTTTCAAAACAACAATATTTCTCTAATAAGATTTGAAAACAACCATATTAATATTAAATGTCCCAAACTAGAAATTTTCGACTAATATATAAATCAACATTAAACACTATTTTTTTAATGAATTATTACAAATTTTTTTTTTAAGAAAATGATATTTCATCACATATAATTAATGTTTATAATATTAGGTCAAGGTCCCAATTTTATGGAAATATCATGAAACTTTATGGAAATTGAAGAAAATGTTATAATTAGATAACGAATTTTTTATTATTACTGAATTAGATTATATTTAACCATTTTTAATAATCATTTTTATAAAGTGAGACAACATTTAAATGTATATTGTAAAATATTTGTGTAAATGTTGATGGAAGAGCATAAATTTAAAAAAGAAATGAAAAATAATTATAAAATAATATCAAATATTGGTAATTAATTACGCAATTAAAGGACATGGAATATATTTGCATACAAAATAATTGTAAATTTTTCATTATAAAATGAAATAGATACAAAAAAGAAAAATCATAAAATTAAACGTACATAACAGAATAAGAAAAATAAGTCATAACATTAAATATAAGAGGGATACAAAAACCATAACCTTAAACATAACATAACCTAATAAAAAAAAAAAAAAAAAAAAAAGAGCTTGAGAAAAAATGAAACCAATATTAGAGAACTTGCTTCAATTCAAGTTTGAGGTGAAATTATGTGAAAATTCAATGGAAAAGATTTGAATGAAGCTAAAAATAAATATTTATTATTTTTCTCAATTTTGAGTTATTGGAAATGAAAGCTTTGGATAGTAAGAGAAAAACAAAAACTCACATCAATTAATTTGGAGGTGGAGTGATGTAAAAATTTAATGAAAATTTTTGGAACGAGATTAAAATAAATATGTTATTTCTTGAAAATAATAAAAAAATTATAACAAAACTTATAAGAAAAAAAAACTTACATTGATCTAGCATAGTTAATTGCAAAAGAAAAAAAAAATCTAGAAATTGGAAGAATCTCGAAAATTTTCCTCTACCGAAATTTCAAGCTTATAGAAAGGTCGGAATTTCGAAATTTTATACTATGCATAGGATGTAACTGGACCTATAACTTTTTTTTCTAATGGTCGAGGTAAGCTTGTGTTAGCTATCTTGTGTTTTTTTCCCAATTTTATGAACCAATATTTCATATTTTTAAAATAGTTCTAAAACATGTAACTGGCCATCATTGCTTTTAATGAAATTGATAATCTACCTAAACATAACTCAATCACTTAGACCATGTTTGATAACCATTTTATTTTTTGTTGTAATCTACTTTTCATCAATGGTTAAAAAAACCAAGCCAAAATTTGAGGGAAAAAAATAGTTTTCAAGAAATATTTTTTGTTCTTGGAATTTGGCTAAGAATTCAACCATTGTATTTTAGAAATATGTAAATCATTATAAAAAATGTGAATGAAATAGGTTTTATTTTAAAAAATAAAAGCAAAAAAAACCAAATGATTACCAAGTGGAATCTTAAGTATTTAATCTTTTTCATAGACAAAAAGTTTATACTTTCTCCTTACAAATAATGTTGTATTCTCAAAAAAACATACTGGATTTTGATATATAATAGTATTTAGGTTAAAAAAAAATGTTTGGTTTCTAAACCATGAAAATAACAACTTAGTTTATATATCTTTAAATTTGTAATAATTTAGTAATTAAACTTTTAGTATGTAATAATGTTGTTTCATGCTTTAATTTGTGTATGAATTTAAATCTTTACAATGAAAAAAATTGTCAAATTTAGTATCAAATAATAACAATGTCACATGTGTTGAAATAATATAATTGAAATAAATTTTATTTGATTACAAATACAACAACTACAAGAACGAGGATCAAACATTTTGACCTTTAAAGAAGAAGACATGAATATTCAAATGACCCGACAATCCAAAAAATTCAAATCACACACTTGTCTTTATTCAAAGTTTGATTACTTTAAATTAATTATTGGATTAATTTGTGAATTTCTTTATATTTTTCTTTTGAAGTTGTTACGATGTTTGTCTTTCTTAAAGTTGGCAATAAATAGTTATAGATTTTTAGTATTTAAAATTTGAATTTTATGAGATTTTAGTTATTAATTAAATAAATTTACAAATTTTTATTTTAAAAGAAAAAAAATATAATTTGATAACCCAATCCAACTCAAGAGTTGGGTAGGGCGAGTGAATAATTTATTTGGGTTTTTGGGTTGTTAACCCAACCAACTCAAATTTTTAAGTTGATCAAAAAAATATCATGAATTCAACCTCAATCAACCCATATACACTCCTAATTATGTCAATTATTATTGAGTTAAAGCTCACTTTGGTTTAGTTTACATAACTTTTGTCGTCAAATTATATTAACTTGTTTATATATATATATATATATATATATTTTNATTGTAATAAAATTAATTATCAAGTGTTTGTTCTATTGAACAATATTCTTATTTTCCATTTCATATTCACTTTTCCAAATTATTTTTTTAGGACATTCTTTTGTTATCGTCGGCCATAAAGCCTTTAAAATAATCAAAATTATAATTTGCAATACCAAAGACTTTCTTATAATTAGTTTAACACCAAAAATCCAACAAAGATCAGCTCTCATTCTTCACAATGGAGGCCATTGTGAAAGCCTTTCTAAAAATGAGAGCCAAAAGAAAAAAAAAAACCAAAGAACCAAAAAGAAAATTCCTTATAATTATTCTCTCACTCTCATAAAGAGAGAGGGTTGAAAAAATATATTATATAGAGAAAAAAAAGTTCTAACAAAGAGCATCAAATAAAATTAATGTAAATATGGATTACAAATGATATCACTTGTTCACAGTATCCTTAACAGCATCTGCTACTCCTTGTGCCTTAGCCATCATTTGTTGTCCTGCCTCTTGTACCGACTCTTTGGTTGATTGAGCGACATCACTTGCCTTATCCATCATGTTGCTCACCTTCTCCTACATTAAGATCATAAACCTACATGTTACCAATTAACCCTTAATTTTCTACCTTAAGAATATAAACTCACAATGATTAATAAAGAATAAGGTACCAACTTTAGCATGTAAAGCCCCATAATAGAATAGTATTGCTTAGATTATCATGGATGGCTAGAAATGCAGTAAGATGTGATTTACTAAATGATATAATAATGTTACTTAATATTGTATTAATTAATATGATCTTAAACGTAGTATCAAATTATTTCTTATAGAAAGAAAATTCAAATATATTTAATGGATGAAAAAAAAACCTGAACTTGGCCTTTGGCCTCTCCAGTGTGGTAGCTTATCTTGTGAGAATTGTCTGCCATCTTTTTTCAAATATAAATAGAGATTCAAAAATACAACAAAATAAATGAGAACTTGAAAAAGACTTGAGTTAATATGGCTCTAGTTTTTTGATTTAGAACCCTAAGCTTGGTGTTCATTTATATAGCAACATTGGGCTAGATTACTGGCTTCACACGTGTAATACTCTTATTGAGTCATCGTGCCAAGTGTCGACTTTTCATTGGAGCTGTTATATAGAGCCCCATGTGACCAGGAGCAGGCAAGAAGTGTTCAAATGATTCAATGACAAATTAGGGAAATTTGACTTCTTCCATTTTCCATTTTGGATATAATTGGGATGACATTTAGGATATAGACGATGTTATTGAGGATATTCTTGTCATTTTACATTCTTCAAATATTTTAAAAATACTTAAATACTTAAGTGCAACTTAAACTGCATTTATCTTTATGCCTCCTTATTAAATATAGCAATAAAGACTTAAAATTACTCTTTTTTACAAAAGTAAACAAAAGTTTTCAAAATGAAAAACGTTATTAATTGTATAATTTAATGGGCTTGAAATGCACCTAAGTATTTTTTCCAAGATAAGGTACTTTCACTTTGGACTCAAATAAAATAAAAATGAGTTTACTTATTTATTTATTATTTTTGCAACACAAACGAAGAGTTCAATTTTGAGATCATTTGTTCCTCTCCCAGATTATTCTATAATCAAATCATTTTTCAAAAAATTATTTAGCGAGATTATATAGTCTAAATTTAAAATTATTTGAAACCAATCTTTATTTATTTATTTATTTATTATTTATTATTTTTTTTTGTAAATTTCAAGCTTAGCTCTTAAAATTTGGTTAACCATTGGATTTTAAAAAAAATACATTTATGACACTATTGCTGGTAAGGAAATAATTGAGATTAACAAGAACTAGAGCTAAAAATATTTTGAAGCATTAAATGTTTACTTCCAAATTAAGTTTCTAATGGTAAAGAGTTGCAACCTTTCAAGTTAACTTTTCTATCCAATAAATATAATAAATTATAAAATTTAGGTTCATCCAATCATTAAAGAATTGTACTAATTTATTTTCATTCATTTATATTTATAAGAGTAGTTGAAGGGGCATTAGATGAATTTAGACAATATAGGTGAAACGTTGTATCATTTCATAGTATATTTCATTTTTTATAAATACTGTTGTATTTCTTATATTTGATAAAGAAGATTTGACAACCTTAAAAGCTTTTTAAGCTTTGTTTCTTGTATGTTGTCGTAATAGAATGCATTAATATTTGATGTATTCAAAGGAGGATCGATTTATTTTGTTTATGGAGTGGTTTGAAGATCAAGGGTTGATGGAAATTTCAAAGCTTTGTCCGATCTTTGGATTATTAGATCATTTTAGTAATCTATCATATAGACTATCTTAGAGGTGGAGATAAAATTGGTTTTGGGGTCCTTTGGGGTCGAGTTCTTTGGGTCTTCTTGTTCAATATGATTCTTAGATCCCATGCTAAAGGATTTCTTACCAATTTCTACCTATAATTTCTTTGTTTTGTTATCTACTTAGAGATTAAAAAATCTAAGTTAAAATGTGAAAACTAAAATGAATCATTTTTAAAATTTTACTTTTGTTTATGAAACTTGTTCCAACGTTTTCTTAGGAAAGATAAAAATCATTATTAATAAATTGTGATTAGAAAACAAATAGAATTTGCAAGTAATAAAAAACAAGGTACCAAATAGTCATCAAATCAAATCTAAATTTTTCGTTTTGTATGCTTAATAGGTCTTCAAGTTTTAAGAGATGTCTAATAATAAGTTGCTTTCAATTTTGTGTATTATAGATTTCAACATATTCAACATACCGATAAAATTAATTAATTTATTACGTAAAATTGAATGGTGTCTTATAGGAAACCCAAACCATTTATGTGTCTACCTTGAGATTTTGGAAAAATATTGAATAGGTCAATAATCTATTTAATATTAAATTGGCAAAGTTCTTACTTTGAGAAAAATTGATAGATCGGTAATTTATAAACACAAAATTAAAGGTATAAGAATTTATCAATTAAATATTTTTGGAAATATATAGATTTATTAGACATAGATCTAAAAACGCAAAAGCAAGTGTTTAAAAACATTCTTTTAGGCACTTACAAAGTCAATTCAAACATACATTCAATTTGACTTTTTTAAAACATCTTATGACCTATTCGGTTTAAATTTAAGTCTTTAACTTTTTTTAGAAAGATATTGTAATTAAAGTATGAGATGAGGGAATCAAACCTTAAACCTGTAGATTGATTTGATATTGTTCACATGTAACAACAAAGGGTTGAAAATAAATTTAACTCACATCCAATACGTAGTTCGAATGTCTCATCCAATTGTATTAAAAAAACAAATTAAAAAAATCAACAAATTTATTTCTAAAAAAGAGTGATATTTTTTTTTTGATAATATGTTGTGTTGGGAGATTGAATCTCTGATTTCGAGATCGATAGTACGTGTTTTATTTTACTAGAGGTTCATTTTGGCTGTTAAAATAAAACCTACTGACGGTGTGTTATATGTAACAAATTAATTAATAATCCTGTAATTAACAAATTGATGTGACATTACAACGATTTGCAATGATTTTGTAGCTTTAGCAACGTTTTTTTTTCATTGTTAAAAACATTATTTCTTTTCATTAACTCTTATGTACAGAGGCACCAATAAAAAAGAAAAAGAAATCCATCAAAATTTTTCAAACCATCACTAGAGATGTCCACGAGGCAGGGCTGGGGATGCCATTCTCTATCTCCATCTCAGCTTCCCATTTCATTCCCCATCCCCTGAAATTTCCCACAGGAATCGGGGATTCCTTGCGGGGAATTCGCGGGGATCGGATTCCCCACCGGGAATTTTTTTCCTTACTTTTTTTTTGTAAATAGTTAATTAATTTAAATTGCACAAATTTTAATTAAATAATTAACTTTATCACTAAATTGTTTATTATGGTTAGTTTTATATAACAATTTAAATTTGAAGATAAATTACTCAAATTTTGGCCTAAAAAAGCTAATTAAAATTTTTTTAGTAGAAAGAAATAAATATAAATCAAATTATTCACATATATAATCTAAATATAAATATTCAATTTAAACATATTCATTATGTTTCCCAATAAATAATCAAATTTGAAATTTATATGTAATATTTATATAATAATAATAATAACATAAAATTAGATAATTTATAACTAAATAAATATATAAAAAGTTAATCGGCGCCGAGACGGGAATAGGGCGGGGTTGAGGTCAGGGGTGGGCATTCCCCGTCTCTGTTTAGCTCACGGAAAATTTTTTTCCACTCTCTCCCCCATATCCCGCCTAATTCGGAGAATCCCGCCCTGTTCTGACCCCGTCTCCATAGAAAATTGGACATCTCTAATCATTACCTTCACACAAGTAAGAAAATCTTATGAATATAATTAAATATAATGAGAGAACTATTACATCACACATAGAGTTATCTTATCAATAATATTTCCTAGAACAAATTAAATTAGAACACCATTCATGGCAAAATGGTGGGAAATTAATTAATTATTTATTTTTTTAAAAAAACACCCACTAACAAAAAGAGTCCTAGCTTCCAATCAATTAATGAGAGCCTAAAGAACATAAAAAGGGAAAAACTTGTGCATCGTTATTTGGTATATATATTGAAATAATAATGGTTCATTTGTTGAAGCCAGTAGCATCTTTGATAGTTTTAGTGGCTTCTTCAGTCTCTACCATCATCTGTTGGTCTGCCTCTTAAACGTTTCTTTCGTCAATTGAATTACACTGCTTGCCTTCTACATAAGGTTGCTAGCTTTTTCTTCAGCTTGCCATTTTTTTTTTTTACTTTTCAAAATGTCGATCTATGAATTGTTTTAAAAAACAAAAGGTTAATTTAGAATCCTAATCTTTTTCTAATGAAAAGTTGTGTGTTTATGTGTTATTATATAGTAGTCTCGGATTGATTCGATGCTTGACATGTGTAATTTCTTGTTGGCCTAATGGGACTAGAGTCACACAAATGGGAGAAATCTGTGTGTTTAAATTTAGGTTTAAGAGTTTTGATTGATTCAAGTACTCCACTATTTTTCAGGACTGTGTGTGCTTGTAATTTTTAGTTACATGATTTTGAAAAAAGAATTATGTCCTCCCTTTATTCCAAAAATAATAAAATATGACAAATTGCTGAGGAAAAAAAATGGGTCTGAAAAAGACACTAGAATTGCCTCCTCTCATTATTTTGATTAAGCTTAAAGGATTATATTCCTTCTACATGAAAATAAGAAGATAATTATACTGATGATAGAGTATTATTATTGTATTTCAGTATATAGATGCATATATATATGTAAATATTAGGAGTACAACAAAAAACCAAACCAATCCAAATCAATCTAATGGTTTGATTTAGTTTTTTAGTATAAAATTGGACATCTTAGTTTGTATTTGGAGAAAACCAAAAAGTATTGGTTCGGATCGGTTTTTTATTAGAAAAACCAATCAAAATCGAACCAATCCAATGGTATCTATATACCATTAAAAATAAATTATCTTTTAGCATTATGATGCATGTATACTTGTTCTTTAGAAAAAATACCAATTACTATGAAACGTGTATGTTTTTTATTTAGAAAAGTGTAAAAAAAAAAAAAAAATGTCAAATTCCAATTTATAAAAAAGAAATACACCCAATTTTAATTTTAAATTAACATAAAAGACCAATTCAAAACAAAGTAATAATAAAAAAATTGAAAGAAAAATGAAATACAAAAAATCGAGAACTAAACGGATAATAAGCCGATCCAAAGAAAACCAATCCAATGGTTTTGTTCTTTATTAGACATTGGTTTGGATCTCTTCTCTGTAAAACCAATTAGTTTGGTTTGGTTCTTAGGTTGGCCTCAAAACTGACCAAATTGAACCGACTACCACTCTAGTAAAAATATGTGAAAATATAGATGGAAATGTCTACACGTCAAGTGTCAAACATGGAATTTTCATTCTAGAGTTCTTTTTTTCTTTGAAATCTATTTAGCTAGGTTACATTATATGTTTAGTTTTTGAACTTTGGGCCGTTTGGTTTAAGGTTTTATTTATGGCCGATAATTAAGGATGTCTGGGAATAATAAGCCTGAGAATAAGATTGATGGGAATGAATGATGACTGTGCATGAAAATGTTATCAGAATTTTATGAGAATAATTTTTTTTGTAATTAATTTGTAAAATTAATCATGAAAACTCTATAAAATTTTAATAGATTTATTGATAAATAATAAATTTAATTCAAAGTTTTGAGAAAATTAATTATTTAACAATCAAATAATAATATTAATTAAATTATTAATTACAAGAATTTGTAAAATGAAAAATTTACAATTAAAGCTACTTGATTATATAATTTGATGAGATTGATTTGATGAATTTATTTAATTATGATGTATTAATTAATGAAACAACCAATGAATTCTAATTAATCAATGATAAATTAATTATAGTTATAAAAAATAATTCATAGTATATTAATCATTATGATCATTAACTAACTATAAATATAATTAATTAATTAATAGTTTTATTGCTTCGATTCTTGATAGTTTATTGAAAAATAAGAATAGGTATATACTGTCTCTTATACACATCTAGATGTGTATAAGAGACAGATATTAAATTGCTTTAATATATATATTTAAATTAATTAATTTATTAAATAGTAATAGTTAAATTCATACACAATAATTTTAAATTTAATATAATTTTATAAAATATAAATTTAATTTTCATATAATAAATAATTTAAATTAATCGATTTTAATAATATATAAAAATAAAAGGATAAATAAATGTATTAAAAGAGGAGAGAGTAGGAATGAAGAAAACTCACCTTTTTGGATGGGTATAAATGATGCATGGGAAAAACATATTCCCATGCCTAAAGCTTCAAAACTTGTACCAAACAAGGGTATCCATTGTCCATTCCCACTCTTATTCCCATTCTAATTCCCTCAATCCAAACGTTCCCGAGAGGTTTGTATTTAATTATTTTAATCAATGAACTTTTAAAAATGTATATAATAATTAAGTTCCTAAACTTTTAACTTTGTATTTAATATGTCTTTACAATTTTCAAGTTTGTGTCTAAATTTTTTTTGACAAATTCCAATTTTTTTTTTTAAAAAAAAAATTAGTCTACCATATGTAAATTTAAATTTTATGTCTAATTTAAAAATCTAAACATTCAAAATTTATGGATTAAATATGTAATTTTGAATGACCACACAAACTCAAAATTCAACACTAAATTTGTAATTTATCAAATTTATCATTCTCAATTAGAGATAGACAAGGTGATTTTAATTCTCTCATGAATAAATGAGTTTTGAAATTCCCATATACATTATCTAATATGTCCCTAGATTTTGATTGTTTCCCTTCTTCTTTCCTTAATTATGATAAAATTGTACTCGATTGGAATTTAGCTAGGTGGTTACCATGTCATTATGCTTCTTACATTTTCATTATTACTGAGTAATAACTAAAGGTTACTGAATATATATATATATTAAATAGTAAAACTAATGAAAATATTTTCACTATTACTAAGTAATAACTGAAGCTCATTTGAAAAAAAAGAAAAAAAAATGTTTTGAATCGTTAAACTACTGAAAATATTTTCAAGTATGCAAAATATTACTGTCTTTCAGTGATAAACCGCAACAAATATCTGACATTGATATTGATAGATGTCTACTACGGTATATCACGAATAGATTGTGATATTTTGTTATATTTGTAAATAAGTTAACTCAATTTTTTTTATTTGAAAACAGTCTAAAATAATAATAATAACAACTAAGCCAATTCAAGTGGTTTTATAAGTTGTCTACTTAGTTTCTTTTTAATTCGATAAAAGTGGTGTGATGAGAAGACTGATATCTTTTGGTCTTGTTGAACTATGTTTAATTTGGTATATATTTAGTCCTTATAGCATCGTGTTTTTTTTAATATTTTAAAATAGCATTAATTTTAAGTTTTAAAAGTTATTCTATAATAATAATGATGATAAGAATAATAAATAAATAAATATAGTTAAGCCAAAATTGTATTAATAATTATTAAAAAAAAGTATACTAGTATTTTTTTTTGGATAAAAAATTAAAATATTATAAATAAATAAATAAACTAAAATGCAGTCAGCTGATACAAATATATAGTAATTTTAAATAAATATCAGTACAAATGTTAAATAAAATTAATTTTATTAACATTAATTTAAAATTTAAAGTTCACTATTAAAGTTCATTGTGTCGATTAAAATGGGATAACTTAAATTAAAGTAGATAATAATAAAAAAAAAAGACTAAACAAAAATAAAAATACGTGACCCATCGGGGGCTGGCAGCTTCCTCGTTTGTTTGGCTTGATGATTTTCCTGACTGGCTTATTTCAAGTTGTCGTCTTCATGTTCGAAACTTTTATATTCTGCCAATTACCGATGGTTCTCTTAAGTTATGCTTAAAAAAAAAAAAAAAAAAGAAATTTTCGCATATAAAAAAAATGTTAAATTATTTATGGATATAATAATAATAAAAAAAGTAGTAGATTTGTATCAGTTTCTATGACTGATACGCTTGTTGATAGACTTCTTTCAACGTCTATCAACGTCCAACTATCACAATTATCTAAAAGCAACAAAACTCAAATTTAGCATCCAACTTTATGGTAAATCAATTTTAACATCAAAATTTAATGGGTGTTTAAGAACCAAACAAAATTAACCCAAAATGCCCAAAATCTTATCCCTAATAACAACAAAAATCTGGCAAACTCTAGCGCTGGATTCAAACTTTTAATGGATGGATTGATGGTTGGGCATGAATGTGGTGGATGCTAGACGTTAGTTTACTATTTTGTATAAATAATTTTTCTTATTTTTCTATTTTCTAAAATTAAAAAAATATATTTTTGTTGTTTTCTTTCCGTGATCTATAGGTGGCCCAACTTTGTAATTTTACTTATTTTCAATGAAAAAAAGAGAGAATAATTTAAGCTCGGTTCATAACCCTTGTTTTATGTTTTTAGTTTTTGAAAATTAAATTCATAAATACTAATTCTACTTATAAATTTTATTATTTTTTAATCTAATTTTCTAACCATGTGTAATGTGTTTTAAAAATCCATGTCAAGTTGAAAACTAAGAAAAGAAGCCTTTAAAGAGTTAATTTTTATTTTCAAAATTTTACTAATAATTCAAATGCTTCCTTAAAGAATGGTTATAATATGAAGACCATGTAATAAATTTGAGAGAAAACAAACCCAATTTTCAAATATAAAAAAAGATCTTGTTTAGCAACTATTTGATTTTTTTTATTTAATTAGTTATTATTCTTATTATTATTTGACTAAAATTTTGAATGTTTCTTAGAAAACAAGTGATAATTAGGATAAAAAGAATTGAGAAAACAAAAGAGGAAACAAAAATGGAATTGGTATAAACCGGACTCAAATGATATATCAAACGGAGCTTAAAAAACAAAGAAGAAGATGCAACTAACTAGGACAAACAAGTTAAATGAGAGAAGACTGTTATAAAAAATTAATATTAAATTGGTGGTTTATTATTATTATTATTATTATTAATTTATTATATTAATTATTTCTGAATTAATATTAGATAGATTTCTATCTGCCTCTATAAAAGAAATAAATTAAAATTTTACTATTTTGGTAAATAGTTTCTCCTATTTTTTTATTTTTAAAAATTCTCTATAATTTATATAAGATAAATATTTAAAAAATTATATTATGATTGAATTAAAGCAATGTCGAATATTTCCAATGTAAACTCTAAAATGAAAACAAAAGAGATAATCTTTTATGGAAGAAGAGGCTCATGAGTCATATGAGAGCTTTTCTTTTCAAGGCTCTTACACAATACTAGCTTTATTTTTTAGAGATGAAAAAAAATCTAAAGCAAAAACAAAATTGAAGAAAGACATTTGAAAAAACCCCAAGTAAGCAAATCAAGATAGCTTTATTTATTAATTGCATCCTTGACGGCATCAGTTGCTCCTTGTACTTTGGCCTTCACTTGTTGTCCTGCTTCCTGCACTGTTTCCTTAGCTGATTGAGCTACATCGCTTGCCTTGTCCATCATGCTACTCACCTTCTCCTACATATATAAAGAAGGTCACAAATTAACAAAACACAACAAATCAGATGTGAATTAAGAAACAATGACACAAGACAAACTTATTGAATGAAATTATTAGATTGTACTGATGTTACTAAATTCATAGATGTAAACCTGGGCTTGACCCTTGGCTTCTCCTGCATGGTAGCTCATCTTTTGAGAGTTATCCATATTGTTTGGTGAAGAATTTCAAAAAGAGAAAAAATACTTATAATTTGAGGAAGATGAATCGGTGATTTCAATTTTAAAGTTTGTTGATTTAGAAGCTCAAACTTATTATGATTTAAATAGTAGTTATAATTGAATCGCTACTCGACACATGAAATATTACGTGGTAGTTGGTGGTTTGTTTGGACCTCACACTTGTCATATGATGTTTGGAATTATGTTCTACATTGGTGCCAATTGACCAGGTTTAATGGTTGAGGAATGTTAAAAAATTCACCACAAAAGTTGGTTCCTTTTTTAAGAGCATTTTTCATGTCAATATTGTATACTATTCATAACGGGAAAGTCATCCTAAAAATGATAAAATTGGATAAAATAACAAAATTATATAAAAATTATTATTGTTTTAAAAAAGGAATTACATCACAATTATTTATTAAAATATAAATAATAATCTGACGTCCATTCATATCAATTATTCTTAGTATCATGTTTGAGAATGATTTAATCTTAAATTAGTTAACATCACTTTTGTCATACATCTTTATTCACTCAAAATTAGTTTCATATTTGATTTTACACACTCTTAAATAATGAAATTTTCATCCAATCAAAATTGATTTTTGAATTATTTAAAAAAATATTTCGAGATAATTTTAAATCTGGCAAATATGATTTCAATTTTGTCAAGAATCACTTCCAAACATATCGTTAATTAACACTTTTTTTTGGCAACCGAGAATTACTAATATTGAAGGACTTTGTTAGGTTTTGATGAATAAAAAATAGGATTGTTTTCTTCCAAGTTTTGGCAAAAGAATAGGTGTACAATCCTTCCTCATTAATGAAGATAGAAATTTTATCTTATATTTGCTATCAATATGCTCATGTTATACATCTTTTGTTGTACTTAAAGCATGTGACCTATTCGGCAACGAAATACTCATTAAAAGTGTTGCGCATTCACATGACGGGCATGTTCCAAGATCTCCCGCAACGAGAACCTGAGACAGCATAATATGGATTCCAAACATTCATGATCTGGATGTGAATGAGTCGAATTACTTATCCCTTGATCTATTAGTGAACCATCTCTCTAGGGATTATGAAAGATGCTTCGATCTTTGCCACCTTAAGCAATGAGAAGAAATTCAAAGTTGCTCTTGCTACTCAGCCGTTAGCCGAAATGGAAGGCTTCAATACCAAAAACTACGGAGACTCATCTCTTTCCTCAAAGTGGTGGATCGAACTTCGATCATGTCACGTTCAGTAAGCTTAGGAGAGGGCTTTAGCGAGATGTTAATGAATCGATTCTTGCATAAATGCCAGCGTTATCCAAAGTCTCCCGATGAAACGAGAGAGATAGAATCTGCTTCGTCCATTTTGGGAGGCCAACGATATAAGACGGAGATCGCTAGAAAAGCCCCGAAGATTCTATGGGAAATTGGAAACGTCGGATGGTGATGGCAGAGGAAGCCCCTGCCCCGCCCCCACACTCAAGACTAGCGGGACGAAGGGGGTCAAATCCAGACCTACGTGAGAAAAGACGTAGACTCGTCGGCCGGCAGAAAGCTCGCTAAGCTTCGCTATTGTCATTATATGTCGAGGATCGTCTCCTTCTCTTGAACTGTATAGAGGCGCTCGGTATCATTCAGCTTGCGGCTCTCAGGATGGCCTTCTTGCATCAACACTCCACCAATGGAAAAATCGAACAGTGTGTCTCGTATGCTTTTTTTAGTGCTCCTAGGGGATATCAAGATGGGACGGCTAGTGGTATCGGAACTTCGTCCGCGTTGTTGGGCTACCAATGGATGATTTGATCTGAAAGCATAGAACATCTAGTTGATCCGTCCAGCGGGGTTGTCCATCAGAACATCGATGTGAGGGCATTAAGCATCAAGTAGAGGTGCCGAATCCTTGCAATAGGGGTGGGTGGAACCCATTGGTCAAAGGAAAGAGGAGGTATGAGTGCTTGGATGGCGGCTTAAGATCAGCCTCATTAAAACAAACCTTATATTCCATGAGGAGGTTCTAGTAATTAAGACATATTAAAGGGACTGGACAACTGGAGGGAGCTTGCTTCTCGAAAGAGGATATATCTGGTTTACTTGTAAGTTTGACTGGGTATACCTTATATACTGCTTTTGGGTAACCCTCTCAACAACTAAGACAGGGTTCGTTGATTCCTCAAGTTTAGTTGCTGAGTCAACCTCTCGATTGGAAGTAACCAATTAGGTTTACGATGAAACCTAATGAGAATCCCAATTCATTTTGAATAGGTAAGTCAATCTTCGCCGCCCCAAATTCTACTTGAGCATCCAAATCTGGGTCACCGATAGGGAGAGGGGCGAAGCAGCTCGACGAAAAAGCGCGGGCTGACTCGGAGACCTAGGACCTTGCCATCGACATCATACACTCTACTGAAATAGATTTCGCGAAAAACCAGCTACTCTCTCGAGCTAGTTAGGGGGATCTGGTCAAAAGACCGGCCGACGCCCACCCGACTAGAGGGACTGAGATAAGAAACGCACGACCGCCAATATTTCTAATTCCTTCGCTATTGGAACTATCGCAGCCTCCTGGGTCTCGTCTCAAGACAGGCATTCAAGTATGCAATGAGTCTCTTTCGAATTTCGAAGTTGTGTGATGAAATTACAAAAAGCTTTGCTAGATTCTGGTAGAGATCTACGAGAGACAACATTATTGCAATAGTGTGTTGGATCATTTGGAATGACATCATTAAACAATATATGACTAAAAAACCAATTCCGAATCAACCATCACGAGGTTTCCTCAACTCCCTCAAATTTGTAATCTATTCTTTGTAGGCGTTCATTCTTGCTCAAATTTGTAGGCGAACTCTTGCTCAAATTTGATTACCTACAAGCCAAATATCCCCAGTGGCTTTTTTTTTTTAAAAAAAAAATAAAAATAAAAAAAGTAATTTTTGTTAAAAGGAAAAAAAAACATGTGACCTATTCTTTTGACTTTGCTGCTTGAAATTAACACTAAACCTAAAAAACACATTTTAACCATTATTTTAGTTGTAAGGTTGCGATTTATGCTTTTTGATAGTGTCATTGTCCACAAACTCTCACTGATCAAATAAATCTATGTACCTATACTATAACATAATATAAGTGACAAGATCGAATTGTCTCCACAAGAATCTTAAAATTTTAGTTAATCGATAAATTTGTAGGTCATAAGAGTTTGAGAGTATTGATTACAAAGGAATTTAAATAGCTTGAATATAAAAGCGTAAAATAAAAGGGAATTAAATTCAATTAAAGGAACTCTAAGGATTAATTGCATGCAAGATTTTATTTTTGGTTCTTTTACATGGAAGACTATAACTATCATCTTAATGCACTAATTAATTAGCTAATTAGTCTAGGTGTTCAATTAACCGATTTCGATAGCGGCCTAATCAATCAAACACACAAGTTTAGGAAAATAAACTAAGTCAATAGCAGTTTGGATAACTTAATTAGATTCTTGATAGATGACTTTGAATGCTACAAAAGAAATTGCCCAAGGCAATTTAGAACTTAGTTATAAGCAAACCACAAATTCAAACCCTAATTGAGATTAACAAGTCTCTCAACCAAGATACATAAGTTTAATCTTATCCCTAAGCCAGAAAATCACTTACCTTAGCCACATATATGCCAAGATGAAGTCCAAAAATGAAAATAAATGAAGAAGTAGAAGAATTTAAGGTTGGGAAGGGAAAAATACGGTAATGAAGTAAGCACAACATAGGGGGGGCAGGGTTGCAATGCAAGCCCGAATTAAGGGAAAGAACCTGAATTATGTTAAGAAAATTAGCACTTCGGTGGTTGAAGATTTGATTTAATTGTATATAGTTTCTTTTCTATTTTAAACTTCACTCCTAATTCAGTGAAATTGAAGTAATTTAATTTTATTTCTTTCCTATCGTTTTAAAATTAAGTTGCAAATATGCATATTTACCTAGACGTTCTGTATTTGATCATTTGTTGATAAAATAGTATTAATTGAATATATATATATATATATTTATTTATAATATGTATGCGTTGAATAAGAAGATCCAACCTTTGATCTTGAGGTTGATGGTACATATTTCATCCTTATAATTACAAAAAGTAATTAACCTATCAACCTTAAAAGTTTTAAACCTAACACATAAAGCATCCAACATTAGTGTAAGAAAATCTTATGAATATATATAATTAAATATAATGAGAAAGAACTATTACATCAAATATAGAGTTATCTCTCCAACAATATTTTCTAGATCAAAACACCATAGACAAATCATGAATCTCACGGTTCTCTCTTATAGCCAAAAAGGGAGAAATTAAAGAAACAACTCACTAACAAAAAAGAATCATAAAAAGGAGAAAAACTTGTGCATTATATTATTCTTGAAATGAAATGGTAATTCACTTGTTCAAGCCAGTAGCATCTTTGATAGCCTCCGCTGCTCCTTGAGCCTTTGCCATCATCTGTTGACCTGCCTCTTGTATTGTTTCTTTTGTCGATTGAGCTGCATTGCTTGCCTTCTCCATTAAATTGGTCGCCTTTTCTTCAGCTTGGCCTTTGGCTTCTCCAACATGATAGCTCATCTTTTGAGAACTATCCGCCATATCTTTATCTCACTTCACTATTAAAAAAATGGATTGATTAGAAAAAAGAAGTAAATAATGAGTTTGGATGAGAGTTGTTGATGAAAATGTGATTATGTTGTTCTTATATAGGGGTTTAAGATTGTATAAATTTTTTTAGAACCACAAGTGGGAGAATTTTATGTGTGTTTAGTTGCTAAATTTAGGGACAAGTTTTTTGATTGATTCAAACTTCACTATTTTCAGTTACAAATCATTGGGAATGACTTTGGCTTGTAAGTGTTATTTTTTATTTATTTATTTTTTAAGTTTATATCTTTCATTTTTTTTTATATATAAAAATGTCAGAATAATACTGCTGAGAAATGATTTTACACAAAGAAAGATTAAAAAAAAAGTGGGCCTGTGAAATCTTAAAAGCCGTAAAAATTGATAACACAAAACAAATAAAAAGCTGGAAATAAGAAAAGTATTGAAAAATAAAATAAAAACTTAATCAGAAAAATGATTTTATATATTTTCTAAATGATTTTAGATATCATGCTTGAGAGAGATATCTTTTTCGGTGGTTATATATGGTCTCGTACATACATAAATACGGATATGCAATATAGATATAATTAGATACGAAGATTCTAAGATAAAGATAGATTTAAGGATACATCATTTTTAAATATTTTTTATATTATATTACTACTGTTTTCAAATATAGAAAAATGGACTAAAATTTTATAAATAATAACAAAATATAAGAAAAAATATCATAGCGTAGGACTATATGTGTCTATCATATGATAGACACATATAGTAGTCTATCGCGTCGGTAAACTATGATATTTTACTATTATTTGTAAATATTTTTAGTAGTTTTGTTATTTAAAATAATTTTATGTTAAATATATATATATATATATTTATATTTAACATTAAAAAAAAACTAAATGTGATCCACCATTACGGTTAAAAACTTAAAACCAAGGAAATTTCAAAAGAGAGTGAAAAAAAGGAAGAGAGCTTGGAGATTAAAACTGATTGGTGGAAAGGAAGAGCTTTGAGTTGAGGCGCGGTCGACAACGAGTTGAGACATGTTTGGAAGACAAAGAGAAGAGGAAGACTCGACTGAAACTCATTGAAGAATGAAAATGAAGAGAAGTGGAAGACTCGTTGAAGAGAAGAGGAAGACTTGTTGCAGAGAAGAGGGAGACTCGTTGAAAAAGAAATGGTTTTAGGGTTTGTGTCGCCACAAGTCATTAAAGAGGAAGATACGAAGATAAAGATCAGAATGTGAGTCGTGAGGGAATAATTTTAATTTTTAGGGTTTTTTTTTTGTTTTAATTTTCTGATCAATTTCAGTTTTAGTAGTTTTATTATTTTTATAGTTATTTTTCTTTTCCGCTGAGGCTGAATGTAATTGAAATTATAATAATAATGAAAATGATGAAATTAGGTGAACCAGTGAGCTATTGGGCTGTTGGGCTTAAAATTTAGCCCAAGATGTCAATTCTTGGTCTTGCTGTACCCTTTTACGTATCTGGATTGGGATATATATATTCGAAAATTTTTAAAAACGTATCAAATACGTAACTGATACCGATTCTCTACCTCTTTCTTAGTTCCTTTTGAAGAATATGTGCTTCATAGATAGTCATATGAATTAAATATGAAATCATGTAATACATATACTATAATTACAACAAACTACAAATAGATATGATGACCATTAAATAAGAATATTGTGAACAAACGTGAACATAATTACAATGTATTTATAATTCAGAATTAAAACATGATTTCATATTTCGATACTAATTACATTGTTAAAAGATTTCTATACTAATTATAAAAAAGAAAAAAAAGAAAAGATAAGTAGAAATTGAAATAAAGTGATATTTCAAAATAAAGATTTGATACTAATTCAAAATAAATAAATAAAAGTATATAGGGAGGATTTGGTGATTATAATCTAATTTGTTGATACTAAAAGATAGAAAGGAAGAATTACGTTGTAAATGAAAATATTCATGAACATATTCTTAAGCGCATTTTTTTTTTTTGGGGATTTGGGAAAGGAGGCAATACGAGCATAAGATGTATTGTGCTACACTGTAATTAGTAATTATAATATGTATTTAGGATTTATACGCATTCTATATATTCGATAGATTACATGTTTAATCGGACTTATAATATTGAATTGCTATTAACTGATCATGTGCATAGTTAGGAAGATAATAAAAGTTGTTGATGACAATGTTTAATGCAATTGGTCTTAATTTGATATCACGATATTAGTTATCTTTTAGAATTGTATGAGAAAAAAATTGCTCTCGAAAGATAATAATTTGGACTTAGGTTTCTAGACTTAGGTAAATTATTTTGCATAATTCCATTTCCAAACTAAATATCATCTAGTGAAGTTTGTAACGAAATCAACACCCTAAAACGTTCTTTTATTCTGATATTTACATCTGGTTTTTCTCGTTATTTAGTTTTCTCACAATTGAATAAAAAGTCACTCAAATTTACTTTTCCAATTCCTTAGTTAAAATTGATTCGATCCTAAATAAATAAGTAGCAATTGTTTGATGAACTTAAGGACGATACTTGACCTTTCACACCAATTTAGATACTATAACTTGACCACATATACTTGCACGTTTCGCATCATTCACGAGCCTCAATTCGTCTACACTCGAACAAAATAAGCAACAACCAAAACTTGAGAACACGACCACCCAATCGTCTTATTATTCTATGGGAACAAGAAATTGGATGTGTAGACTCCAAAAATCTTTTTAGCAGAGGGAATTTATAAGAGAGAATTCTTTTGGGAAGAAGAGAGAATTTTTGTTTCTCAGTGTGTTACCACTTCTTTCTTCAGTATTTTCCCAAAACATAGATAAAAGAGAAGAGTGGGGGAGAGGGAGTTGACTCCCTCTCACATTCTGCAAGAATAACTCCCCTATGGGAAGCTAACTTTAACTTTAATAATATTATATTATAATTAATATTAATATATAATACTTATATAATATACTAACTATTCAATAAACCATATTATATGCATTGTGATATATTAAAATGCAACTCTCTCTTATAGCTTATAGTTTTAATATAGATCACATTCACATTAAATTTTAACCTATAGTATTTATATATCTCTTATTTATATAAATAATATTTGAATCTTATTCAAATAATTATCTCACATATCATATAGTTTTAACTATAAATAATATTTATAATTAACTACATATTATAATGTATCAATATATATTATACTTTATATTAATCATATTAATATAATTAATAACTTAAATTCCCTTAAATAATTTGAATAACTCATATTATTTCAAAGACAACTATTCCTTGTTTTTATCCTTAGTGAGCTAACAAGGGGACCTTATGGACCTACATATTAGAAGCTCCAATGATATAAAATTTTAATTAGATTAATCGATATTCATTAACTGTCAGTCGCTTCACTAAATATCGAACAACTGCACTCTTTGCTCTGTTGATATATTTCTGCAATCATGGATTAACCAAATAACAGTAAGTTGACCTTTCACAAAATTCTCATAACTACATATGGGACAAATTATTATTTTACACATGAAGTTACATCTAACTTCTTAAGTATCACTGACCCCTTTAATGAACAAACAATCTATAGTCCAACTATAAACTAATCGCTCTCGAGCCAATGAGAGGGTGAAGTCTCATTGTTCAAGACTCGAAATAAGCTATTAAAGGAGCAATTTATCTACTTTCCCTAACTATGGAAAGAAGTGAATTCCATTTTGTGTAGTTGTGTTCCCAACTCCTTACTTGGAGAAATTCCCAAAATGGTAGGCATATTGAGTCGACGAAACTGGCCTCTCACCCATACAAATCAAAGAATTGTCCTCATAGACAGAAGTTCACAACTCATTTAGGATTAAGATCAAGTCATCTGTGGTCATCCTAGTGAAATGTAAATCTCTTCAAATAACTGTTGGGTTGATGCCCTAAAGTCTCGTATTCTGTAGTTTGTAAACAGTTTGTACGAATGCCTGTAATGTATAATATATTGTATTTACTTCACTTCTTGATTTTGCTCATCTGGATGTTTTATTTGTTGGCTTTTTGGGCCTTAATCTCAAATTAATTAATTTTAATTAATTAATTAATCAATGTTTTGATAATAACAAACTCAATTTTTAATTACTAAAAATCTTAATGTTTTAATATGTTCATAACGTAGAGCTCGGAACAACGATTCCAACACCTCTTGAATAACTCAAATCGGAGCTAAAACGAAGACGATATGACCGAAACAAATCTATAGAGAAAATACCGTGGTGGATGACGTGACATAACCAGACCATTTGCATATAGACATATGGCAGCACATTGGTTGAATGGTGGATCATTAAGAGATTAACATATGATGGANAATCTTTTAGAAGGCATTTTGATAGGGAGAGATATGGAAAGCATGTGTTAATATTCTTAGGGGGAGTTGTGCTAAATTTATGTTCATGTTTTTAAGGGAAACATTTATGTAGTTCTAAATTTTTCTTAATTATTCTTTTTCATGATTCTAAATGGGGAGAAGTTTAAGAAAAATATGCTATAAATTTGTTATGATCTTGATTGTATTAATTAGGGGGACAATTTATTTTTTTGAGTGAATTTCAAGAATGATCTTTATGGTGATATGTTGAATTTTATAATGTGCTACATATGGTTTACATGTATTTCAAGCTATTTTTCTTGAATGGTTTGTCATCATTAAGAAGGGGAGATTGTTGGTTTTTTGGTTTATATAAATATTTCTTTTTGATGTTTTGATGATAACAAATTCAATTTTTAATTACTGAAAACCATAGTGTTTTAATATGTCCATAGAGTAGAGTTCGGAACAACGATTCCAACACCTCTTGAATCACTTAAATCAGAGCTAAAACGAAGACAATATGACCGAAACAAGTCTATAGAGAAATTTAAAAGGAAAATAAATTTAACATTATTTTATGTTTGTGTCTAACGGCTAGTTTTTACACATTATATATTTTTTATTTTTGGATTGACTTTAAAAAGAATGAATTTAAAAAGAAAATGAATTAAAAGGAAAATGAATTTAATATTATTTTATGTTTGTGTCTAACAGTTAGTTTTTGACACATGGTATGTTTTTTTTTATTAATTTTAAAAAGAAAAAGAATTTCAAAAGAAAAAGAATTTAATATTATATTTTGTTTGTATCTAACTAGTTAGTTTAAAATCTCCACCATTGATTTTTCTTTTCTAAAATCCAATGGTCCAAATTAATTGTGATTTCTAAAAATTTTTCCAATCTCTATATAAACCATCTTCCTTTCCAAATTTTAAACTAACAAATTTTACATTTCATAATCCTCCAAAATTCAAAAGTTCCATTGTTGCTCTCTCTAAGTTCCCAATTTCTTTTCTTTTCTTTTCATCTTATTCTTGAGAGAGTGTTATTGTATTGTGAGGATAAATTTATTGAGTGCTTAAACTTGTAAATCCACTCTAGTGAGTTGTATTGTGTTCTTAAAAAATTTCAACATTTGTAATGGTTTGATCCTAAACCATGGAAAGGAATGAGTTTGCTCTTGAAAACGGTTGGGCTCTAATCCGTGGAAAGAGTCAGAAAGATTTTATTCAAATTCCCAAGAGGCGCTTGGGGAGTGGAGTAGATCGAGTTTGACCGAACCACTATAAAAATTACGGTGTCTTCTTCTCTAACTCTTTCATTTTTATTTTTGTAATTAATTTAAGCAATTTATTGTATGTTTTAGTTTGTTTCCAAGATTCTTTGGTTAGAGGTTAAATTTAATTTAAAAAAGACACAGTTGTAATGCTTGTCAAATAGTAAGCAAACTAAGTTCTCTCAAATCTAAAAAATATAATCTCTACCAACTAGACCCTTCAACTATTACACATGGAATTATTGGCCTTCTAGAATTGCTAGTTTTGGAAGGAACTATTATACCTTTGTGATAGTTGATGATTTTTCAAATTTACTTGGATTTTGATGCTAAAACATAAGGATGATGCTTTGAAAAGCTTTTCTAATTTTTGCAAAAAAGTTCAAAATGAAAAAAGGTTTTTGATTTCTAAAAATTAGGAGTGATCAATGGAGGAGAATTTGATAGCAATGCTTTTTGAAACTTTTTGGGAAGAAAATGGTTTTCTCATAATTTCTCCGCTCCAAGAACTCCAACAAAACGGTTAGTTGAAAGGAAAAATCGTACTTTGCAAGAATTTGCTAGATCGATGTTGCATGAGTATGGTTTAACCTACATACTTTTGGGTGGAAGATGTTAACACCGCTTGTTATGTTTTAATATATAGTTTTAATTAGACCTTCTTTGGATAAAACTCCTTTTATGAACTTTGGCATAACAAAATTCCAAATATTGGGTATTTCAAAGTTTTGGTTGCAAATGTTTTATTTTGAATAACAAAGAAAAACTTGAAAAATTTTGATTCTAAGACGAATGTTGGTATTTTCTTGGTTATTCCTCTCTACTAGTAAAGCTTATAGAGTTTTCATAAAAGAACTTTAGTAATTGAGGAATCTATGCATATAGTATTGATGAATCTTGCAATGTTATTTCTAATGAGCCTATTTATAGTGATGTTTTAGAAGGAAATTTGGAGATTTACTTGTTAGTGACAAAGGCAAAGAAATTGTTTCAAGTAAGCAAGAGGTGAGCTTAATCGAAAAGAATGAAGTTGGTTCTTCCATCCATGCCTAAAGAGTGGAGGAGGTATGCTCCTTCCCATCCTAAAGAATAATTCTTTCGTGATCCCGAACAGGTGTGAAAACTCATTCCTCTCTTAATATTGTTTAATAATCTTGCTTTTGTTTCTCAAATTGAACAAAAAAGTTTTAAAAGATGCCGAAAAATGATGAATTTTGGATTTTAGCTATGCAAGAAAAATTAAATCAATTTGAAAGGAATATAGGAGTTAGTAGTTCTATTCCCTAGGCCCTCTATGCTTCTATAATTGGAACTAAATGGGTCTTTAGAAATAAAATGGATGAAAATGGAAATATCATTAGAAATAAAGCTAGACTTGTAGTTCAAGGTTATTGTCAAGAGGAAGGAATAGATTATGAAGAAACTTTTGCACCCGTTGCTAGATTAGAAGCTATTAGAATGTTGCTTATTTTTGCTTCTTATAAGAATTTCATTTTGTATCAAATGGATGTGAAAAAGTGCATTTTTAAATGGTTATATAATGGAGGAAGTTTATGTAGAACAACCTCGGGGTTTGAAAGTTTTGATTTTCTTTAATCATGTCTATAAGTTGAAAAAAATGCTCTTTATGGCTTAAAACAAGCTCCAAGAGCTTGGTATGATAGACTTAGTTTTCTTGCTTGAGAATGGATTTAAAATGGGTAAAATTGATACTACTCTTTTTATTAAGACTAAAGAACAATATCTTTTTAGTACAAATATATGTGGATGATATTATTTTTGGTGTCTACTAATCCATCTTTGTGTGAAGAATTTTCTAAGTGTATGCATAGTGAATTTGAAGATGAGTATGATGGGAGAACTTGCTTCTTCTTTGGCTCCAAATCAAAACAACTCAAGGATGGTATTTTCATAAGTCAAGAAAAATACACAAGGGATTTGCTCAAAGGTTCAAATTCAATGAAGGTCAAATTGCAAAAACTCCTATGAGCACATCCACTAAGCTTGACAATGATGAAAAGGTAAGTGTATGGATATAAAAATTTATAGATGTATGATTGGATCTTTACTTTATTTTAACCGCTAGTAGACCCGATATTATGTTTAGTGTATGTCTTTGTACTAGATTTCAATCTTGTCTATGGAATCACATTTACATGCCGTTAAAAAGAATTTTTTAAATATTTGCTTGGTACTATTGAATTTAGGCTTATGGTATCCTAGAATGTTGAATTTAATTTGGTAGGATATTTCGATGCGGGGGTTTTGCGGGTAGTTTACTTGACCGTAAGAGTACTAGTGGGACTTGTCAATTCTTGGTATTCCTTAGTTTCTTGGTTTAGTAAAAAAGCAAAATTTGGTTGCCTTATCCACTATCAAAGTGGATATATTGCAGTTGTTGTGCTCAAATTCTTTGAATGAAACAAACTCTTTGTGATTTTGGATTAAAGTTTGATAATGTGCCTATATTTGTGATAATACTAGTGCTATTAATTTGACTAAAAATCCTATACATCATTCTAGGACTAGCATATTGATATTAGGCATCACTTTAATAGAGAGCATGTGCAAAATGATAATATTACTCTTGAGTTTGTAGGCTCTAATAATCATTTAGGGGATATTTTTACCAAGCCTTTGAATGAAGAAAACTTTTGCAAAAATAGGCTTGAGCTCGGTATATTTGTTATGATGCCTCTTGATTTTATAATTTTACTTATTAATCTTTTTCGTTGTTTTTAGAGGCAATTTTGTGAATAGGAGAGATATGGAAAGCATGTTGTTATATTCTAGGGAGGAGTTGTGCTAAATTTATGTTCATGTTTTTAAGGGAAACAATTTTATGTGTTCTAATTTTTTCTTAATTATTCTTTTTGATGATTCTAAATGGGGAGAAGTTTAAAGAAAAATATGCTATAAATTTGTTATGATCTTGATTGTATTAATTAGGGGGAGAATTTATTTTTTTTTTTTGAGTGAATTTCAAGAATGATCTTTATGGTGATATGTTGAATTTATAATGTGCTACATATGGTTTACATGTATTTCAAGCTATTTTTCTTGATGGTTTGTCATCATAAGAAGGGAGATTGTTGGTTTTTTGGTTTATATAAATATTTCTTTTTGATGTTTTGATGATAACAAATTCAATTTTTAATTACTGAAAACCATAGTGTTTTTAATAATGTCCATAGAGTAGAGTTCGGAACAACGATTCCAACACCTCTTGAATCACTTAAATCAGAGCTAAAACGAAGACAATATGCCGAAACAAGTCTAATAGAGAAATTTAAAAGGAAAATAAATTTAACATTATTTTATGTTTGTGTCTAACGCTAGTTTTTACACATTATATATTTTTATTTTTGGATTGACTTTAAAAAGAATGAATTTAAAAAAGAAAATGAATTAAAAGGAAATGAATTTAACATTATTTTATGTTTGTGTCTAACGGCTAGTTTTTGACACATGGTATGTTTTTTTATTTTATTTTTTGGATTAATTTTAAAAAAAGAAATGAATTTCAAAAGAAAAAGGAATTTAATATTATATTTTGTTTGTATCTAACGACTAGTTTTATTTTAAAAATCTTCACCATTGATTTTTCTTTTCAAATCGAATGGTCCAAATTAATTGTTGGTTTCTAAAAATTTTTTCCATCTCTATATAAACCATCTTCCTCTTCAAATTTTAAACAACAAATTTTACATTTCATAATCCTTCAAAACTCAAAAGTTCCATTGTTGCTCTCTCTAAGTTCCCAAATTTTTTTTCTTTTCATCTTATTCTTGAGAGAGTGTTATTGTATTGTGAAGATAAACTTGTTGCTTAAACTTGTAAATCTACTCTAGTGAGAGTTGTATTGTGTTCTTCAAAATTCCAACATTTGTAACGGTTTGATCCTAAACTGTGGAAGGATCGGGTTTGCTCTTGAACCCGTAAAAGGAACGGTGGTGTAACGATTGGGCTCTAATATTGTGGAAAGATATCAGTATACGTTCGGAAGTAAG
>NC_052354.1:5966978-5996778 GCF_009727055.1 Benincasa hispida
TTCTTATTTATTTGCTAAAATTTGATAGAATTATATTATCACATTTTTTGTCATCTTATTTGTTGCATAAAATTGAATTTTTCTTTATTTATTTAAAAAAAGTTGTAATTGGGTTAATTTAGAAAATTTTTTATTATTCCCTCTAGGTTACATATCGATCCAACAATTGGTATCGGGTTGCTCTTCTTGAAATATTTATTTCTTGATAAACTTAATTGTTTTTGAGCAATGGAAACTTTAGGTTTTATCTCTTTTACGATAGTCAATCTATTACAAGCCTCCTTTCTTTAATGGTACTAAATTATAGTAATTGGAAAAATAAAATGAGATTTTTCTTGCTTTCTAGTGATAGAAAAGTTATATTTGTTGAAATAGAGATGATAATTTTTATACTATTGATTTGAATGATTGTCCTATTATGATAAATGTTTATCGACTTTGCTATAATGATTCTTGTTATGGCATAGAAGACTAGGACATGCTAGCATGCACTTATTTTCAAATAATATTTTCCAAGAATTCTTTGGTTAAGAGGTCTTCCCAAATTTAAATTTAAAAAAGACAAAGTTTGTAATGCTTGTCAAATAGTAAGCAAACTAAGTCCTCTCTCAAATCTAAAAATATAATCTCTACAACTAGACCCTTCAACTATTACACATGGACTTATTTGGCCCTTCTAGAATTGCTAGTTTTGGAAGGAACTATTATACCTTTGTGATAGTTGATGATTTTTCAAATTTACTTGGATTTTGATGCTAAAACATAAGGATGATGCTTTGAAAAGCTTTTCTAATTTTGCAAAAAGAGTTCAAAATGAAAAAAGGTTTTTTGATTTCTAAAATTAGGAGTGATCATGAGGAGAATTTGATAGCAATGCTTTTTGAAACTTTTTGGGAAAAAAATGGTTTTCTCCATAATTTTCTCGCTCCAAGAACTCCCCAACAAACGGTATATGTTGAAAGGAAAAACGTACTTTGCAAGAATTTGCTAGATCGATGTTGCATGAGTATGGTTTAACCTACATATCTTTTGGGTGGAAGATGTTAACACCGCTTGTTATGTTTTAAATATAGTTTTAATTAGACCTTCTTTGGAATAAACTCCTTATGAACTTTGGCATAACAAAATTCCAAATATTGGGTATTTCAAAGTTTTTGGTTGCAAATGTTTTATTTTGAATAAAAAGAAAAACTTGAAAAATTTTGATTCTAAGACGAATGTTGGTATTTTCCCTTGGTTATTCCTCCTACTAGTAAAGCTTATAGAGTTTTCAATAAAGAACTTTAGTAATTGAGGAATCTATGCATATAGTATTTGATGAAATCTTGCAATGTTATTTCTATGAGCCTATTTATAGTGATTTGTTATTGAAGGAAATTTTGGAGATTTACTTGTTAGTGACAAAGGCAAAGAAATTGTTTCAAGTAAGCAAGAGGTGAGCTTAATCGAAAAGAATGAAGTTGGTTTCTTCATCCATGCCTAAAAAGAGTGGAGGTATGCTCCTTCCCTATCCTAAAGAATTAATTTCTTCGTGATCCCGAACAAGGTGTGAAAACTCATTCCTCTCTTAATATGTTTAATAACTTGCTTTTGTTTCTCAATTGAACAAAAAAGTTTTAAAAGATGCCGAAAATGATGAATTTTGGGATTTTAGCTATGCAAGAAAAATTAAATCAATTTGAAAGGAATAAAGTTTAGGAGTTAGTCCCTAGGCCCTCTCATGCTTCTATAATTGGAACTAAATGGGTCTTTAGAAATAAAATGGATGAAAATGGAAATATCATTAGAAATAAAGCTAGACTTGTAGTTCAAGGTTATTGTCAAGAGGAAGGAATAGATTATGAGAAACTTTTGCACCCGTTGCTAGATTAGAAGCTATTAGAATGTTGCTTATTTTTGCTTCTTATAAGAATTTCATTTTGTATCAAATGGATGTGAAAAAGTGCATTTTTAAATGGTTATATAATGGAGGAAGTTTATGTAGAACAACCTCGGGGTTTGAAAGTTTTGATTTTTTAATCATGTCTATAAGTTGAAAAAATGCTCTTTATGGCTTAAAACAAGCTCCAAGAGCTTGGTATGATAAGACTTAGTAATTTCTTGCTTGAGAATGGATTTAAAATGGGTAAAATTGATACTACTCTTTTTATTAAGACTAAAGAACAATATGCTTTTTAGTACAAATATTGTGGATGATATTATTTTTATTTTTGTTCTACTAAATCCATCTTTGTGTGAAGAATTTTCTAAGTGTATGCATAGTGAATTTGAGAATGAGTATGATGGGAGAACTTGAGCTTCTTCTTTGGACTCCAAATCAAACAACTCAAGGATGGTATTTTCATAAGTCAAGAAAAATACACGAAGGGATTTGCTCAAAAGGTTAATTCAATGAGGTCAAATTGCAAAAACTCCTATGAAGCACATCCACTAAGCTTGACAATGATGAAAAAGGTAAGTGTATGGATATAAAAATTTATAGATGTATGATTGGATCTTTACTTTATTTAACCGCTAGTAGACCCGATATTATGTTTAGTGTATGTCTTTGTACTAGATTTCAATCTTGTCTATGGAATCACATTTACATGCCGTTAAAAGAATTTTAAAATATTTGCTTGGTACTATTGATTTAGGCTTATGGTATCCTAGAATGTTGAATTTAATTTGGTAGGATATTTCGATGCGGATTTTGCGGGTAGTTTACTTGACCGTAAGAGTACTAGTGGGACTTGTCAATTCTTGGTAGTTCCTTAGTTTCTTGGTTTAGTAAAAAGCAAAATTTGGTTGCCTTATCCACTATCAAAGTGGATATATTGCAGTTGTTGTGCTCAAATTCTTTGAATGAAACAAACTCTTTGTGATTTTGGATTAAAGTTTGATAATGTGCCTATATTTTGTGATAATACTAGTGCTATTAATTGACTAAAAATCCTATACATCATTCTAGGACTAGCATATTGATATTAGGCATCCACTTTAATAGAGAGCATGTGCAAAATGATAATATTACTCTTGGAGTTTGTAGGCTCTATAATCATTTAGGGGATATTTTTTACCAAGCCTTTGAATGAAGAAAAGCTTTTGCAAAAATAGGCTTGAGTCGGTAATATTTGTTATGATGCCTCTTGATTTTATAATTTTACTTATTTAAATCTTTTAGAAGGCAATTTTGATAAGGAGAGGATATGGAAAGCATGTGGTTAATATCTTAGGGGGAGTTGTGCTAAATTTATGTTCATGTTTTTAAGCGGACAACTTTTGATGTGTCTAATTTTCTTGTTTTCTTTTTGATGATTCTAAATGGGGAGAAGTTTAAAGAAAATATGCTATAAATTTGTTATGATCTTGATTGTATTAAATTAGCGGGGAAGATTTTTTTTTTTGAGTGAATTTCAAGAATGATCTTTAGGTGATATTTGATTTTATATGTGCTAACATATGTTTACATGTATTTCAAGCTATTTTTCTTGATGGGTTTGTCATCTTAAGAAGGGGTTGTTGGTTTTTGTGTTTATATAAATATATTCTCTTTTGATGTTTTGATGATAACAATAATTCAATTTTTATTACTGAACATAAGTGTTTTTATATGTCCATAAGTAGGAGTTGTCGGGAACACGATTCAACACCTCTTGAATCACTTAAATCAGAGCTAAAACGAAGACAATTGCCGAAACAGAGTCTATAGAGAAATTTAAAAGGAAAATAAATTTAACATTATTTTATGTTTGTGTCTAACGGCTAGTTTTACACATTATATATTTTTATTTTTGGATTTGACTTTAAAAAGAATGAATTTAAAAAGAAAATGAATTAAAAGGAAATGAATTTAACATTATTTTTGTTTGTGTCTAACGGCTAAGTTTTCGGACAGGTGTATGTTTTTTTTGTATTTTTTTTTTTTGGATTAATTTTAAAAAAAGAATAATTCAAAAGAAAAGGAATTTAATAATTATATTTTGTTTGTATCTAACGACTAGTTTTATTTTAAAAATCTTAACACATCCACATTGTTTTCTTTTCCAAATCGAATGGTCCAAATTAATTGTGGTTTAAAAAATTTTTCATCTCTTATAAAAACATCTTCCTCTCCAAATTTTAAAATAAACTCATTTTACATTCATAATCCTCAAAACTCAAAAGTTCCATTGTTGCTCTCTCTAAGTTCCCAAATTTTTTTTCTTTTTCATCTTATTCTTGAGAGAGTGTTATTGTATTGTGAAGATAAACTTGTTGCTTAAACTTGTAAATACTCTATGTGAGAGTTGTATTTGTGTTCTTCAAAATTCCAACATTTGGTAATTTTATTCAAAATCCCAAGAGGCGATTGGGGAGTGGAGTAGGTCGAGTTTGACCGAACCACTATAAAAATTACGGTGTCTTCTTCTCTAACTCTTTCATTTTTATTTTTGCAATTAATTTAAGCAATTTATTATATGTTTTAGTTTGTTCTTATTTATTTGCTAAAATATGATAGAATTAAATTATCACATTTTTTGTCATCTTATTTGTTGCATAAATTGAATTTTTCTTATTATTTATAAAAAGTATAATTGGGTTGATTTAGAAAAAAAAGGTTTAATTAAACCCTATTCACCCCCTCTAGGGTTGTCAGATTCAACATTATTTGCTTTACTACAAACTAATAAACTAAAATCTCTGGTTGTCTTTTTGTAACTTAAGCATGTATGTGGCAATATACAAGTAGATCATATCTTAAGTGATAATCAAAATGGTCTATAGTATATGGATATAGGAGGAAAACCTTATCCTAGTAACGTTATGGATGCACCCTGCTTTGTGGAATAGTTACAAGAGTTGTGACTTGTCACAGATGGTCTAATCTTGATCATTCGTGGAGGGGACATGCAAGTGGGGGCGTCCTATACAAAGAGTTTGTATAAGACCTAACCACGAAGTGTTAACGTCTCGTTATATAACACCGTTCATGACAGAGACTTCACTTCACTAGGATGACATAGGTAACATGACCTCAATCTTGAGTGAGTTGGGAACTCCTGCCATTGAGGGTGACCCTTTGATTTGCATGGGTGTGAGTGGCTAGGCCACCAACTCAAACCTACCACTTTAGGGATTCGTCTTATTTGGGAGCTAGGAACTCAGCTACACAAGATAAAATTCACTCCTTCCCTAAAGTAGGGGTAAGTAGATAGATAGCTCCTTTAAGGGCTGATTCCAGGACTTGAACGATGTGGCACCACACACATTCTCATGGCCCGAGGTGTTCTCACATAGTTGGACTATGTTGTATTGTTCATTAGAGGGATCAATGGTACTTAAGGAGTGAGCTGTAACTACAAGAGCAAAATGGTAAATTGGTCCAACTGTACTTACAAGCATCTTCATATCATACTCATGATTGGTTATATCCGATGGACACAGAAATATATCTGTAGTAAGAAAAGTTTAGCCGTCGGTCTTCAATAGAATGTCTTGCAGTTAACGGATGGTGGATCTCGTGGCTAAATAGTTTAGTCACCGTTGGAGCTTCAAGCCATAGGTCCATAAGGTCCCCTTGGTAGCTTGGATACAAGTTGAGAATCAGTTTTTGGGTTAGTTTGAAATGTTCAAATTGACAAGAGGGAGTTCGATTATATATGATATAATTGAACTGGTTAATTATATAGATATGATTGACTAAATGTATGAGATACTTTTTTTTTTTTTTTTGAAGGAAATTGGATATAAATATGATTTATATCAAGTATAGGAGAAAACACTATAGTTGATATATGATATCAAACTATTTGTTATGAATATAATATGATTATATTTATTATTTTATTAATTGGACAGTTATGAGATAATTGGCCGGCGTTTTCTCCAAATTAGTGCGTTAGTGGGAAGTTCAATTCAGTTTTAGTAACTGAAGAATAAAAAGAAAATAGTTTTCATTTCATAAGGCACACGCATAATCGCTCACGGTGTGAAAGTCTTCTATCGCTTAGTGTTTGAGAGCCTAAACGATAGTGCCCGTTCACTAAACGATCGCACACCTACGCTTGCGCTTTCCTAAATGATAGCCCGCACTTTCCTAAACGATCGCTTACCTTTTCATAAATGATCGCTTAGCTCTTGAGCATAACTAAACGATAGTATAGACGATCACTTAGCCTACACGATCGTGTACCCCGCACTAAACGATCAAGCACCCGACTATACGATAGTCTTTCTATTCTCCCACTTGCTTGATCATAGTACACAGCCTTTCCTCCTCCCCTCTACCAATTCCATCAAAACCCATTCTTTGGATTCTCACTCCGAAAATACCGAGGGCTTCGAGTGGTGGTGTCATCCCCGTTGTTGTTGTTCGTACAAAGCTATTCATGTAGGCGATCGGTGTGTTGCTAGACAACTACTTGCTGGAGCGGGAGTTCGTTTGTAGAGAGAACGAGTTTTCAAGTGAAGAAATCTTCAACTAGTAAGTTCTATCAATCTCTTGTTTTTATCCTTTAAGCATGTCAGTAATTTAGTGTAATCAATGCATATCTGTATGTTAGAATGTATGTGTTAGAATGTATGTGTAGAAATTCTGTCACGATGAATTGGAAAGATCCGCTTCTGCTCATAGATACTCTTGTATAAGAGTTCCTTCGGTAACAGTGTTATAAAGAGAAACCAATCATTTCGCAGTCTAGTCTTATATAAACTCTTTATACAGGATACCCTCACTCACATGTCTCCACATGTCGTCTGTAACACTTACAACCCATGTAACAGTTACAAAGTGGGTCGTATCCACAGTGTCACTAGGTTAAGGCACCCAACTTTATCTATGTATTGCAAACCTTTTAGGTTATTACTTGAATATGCTCCACTTGTATGTCTACCACATACTGTTCAAGTTACATTAAACAAGTTTTGATCTTAGTTTATTGGATTAAGTTAATGCAACAAATTCTTAAACAATACAACTCGTGTAAAGTAAATAATTGTCTTTACGATAGTGGTTATCCGAAGTGTGCTAAGACTTGTCTCTATGAGATGAAAGCTCTAACAATCTTCTTCCTCCTCACAGATCCTCCTGGAAAATTGGGACTTTGAATTTTATTTAATTTTTGAAAATTAAATGTTCAAGGATAAAATTTCTACAGGTTTGAAAGTTTGGAGGCTTAACGTTAAGAAAAAATTGTATAAATTTGAAGGTTTATTTCTTTTTTCTCATTAAATGTTTGGGAGGTCAATTTCTTTGCATCCTTCACTTCGTGGATTTTTTTTTCGCACTATCCTTTCGACCTTCCTCTGTCTTCCGCTAATGGATGGATTTTCACTTTAATAGGAGAAAAGACGGAAGTTAAAGAAAGAGGAAAAGTGATCACATTGGGTGAGAATTATGGATGAGAAAATGAGAGGGAAAATAGTTAGACCTAATTGGCGTTTGACAACCATTTAGTTTTTTCATTTTTTATTTTTAAAGATTAAACATAGAAACATATTTCCAGTAATAGTTTAAAATTAAAATTCACTTTCTAAATTTGCCATCAAACACGTTAAAAATTCCATCACAAATACAACATATGCACTTTCATCAATCATAACCATATACAATCCTAAGCTATAAAATTTTTATAATCAGTTATTCGACTTTTAAATTCATATCTAAATAGCACTTTTATCCTTTTATATCACACCAAGAAAAAACGAACAAGAAACTTTGTTGTGCCATTCCGATTCAAACTTCATCTCTTCATGTCATACCCATCCGGTGCAAGGTAAATTTGCTAAAAGTAGGCGAGTCTTTGCTAAACTCCATCCAAGACACTATTTAGAGCATCGAAAATTCGAGCAGATAATGTCTTATCAGCAACACTAATTATAGTCCTCGACTCCTGGATTTCTATCACACCTCTAGTAGGATCATGTATGCGTATTACACGAACGTTGCTCGACTCAGCATCAGATATTTCTGGCTGTAGAGAATCCTCAATGCCCATCTTCGATAACAGAGTCAGAAGCTTTTCCAAATCTGGCCGACCCCAGTGTATTAGTGGCCTCTGCTCCGTGTCTACTTGCGTATTTTCAGGGAACAACTTGAATTTCCCACAATTTAATGAGAGCTCTCCTTTCAATCTTGCGATGTTTATATTTCCTTGATGCAACTTTCGCCAACAGAAACTCGTAGCCAAGTCTGAAGTGATCTCTAATTCTAAACTGTCTTTCAAGTTTGGTACACGTAAGGTTTCGCCTTCAGAGTACGAAAAGACCGTGAATGATTCTGTATTTGTATTGATCAGCCGGCTCAAATTCTCAGGAAGCTACATCAGGTAAAACACGGGATGCAAATGTCGGTCCAGAAAATATATAAACTCAAGAATAATAGAGATGATAATGATTATAAATAAATACACTACCACGGCAACTTTTGGCTGCAAGACCTTCAGCAACGGTCGTACCTTCTCCAACCTTCAAAATAGGATATACAAGCGCAAGATATAAGAAAATTAACCAATAGAACCCAAGAATTTCATAAGTTCAAAACCTTGAAGAGTCTTAGTTTTGGTCTCCTTCATGCCAAGTGTCTTATTAAAAGCTCTCAACTCCACAGGAATACTACAAACAATTGTTTGAGAGCTCCAAGTTTTTTAGTTTATTTGACTAACAAGTGAAATTTAATCTTCTCTTCAGGCAAAAATATTGATTACAGAAGATGGCATCACATTTTTTTTCTTCCTCGGAAGGAGGTCCGGAGGGAGGAAAGGTCGAAGTGGAAAACAACATATTTCACATAAAGCAACTCAATCTGTATGTGCAGAATAATATTGGACAAGAGTGAACGAGTAGAAAAATGAAACATACTTTATACCAGATTGGAATGAACATTGAAGGACCTTCATAGTCATTGGCCTAAACGGTAAGAGAGCAAGCTCAATATCAAGTCCCTTCTGCATATTATATGTGCAATATTAACATCAAAACCACTGAAGATATGTAATCTTGGAAGTAAAAAACAATAGTAAGTGCATATATATGATCATAAGCACCTCTAGAACAAGTAAAGAGCTAGGATCCCCACACCAACGTTGAAGCAAGTGGACCACCGGACCAAGTCGTAAGCTCCAGTGAGGACAAAATACAATACATGGTTCCTGCCAGTTTAATCTACACAAAGTCCAATTTTCAAAGTTTATCTAGGTACAAAACAGAAGTTATCTGTAAAAGTTTGTGCCTCTAAGCTATTAATAATTATTTATAATAAACAGAAAAAGGTTAGTACAAGATTTGAAAATAGTTATTCACTCCACAGAGTAAACAAGTTCACAACCCGATCTCCTTGACTCTAATTCTGATAACTGGTAAAATAAGAGAACACTTCAAAGGCACATACTAGATAGTCCCACATTCCTAAGTACTCATCTCAATTACTCCGGTTCTTAAAAACTAAATGAAAATTGAACTACCCCAATTGTAAAATTGAAACATGTCATTTCCACGAAATTTATAGATTGTTTGTTGTGTTTGCGTATGAAGATGAGAAAAAAGCTTAGGCTAAACCATACAATGATTTGGGTGAATGAACAGCAGGAAATACTTGAAGCTTTTTCTCTTTAAGGAGCTCATCAAATGCAAACATTGGCTCTCCAGAAAATAACTGCAACACCAACCATTACGTAAGAGCAACATTATACCATTCTAATTTGACTAAAAGCTCCAAGTACATTGAAACAACTAAACAAACAAATTCAAACCTTTTGTTGTCTTTGCTTGCATAACCATTCTGGTATAACATTGACAAATGCCAACAACTCCTCGGCTACAGAAGAAATCAAATATATAGGAACCTACACAAATTAATTGCATACTCGGTACGAAGGATTATGGCTTACATTTGAATTTTAAAGAGTACTGTTTGGACAACATTAACTCAGTTGTAGCCCAAATAAGAGTTTAACCATTCATAAGCTGTTCAAATCTAAAAAAGAAAGAAGGAAAAGAATTTACTAACCTTCAGATTTGAATAATCTAGTGAAGCTGATATCTGCTCTAGAAGTTGTAGGGTTAAACCAAATCGATTGATAGGAATAAGGACTGAACCACCAGATTCAACGGATTGGATAGCACAAGAACAGATAAATGAAAGTTTTTCTAATTCATCCATGGTCTCAGCAGGATCACACAATAAATTAGCCAAAGGTTCCTCATTACTAGTAAAAAACACAAAAAGGGAAAATATTTGATGAATTATCCAAAAGAGTGAGAAAAATACTAGACTTTTAGTGCAATATACAATTTCAAAGCATAAGCATAGAATACCTGAGCGCCAATAAGTTGTCTATAAGTGGTACTCTTGTATTGTTCTCTACATCATTCGTAAGTTCCAGAGATGAGCAATCAGAATAAATAATTGTCTCCTCTTGAAGAGCAAGGTAATCAAAATCCATTGCATTAGAGGAAGAAAAGATGGAACTTGAAATATATGCAATGTCTCTCTTTGGGCAATTAATAGTCCAGTTACAAGCGCCAATTTCAAGACCAGAGCTGAATGCCTTTATAACTAGCGCACCATTATAGCATGCTTCTTCCCCATATCTAAGAGTTTCAACCTTCTGCAAGCAATCCTTAATGTCAGCTGCACTGAGAAAAAGGTTCTTCATTACATCCAAGGACATCTATGAACAGTAAATGAGCACAAATGCATTGATTTTGAGTTGTGACTTCCTTACTTTAGTGTCTTTGGTAATTAACTTAAAAGGCTCCTATCAAAGGAATCAATAATCTATATCTATAATATATAAAAAGCCAGGATCCGAAAACAACTCTTTTAGACAAATTTATCCTTCTACATTTTAATTAATTACATTTATACCTTTTTTCTAATTTGAAATAAATTATCTGTTTTTCTTTTTTTTGAATGGAAACAAGACTATTCGTTGATATAATGAAAGAACCTAATGCTCAAAGTACATTAGAGGAAACAAAATAATAATTTCAAACTTGCCAATATAAGTGTAGAACCAAATTATTAAAACTCAGAAAAAAATTAAAAAACGATCCAATTGAACACAGTTCTCAAGATGAACACATATTTCGGATGACTTTAACTCGAAAAAGCCCAAAACAAATAGAAGAAAAGCTTCCACCGCAACATCTCATAAAGATTGAACTTGAAATAACAAAGAGCCATCTAAATATGATGGATGAAATTCCAAACCCAATGAAGAAATCAGCTGCTTCCAACAGACCGATTGAAAGCACCTTCCAAAGAAAATAAGACAACATTGATCATCAACTAACCAAGAGAACACGCTGAGAATTTCAAAATTCCAACCCCACTTAGCCATCGAAGCTAAGAACTAATATTTTAAACTTGGAAGCCAAGAACCCCATACTGATATAAAGATAGCTAAGTAATAATCCCTTCCATAAACAGATTAAAAGCTTCCAAATAGCCTTCTGATTTACCAACTGCTTCCAAGGAGATCCAACAAAAACCATTTGAGTTCCAAATGAAATAATGCATTGTAGATCTTTTTTTTGAAATAGAAACAGAACTTTCTTTTTTTTTTTTTTTTTCTGGCAAAGGTATTGTATTAAATAATGGGTGGGGGAATCGAACCTCTAACCTCAAGGTTGATAAAATAAGCACGGTGCCAGTTGAGTTGCACTCATGTTGACGGAAATAGAACTTTTCATTGATATAATGAAAAGAGTAAAGCTCAAAATACAAAGTGACATGAACCAAATATAAACCACTAAGGATTAGGAGATGCATCCAGATATCTCAATTAGGTTGACACATCCATAGCACCCTCATCATATCCAATACAAGACGAGATTTTAAAGTTCACAATAGATCTAAAATACTTGATTATATAGGGGAAAAAACAAAAACATTCCAATTGAGGCAAATATCCTGAATAGAATAATCTTCAAAGAGATTGGACTGCGAACTCCAAGAAAAAGCTAAAACACGAATTGAACCCTATCTGTCTAACCAATCCTTATAATAATCATGGAAAATTCTTTGATTACGTTCAAATAAAATCTCAAAAATCAAAGCTTTTAACTACATTTGACCATAAAATCTGAGCTCTAGAAGACAGAGAAGGGCCAACCAAAACATTCGAAATATTATCCTTTACATTGTTCCCAGAAACCCACAGCAAACTGAAGTTAGAAAATAAGTTCCACTAGTAATTTCTTGAGAAAGAGCAATCAAATAACAAATGCTGCAAATCTTCTCAATTGGCTAAACATAGTGGACAAATCGAGGGTGAAAGATGTTTACTCTGCAACTTATGTTGCAAAGTAAAAGAACAATTAAGGGAGCCATAAAAAGCAGAATCCAAGCCAAAATATTGATTCTTTTGGGACTTTTTGATTTCCAAAGGACTTTGAACATCACCTTTTAAAGAGGAGTAGAAGCAATCAAATATTTTGACAAATACTTCACCAAGTACCTTCCTGAAGCATCCAAAGACCATAATCTCGAATCTGGTAAAAAAAGAAATTCTAGTGCCCTCAATTCTACACAGCAGCTGCTCAAATTCAACAATCTCCTCTTCTTTTAGCCGCCTATGGAATAAAAGGTTCCAAGAACCAATAACCAAATCCCAATGATCATTGACACTGCCTTTTGGAGAAAAAGCAATGCAAAAAACCATAGGAAAGCAAACCTTGAAAGAAATATCAGAACACCAAATCTGTCAAAAAAAAAAAAAGATATTCCTTCCATTACCAAGCTTAAACTATGCAATGGGGCCAAATTGACTCCAAGTCCTTGAGATGCTGATCCATGGACTTCTCAAACTTAAACCAAGCTTACTCGAAGTGTGCCAAAGATTTGGATCAACTCCATGAATGCTTTTAACAATTTTGCACCATAAAAAGTCCTGCTCCTTAAGAAATCTCCAATTCCATTTAAGCAATAAAACTGTATTTCTGTTTTTCAGATTTCCAATCCCTAAACCACCATCTTTTAGAGCTTTAGAAGCTAACTCCCATTTAACCAAATGATTCAGCTTGCTACCTTTCTGACCTTCCCAAAAGAAGTTAAATAAAAGTCTCTCCAACTCTGATCTCACCGAGCAAGGCATTTGAAATAAGGACATATAATAAATTGGTAGGTTGGCTAGAACCGAATGTCTAGATACCTTTTCCATTTATCAAGTTTCAAATGAACTTTATATATAATAAGCTGCCAAAAAAAGTGTTGTTTCGGATAACCACCAAGAGGTAAGCCAAGATAGATGAAAGGCAATTTACCTGCTTTGCAATTCAGCCTTGAAGAAGTAGAGATCAAAGTAGCTTCACCAATATTGACTCCACATAATGCTGATTTCTCCCAATTAACTTGCTGCCCCCGAACACCATTCAAAAAAGCCAATTGTTTGAATGAGAATGTCTAACATGGCTTCATCATACTTACAAAAAAGAAGGGTATCGTCTGTGAATTGCTAAATTAATAGATGTACTTAATCTTTACCTGCCAAAAATCCCTCAAACAGTTCCCTGTCATGTGCTCTATTAACCAAGGCACTAAGCACTTCACTAATGATAAGAAATAAAAAGGGTGATAAGGGATCACCTTGCCTAATTCCCTTGAGGCTTGAATACGTCCTCTAGGTCTTCCATTGATGTACACAGAAAATTTTGGGTTTTGAAAACACCCATCGATCCAATCCAACCTGGATGAAAACCCAAAATATTGGGAATTCATTCCAAAAAATTCCAATCAACCCGTTCAAAGGCCTTCTCAAGGTCTAACTTCAATATCCATCCCTTCTTCTATTTTGCTCTATAATCTTCAACTGCTTCATTAACTATTAGGACGAGGTCTAAAATTTGTCTTCCTCCTATGATTGCATTTAGGTCAATACTAGTTCCAGAAGTTGATTTTGTAACAAATATGTCTATGCTATCTTTTGGATGTTTCAATGAGGCTCCTAGCAATCCAAGAGACCATCTTCATTGACAAGACACCTCACGTGTAGTTGAAAACCACATGCTGCTACTAAAGATGAAAATGTAGAGGGTATTTTAGAGGGAGACATTTGTAAGTCACTTACAAGGGGTTGTTGATTTTGTAAGAAAAGTACACTATAGGCTTCCCCCAATTGACCCGATGTGAATTCCTATTCAGCTAATGCTTCTTCTTAGTCAGAATCTTTGCTACTCAGATTGACATTTGATTCATCATCTGAATCCTGATTGATATACTTCTTGTAACCTAATAATGTTTTTAATATGTATGGTTTCTCCCTAAAAAATGTTCTCTCCTCTCTCCTCTCCACCCCCTACCATTCCATAATTAACTCCGGCCACCATGCCGCCTCCTATGCCCACTGCCTCCTTTGCCATAACCCGATCAATTCATACCGACCGGAAAATTTTCTCTTTGTCCCCGATTGTGCCAATTAGAGGGATGCATTTCAAATTAACCAAACAAACACGTTCAAACACACATTCCATCTTTGTTTCATGGACGACTCTTGAATGGCTTGCTTCATCTTTCAATCCTATCTTCAACGAACCATGTAACCATAAGTTCTTTAGGAAATTGATCGATGGAGGTGACACCCTTTGGCTTGAAAAACATAGCAATAAGAATGGACACTTTGCTGAGCTCACTCTCTAGGAATACTCTGGCCGCCACACCAATATCCTCATCCCATCTATGGAAAATAAATTGAGATGGTTCTCCTTTTTCTCATTGGTTTCAGAATACCCAGGGCAGCCCCAACCAAACAACTCTTCTGCAGTCACCTCAAAACCACAATCATACAAAGCTGCTATTCAAGCATCATCCATCCAACCATGGCCACTCCACAAGGCCACAGCTCCTCCACAATTTCAGCCCAGCTTCATTCTCAATTTGATTGGGATGCAATGGTAATTGTCCAACACTATACACTTGGTGACTCATTGCCATCTATTCGCGACACAATTCAATCATCCCTCTCAGTCCACTGTGAACTTCTGGCAGTCGGTGGTAGAGAGAATTCATCACAAGCTTCATAATTGGAAATATGTTTATATTTCAAAAGGTGACAGACACCCTCTCATTCAAGCTACCCTTTCTAATATCCCTATGTATTACTTATCTATATTTGAGGCTCCTTCTCTGTCATCAATTACCTTGACAAGATGGTTCGTGACTTCTTTTGGAAGGGTTCTCGTGGTGATGTTGGCATGCATAATGTGAATTGGGATATATCTCAGCCCTCAATTATCGAGGGGTCTTGGTATTGGCAACTTTAAGCATCGAAATTCTGCCCTTCTTACAAAATGAACTTGGCGGATTCTATCTGAGTGTGATGCTTTATGGAGATCTTTTACTATCATGCATAGTAAGCTGTCTGTCTTCAAGGCAAGAGACATCATACATTTGATTGTTTGGGATCTTTAAACTTTCTTTCACCATTAAAGCAAAGGAATGGCAACCTTTTTTATTTAGACTTGCTAGAATATGGATATTTCTTCTTCCACCTGAAGAAGGCCAAATTGCTACTTCCAAGAACCACCCTGCTTTTGATCGAAATTTGGCTAGACGTGTGATACCTTGCTCCCTCTTATATTTTTTGGAGAAGAAAACATGAATTTGGTCCTCAAGAGGTCAAATAAATTCTTTTCTAGCCACTGCATTGCCTGTGAAAGATTGTGGCTGTCTGATTCCTATTCAAATCTTCCAAAATGAAGTTGTACTCCTCTTGACAGATGCAAAAACAATGAGCATCAATATTGCAGCTTTTTATTTCCATGACTGTGGGTTGAGTATGGTGGAGGTGCGGTGGAGAGATGAAGAAGGGGTAATCGGAAAGGGCAGAGAAGTAGGGGATATGTGGTTAAATGGGCAGGGACGAAGAAAGGCTGGTAGGAGGGTTAAGAATGGAGGTTAGTTGGAAGAAGAGGAAAAGGAGACCGGAGGGAAAGAATTTGGTTAGAGGAAAGGAATAAAGAAGGAGAGAGGAGAGAGCATTTTCATCCTTCTCTTTGTTATCAACAAGGAGGGAAACCAAATAAATGAACCATTTAAAATTAAATACATTAAATTTATAACTTATTCCTTTCTCAATAACAAGGTCCCAAAAGGCTTTAGCTTCAAGGATTCCCATCAAAGGAAGGCCAATATAATGTCATGGTAATTATATGCAACAGAACAAAGAAAAATGCAGTATACAATCAAAGTGCAAATCACCACAATTGTACGCTTCCAACCAACAATAGCAAGATGACAGAGTGATTCTTACGACAAAGATAGAGAAATGTTTCACAAACACCATTAAAGAAAAAGGTATACCAAAACAACTTATAAATCAAAGAAAAATCTTTAATTTCCATTGGTCATGGACAAGAACCACAATGGTACAATACGAAAATGATTCTCAGTTATCAAAAAATAATAAAATAAAACCGTGCCAATCAGAATAAACTGGAACCCAACCACCAATATCACCATCTAATTACTTTTGTTTCTATTTTTGACTTTCCGGCTTGGCTCTAAAAGGTCCATGTAAAGTATTCGAAGAAATACTAAATAACTCGGTTACCTGTACATGGGCATCCAAACCCCAAGGTCTGCTCCGTCCTGCCCAAAAGCCACTTCTCTTAGCGCACGATGAAGCAGCTTTGGCTCTTCCTGCCTCATCCACTGCGAGATACCATCATCTTCAGATCCATAAAACTGTTTGAATTCCATATGCATTGCAACAAGGTCATCCATCATAATCTTTCCAAGTCTTGCAGTTGCTTCTGTCGCATATATCTATGACAAGCCAATGAAAAGTATGTGAAAACAAGTATTCACAGCACTGTGAAACTTATCATGACCACACAAGATCAAATGCAACGAAAATAGTATCATCTACCTTTGCACAGAACCCCTTCTCTCGAGTCAAAAAGGGTAGTCCTAACATGCCCATTGGACTAGAAATCAAAATAATATTAGTGAAAGATGGGTTCCAGAGGCACAAGTTCTTAATGATTTTGTAGCAAGGCTCTGCTTTTATCAAAGAACCCACATCAAGTGGCTTTTCAGTTTTCTCCTCAGACACATTTTCCAAATTGAGAGAACCATGGCCTGGATAACTTGATATTTCTTTATTTGAAAGAACATCAAAATCAAAAGGAACGGGGGAGAAAATAGGGAGAGCTGAAAAGTCCATAGGGCAGTCAATTTGGATTCGAAACCCAAAAACATTGAGCATATGACATGGTGGGAAATAGAAACATCCACCTTTGCTTAAACAAGTCTGAAAGGGAAAAAGAAAAGGAATAATTATGATTATAAAAAAAATTACTTTCCATGAATTCACATGCATGCAAGCATTGAACTAATATAGCAGATATTAAGAAGCAACTTACAAATTCCATGAGAATCAAGAGAAGTCAAACTTGTCGTCGATGCACTCACAATTAGGGTAAAACGGCCTACATGAGCAAATAAGTACAGAAATTTTAAAACCACCTATAAAAACCATCATATTATGCTTATCCGGCCTCTAAGAAAGAACTAATTTAAAAAATGGCACAAACATGAGTGTTGTACATCTATCTATATTTTCCAATTTGGTAAGCAAAATTCCATTGAATCAAATGAAATGTACAATGAAAGTTTAAAAAATGGCACAAACATTCCAAGAAAGAACTAATTTAAAAAATGGCACAAACATGAGTGTTGTACATTGTTGGAATTTCTATATTTGTGTATAAAATATTATTTGTCAAATATTTGTTTTTTTATTATCTTTATTCTTTTCATATTTGTAAGAGGTATTTCTCAATCTACAAGAGACCTAAATTACACACATATTGAATGAGAAATATAATATTATTCTCTACAAATATAAGATGGTATAAGAGTAGAAAATTCTAACCCTAGGAAAAAAACCCTAGCCTCGATCCCTGCCGAAACCCTAGCTGTCAACTTCAACGGTGCATCCTACTTCCAGTTGAAATAGTTGTGTTTGCAAATTCGAGCCTTAGCCACTCGTCAACAATAACCCAGCGTTGCGTGCAGGTTTGCAGCTGTTTGATTCTCACTCGTCAGAAGTGGTATTTGTGCTTGTCGGCGGTTGCCTTACTCAACGTCGTCGATCATCACCCATCACCCATCACCCATCACCCATCACCCAGCCCATTTGTTGTAAGGGTCACCATTCCAGCTAAGTTCTTACTGTTCGAGTTCACTAGACCAGACCCGAGTTTCAGACCCAACTACCACCCATCACCCAACGCATCTACATCACTCGCAAGTTGCCGCTCTGTCTGCATCTATCACCACCATCGGCGCTATCTGCATCACCGCCGTCCCTGGCGTTCATCGTTGCCACTGGTCGTGGGTTTGAAGTCTCGCCTCTCTACTGATTGCATGATGCCGTGGGTAGTTTTAGATTATAGTTTAAGTTGGTTCGGTTTTTTTTCAAATTGGATTGGTTGGTTCAAGTTTGATTTGATCCAAAGAGTGGTGCTATTTGGTTTGTACTTATTTATGGGGTTTAATATTTTCTTTTGGTGGACTTCTACTATTTTCAATTTTTCAATTATCACGAAAGTAAATTTATCGGATCCTAAAAATTGCTACATACCAATTTGTCGTCTAATAATTTTTGTATTTCTTTCTCACTTAGATAATTATCCTAAGACATTCTCGTGTAGTAATTCATCTATGTGGATTATCGATTCTGGAGCTTCGATCACATGACTAGTTCTTCTTCTTTCATTGATTCATACTTCCCATCATATAGCAATGAGAAAATTAGAATTGTTCATGGTAGTTTTTCTTCTATCGTCGAGAAAGAAACTATTAAATTGAATGAAAATATTTCTCTACCGTCTGTATTACACGTTCTAAAATTAGCCTGTAATCTTTTATTTGTTTCTAAACTCTCTAGAGATTCTAATTGTCATTTTATATTCTTTAAATCTTACTGTATTTTTTAGGGCCAGGAATCGAAGAGAATAATTGGGAGTGCTAGGATGTTTAATGGTCTCTACTACTTTAATGAAGGTTCTTCTATGTTCCAACAATAAAATAACTTCAGGTTTCAGTAGTATTAACTCTATCAAAGAACAAATTATACTTTGGCATTTAACCATAAACCATAAACCATAAATCCTAAATACTATTAAACTCCAACGTTCTTTACAGCACTCGGTGTCCGACCCTTAGTCATACCTAAGGCCTCGAACTGCTTGTCGACTCTTAATCGTACTTAAGGCCTTGACTTTCTCTACAACACTATGTCCAACCTCTAGTCATACCTAAGGCCTTGAACTATGCATCAACCCTTAACTGTACTCAACGTTCCCATGCTTTTCTAAATCCAATCATAACATCATTTCTCACCCAACCTTTCTTTACGAACACAATTCTCAAACATCTTTATCACACCGTTGCATCAAAATGCGTGAATCTTATAATATACATCTAAATTGTACCTTATGCCAAAATTACATAAAACAATATTATAATTTCAGCACCGCACATATACTTCAACATTTCAACAAACATAGTATGTTCACAGAAGTACATTATAACACCAAAACATGTTATACATTTTACAATTCCATACAAAGAGCATTTAGACATGCTTAATCATATCAGAAAGCATCACAAATATCAAGGTAACATAGGTCACAAATATTTAAAGTAGAAATAGATCACACGTCATACTAGCACACAAACAAAAAGATCCAACAGATAAAACTCTACTTACCTAAGCATTTTAAAAGTGTTTTTAAAATAATCGAAAGGCTCCTACAATAATAAAACAAATTTCCAAGGTTAGGACTTTATTTGAAGTCTTATCTCAAATTCAAATAGTGCTCCAAATGCATAATCTTACCTACAACAACTTTAAACCTCATATCAAACACTTCAAAACAAGTCTAAACTACAAATAAAGAATGCCTAAGAGTTAAAAGATTAATTTACAATATCTAAATTCAATTCGAAAGGGTCTAAACGGAGTTCTAAAGCCTAAAACTCACCCAAATAGGCTTTGAATCCTTGTTGAAAGGTGTCCAAATGAGTCCAAAGAGTTTTTCAAATGGGTTCAAACAGATTTAAATCGACAGAGTGCCACCTAATAGCTCCAACGCTTGCTGGTTCCCAACGGAAAGTGCTTAAATCCTAATTTTTAGAAGTCTTTAGGTATTGGTCAATGCAAAACTAAGTCAAAGGAGATGGGTCATTACCGAAACGCGCCGAAACGAAAAACGTTGCTAGAAAAGTATCTAGATAAGTACGATATCAATCAGAATCATTGAAACTTGCCCAAATGAAATTGAATCCTAGCTGAAACGTGTCAAAAAATGCTCATTCCTATATAATTGGAGTCATTAAAGTGATGGGTATTTCAAATTCGATGCCAAAATTCAATGGGTAAGTGTCGAACCTTGTTGAAAAGGGAAAACGTTGCTATAACAAATGAAAGACGCGCGCGGCCGGTATATTCGACAGCTGTCGGAGAGGACTGCCGCTCACGAAATGTGTAGGCATCGGAAAGAGCCTTTAAGACAATTAGAATGCGCTACTAAACAGCCGGAAGAGGGTGTTGGAACCACCAAAAGCGTCTATCTAAGATCGGAGACGTCGATCGATGAAGATACGGTGAAGATCGATAGTGGATAGCCACCTTCGCGAGGATCGTTGGTCGGGCTATGGTGTCACCATGGCTCGTTGGTGGGTGTTGTACGTTGGTCGACAGAAACGATGCAGGGGCTGTCGATTAGATGATTATCATGGTGGGGAAGGAGTAAGAAAGAGAAAAGGAAAATATCAAGAAATAACCCAAATCTCAAAAACTTTTCTATGGATGATCTCTTCCTAAAAACTTATATATGAATGACTTTTTAGCCATGTGAAATAGCAATTTTATCCCCAATTTAAAAAACTTCTCAAATCGCACCACATTTCTTATTCCTTCAACGATTTCTTCGACCCCTTCATTTAATGTGTATTCTTTAACACAACAACATTCCACTAAAACATTTATTCCTAACTAATATTCTACCAATAGCATTGAATAACAGTAATATGAACAGAATGGAAAGTCACTCTCAGTATTCACGTTTTGTCGAACTCCCCATAAAATTCTCCCATTGTTCTCCCGTAGTGTTTTCTCAGAGTTTCAGTCCAACATATTCGTTGATCGCTTTCATCGTTAGATTCAGAAACAGAGAGAATGTAAGTGATATTCTATAATTTCTTGTCTCATATCGCTTTCATAATAAGTGTTGTTTAGCATTAAATGAATGATCGTATGGTAATATATATACAATCGTTCATTACAATGTAGACGATCATTCATAAATTATAATACGATTGTATAGTATGTTATAAATGATCGTGTAGTAAGTTATACACGATCGTATGGAAATTTATAAACGATCGTGTAGTAATTTATCAACGATCGTATAGTAATTTATAAATGATCGTGTAAACATTTATAAACGATCGCATAGTGATGTGTAAATGATCATTCACTTATCAATTACTGTGCGTTTCTTAAACTTTTATGGGACATTGCTTAAGATCTGCTTATCCCATTGTAGATCAATGACAATACTTCGCATCTTTGTACGATTTGGTGGAAATTGGGACGAGTCTGGAAGAAATTATGTCGGAGGTCATATGAAAGGACTGAAAGTCAGAAATGATATAACAGTCAGTTAACTAGTGAGTATGATGCACCAACGACTAAATATCGATCCGGATATGTTTGATATACACATTAAATGTTGTTACAATTTATTGGTTCCAGCTCCCCCAATCGACATAATCGATGATGAAGACCTTGCCTTTTTTTTATAAGGCAGTGATGCATCTCGGATGCCGTTATTTGTATCAGTTACACCTTGCGAAAGTCATGGAGTACACACGGACAACATGTACCAGCATTACAATCCAACCGATCAACCCATTTCAACTAGTCAAAATTGTGGGTTTGCAACCATTTCGACACGTAATATTCACATCATGTCTTCACTTGATGATCATATTGAGCCAAGTAACTTGGGGGATGATCGAAGTGAAGCTTGGTTTGGTCACAACATTGAACCCAAATGTACTTCACAATTCGATACTAAACATGGATATGGACAATCTTCAGGACCACACCTAACATCCATGTTCCAACCCCACTTACTCCTATCCCACTAGTTGTGATGCCTTCGGCTCAAATGCATTCCAACCAACCATTTGTTGATATACCTAAACCATCAGAAGACCCATCATATGACGACCTCGTAACAATACCTCATGACTGTCTAAATGACGAGGATATAGAGGTCAGTCAATTTTTCTTTTCGAAATATGATTTGTCAGTTAAATTATCGATGCTTGCAATAAGAAAGAACTTTCACTACCGTGTAAAAAAGTCAACAAAGAGCTTGCTAAATATCTAGTGTTTGGTGAAGGAATGCAAGTGGAGAGTCCGTGCAAAAAAAAATTAAAGAAAGTGATTTCTTCAAGTGACAAAATATCCAAGCGAATGTACATGTTCTCTTGAAATGAGAATAGGTAATCAGTGACAAGCAAAAAATTGGGTAATTGGACACTTAATCAAGTCCAAATACAAACAAGTTTGTCGAACATACCGCCTGAGGGATATAATTGAGGACGTCCGACGAGATTATGGAGTAAATATAAGTTACATGCAGGCTTATCGTGCTAGAGAGTACAAATTGATGTTCGCACGAGGGTCACCAGAAGGATCATATGCTATTGTTAGGGCATATGACGAGGCATTTAAGCTTGCAAATCCATGTACGATATTTGAGATTGAAGTAGAGGATGGGCAATACTTTAAATATGTATTCTTGGCACTTGGTCTGTGTATCGGGGGTTTTCTGAACTACATCCGCCCAACAATCTTTGTTGATGGGACCCATTTGCATGAGAAATACAAAGGTGTGTTGTTAATAGCAACATGTATCGATGGCAATAGTAACATATATCCTATCGCCTTCAGTATAGTAGATGGTGAGAACAATGTATCATGAACTTGGTTCATGTCTCATTTGAAGGCTTCGATAAGAGACGTTCCCAATTTAGTGATTATACCAGATCATCACATCTCAATTTCAAAGGTTGTTACAAGTATATTCCCCGATGCATTTCATGCCCTATGTATATACCATATTCGGAAGAATTTGGTTAATAAATTCAGGAATAAGGAAATAATTCCACAATTCTACAATGGCAAAAGCTTATAGAATGTCTAAGTTTTAGATGTATTGGGCTAAGCTCCGTCAATATCCTGGTGCGACGGCCTATCTTGAGGATGTTGGATTACAATGGTGGGCAAGGGTTTATCAAATCTATTGTAGGTATGACAATATGACGATAAATATAGTAGAATGTCTCAATGGAGTGTTGAAAGGTGCATGAGAACTATCAATCACGGAGCTATTAGAGCATATCTGCGACTGGCTACAAGGTTGGTTCGATATCCGATGCACATATGCAATGGTATGCACAAACCTTGTGATCGATTATGCAATGAGTATTCTTAAGGAATCAGAATTAATGTCTAGAACATATCGTGTTTCCCTAGTGGATATGTATATAAATAATATGGACGATGGATATTTTGGGGGTTGGTTGATCTTCGTTCACGGACATGTACTTGTATAAAGTTTAAGTGTTGGTCGATGTGAAACTATCAGGATACCTTCTATGGAGAGAAGCCACGACATATACATAAGTGTATACGATGTGTTCAGATAGGACATAACAAGAAAACGTGCAGACAAACATTGATAACACCTGGAACACGATCGCTTAGTTATTTGTGCGTGAACACTTAGTTAATTATGTACTATCGTTTAGCTAATTATGCGCAATTGTTTAGATAGTATTAAACAATCGTATAGATATTCTAAACGATCGGTTATAATTTTTTAAACGATCGTTTAGATTTTTTAGATGATCGTTTCCATATTCTTAAACATCTTGCACATAATCTTAAATGATCTTTTAGTTAGTTTTGGGTGATTGCTTAGTTATTTATTTGCCTAGTTAAATGTACAACACCAATTATATTCTACAAATTTAGCACAAATTGAGCATAAAAATATCACCATAAATATTTATTTGCCCACAACTAGGTAATATATTGTTTCCTATACAATCCCACATTCACCTGTGTTAAGCCAACCCTATCAACCCCAGTTACACTTCTACAAATTTAGCACAAAATATTCCACAATCTAAAGACTTGCCCTCTTGGAGGGTCACCTTTGATCTCTTAACTTCCCATTGTTGGTACTTGAACTTCTTATGTTGTTTGTGTTGGGGTTGATGCCTTAAAGTCTCGTGTCCTGTAGTTTGTAAACAGTTTGTACAAACGTTTGTGTTGTTAATATATGATATTTACTTCACATCTTGTTTTTTTTTGCTCATTTACTTGTTTTATTTACTTTACCAAAAACCAATAAACATAAAATCCCTGATTATCTGTATATGACTCAAGCATGTATGTGGTGATATATAAGTGGATCATGTCTTGAGTGATAACCAAAATGGTCTGTAGTATATGGATATAGGAGGGAAACCAATTAAACTTTTTTTTTCCTAAATTAACCCAATTAAACTAATTAATACAATTTTTTATAAATAATAAGAGAAATTCAAATTATGCAATAAATAAGATGACAAAAAATGTGATAATTTAATTCTATCAAATTTTAGCAAATAAATAAGAACAAACTAAAACATACAATAAATTACTTAAATTGATTGCAAAAATAAAAATGAAAGAGTTAGAGAAGAAGATATCGTAATTTTTATAGTGGTTCGATCAAACTCGATCTACTCCACTCCTCAAGTGCCTCTTGGGAATTTGAATAAAATCTTTCAATGGATTAAAGCCCAACCGTTACACCACCGCTCCGGGTTCAAGAGGAAACCCGGTCCTTTCCACGGTTTAGGATCAAACCGTTACAAATATTGGAATTTTTGAAGAACACAATATAACTCTCACTAGAGTAGATTTACAAGTTTAAGCACTCAACAAGTTTATCCTCACAATACAATAACACTCTCTCAAGAATAAGATGAAAAGAAAAAAAAATTGGGAACTTAGAGAGAGCAACAATGGAACTTTTGAGTTTTGAAGGATTATGAAATGTAAAATTTGTTGGTTTAAAATTTGAAGAAGAAGATGGTTTATATAGAGATGGAAAAATTTTTAGAAACCACAATTAATTTGGACCATTAGATTTTGGAAAAGAAAAATCAATGGTGGAGATTTTAAAATAATAATCGTTAGATACAAACAAAATATAATATTAAATTCCTTTTCTTTTTAAAATTAATCCAAAAAATAAAAAAACATACCATGTGTCAAAAACTAGCAATTAGACACAAACATAAAATAATATTAAATTCATTTTCCTTTTAATTCATTTTCTTTTTAAAGTCAATCCAAAAATAAAAAACATACCATGTGTAAAAAACTAGCCGTTAGACACAAACATAAAATAATATTAAATTATTTTCCTTTTAAATTTCTTTTAAATTTCAATTTTTTTTTTAAATTTTAAATCAATCCAAAAATCAAAAGTCTATATTAATCTCTTAATGATGTTAATCTCTTATTGATCCACCATGGTATTTTCTCTATAGACTTGTTTCGTCATATCGTCTTCGTTTTAGCTCCGATTTGAGTGATTCAAGAGGTGTTGGAATTGTTGTTCCGAGCTCTACGCTATGGACATATTAAAATACTATGATTTTTAGTAATTAAAAATTGAGTTTGATATCATCAAAACATTGATTAATTAATTAATTAAAATTAATTAATTTGAGATTAAGGGCCAAAAAGCCAACAATCTCCCCATTTTTTATGATGGCAAACCATTCAATAAAAATGCTTGAAATACATATAAACCATATGTAGCACATAATAAAATTCAACATATCACCATAAAGATCATTCTTGAAATTCACTTAAAAAAATAAAATTTCCCTCTAATTAATACAATCAAAATCATAACAAATTTATAGCATATTTATCTTAAACTTCTCACCCTTTGGAATCATCAAAAAGAATAATTAAGAAAAATTTAGAATTACATAAATGTTTCCCTTAAAAACATGAACATAAATTTAGCACAACTCCCCCTAAGAATATTAACACATGCTTTCCATATCTCCCCCTATCAAAATGCCTTCTAAAAGATTTAACAAATAAAATTATAAAATCAAGAGGCATCACAATGAATAATACCGAACTCAAGCCTATTTTTGCAAAAGTTTTATTCATTCAAAGGCTTGGTAAAAAATATCCACTAATTGATTATTAGAGCCTACAAATTCAGGAGTAATATTATCATTTTGCACATGCTCTCTAATAAAGTGATGCCTAATATCAATATGCTTAGTCCTAGAATGATGTATAGGATTTTTAGTCAAATTAATAACACTAGTATTATCACAATATATGGGCACATTATCAAACTTTAATCCAAAATCACAAAGAGTTTGTTTCATCTAAAGAATTTGAGCACAACATGCCCTTTGAGAAAAAATTTTTCTTCTTGGAGAAGTAGTATGAGCATATTTCAACTTAAAACACTTAGTTTAATATGGCCTTCAACACCACAATTAATGACATATAGGCACAAAGTTAGATTTACAATGCTTAGAACAACCTTAGCATATTAAGCTTAGGCATATTATGAGATGCTTTAACAAAGATAGTTTTAGAACTTGAAGGATTAGAACATTCATCAATATAGCCTAAACCTCTTTTATCATCAAAAGGCTTGCCTACTTCAATTATCTTGTCTAATCTTTGAGCACCTTATTGTCAACTTTTTAATAGATTCTTTAGCCTTATCAAGTTCTTGCAAAGCACTAAATTCCTTTTCTTTGAAGTAATTTAATCAAATTATCTTTTCACAACTATCATGCTAAAGAAATTTAACTTTGTCAAACAAGTCATTTTCTCATCACAATCAAAAGCATGCTTGTCACAAGAGATATTCATTTCATCAATATGTATAGCATCATGTTCATTCTCTTTTAAGCAAGCAATTTCTTTAAGTAAAGACTTCTTTTTACTAGATAAAACATTGTATTTCCTTTTAAGCACAACATACTTATAACTAAGTTTTTTCTAAATCATTTTGCAATATTTTCAAAAACTTCGAACATTCATTATAAGAAAGAGGTTCTAGAGTTACCTCATCATTTGTTCATCCTCTTTGTCACTATGAGCCATGAAGCAAAAATTGGCCACTTCTTCATTATCACTTTACTTTGCTTTCATCGCTATCATCCCAAGTAGCTTTCATTGCTTTCTTCTTGGATTTCTTGGATGATTTGAGAAAAGAACAATCAGTTCTAATATGACCGGCTTCTTTGTATTCATAGCATATTACCTCATCCTTTTTTGCTCTTTTCACCTTTTGACTTTTTTTGGTTGGAGAGATGCTTCTTGAATTGCTTCTTTCTCTTGATGAAGTTCTTATACTTACATGAAAGATAGGCACACCATCTTCATCAAGGTCATCTTTATCTTGGGAGTCAACTTCTAAAGAGTGGTCTTTAAAGCTATACTCTTTTCTTTCTTTTTCTTCTCATCCCTATGTTTTTTTTTTATCTTTATCTCATGCGTCAACAGCAAGCCCATGAGTTCATCAATGGAGAGAGATTTCAGATCCTTTGCCTCTTGAATGGCAGTGACTTTAGGCTCCTATTGTTTAGGCAAAGACCACAATAGCTTCTTTATCTTCTCAAGATTTGAGTACTTTTTCCCAAGTCCTTCTAAAGCATCGACAATGTTAGTAAATCTAATAAACTATTGGAAATAGCTTCATTTTCATCAATTTTAAATTTCATATTGATGAACTAACATGTCAATCTTTGTTCTTTTACTTGACTAGTTCCTTCATGAGTAATTTCTAATTATCCATACTCTTTAGCGGTTTTGCAAATAGACACTCTATTATACTCAACTTCATTCAAAGCACAAAATAAGCAATTAATAGCTTTGGCATTTAAAGAGCATGCTTTCTTTTTATTTATTGACCATTCTTCCTTAGGTTTTATAGTGCTAACACTATCAACATCTTTTGTTGGAATTTTAAAACCTTCCTCAACAATATCCCATAAATCATAATCAATAGAAAGCAAGAAAAATCTCATTTTATTTTTTCAATAACTATAATTAGTACCATTAAAGAAAGGAGGCTTTGTAATAGATTGACTATGATAAAATGGATAAAACCTAAAGTTTCCATAGCTCAAAACAATTAAGTTTATCAAGAAATAAATATTTCAGAAGAGCAACCCGATACCAATTTGTTAGATCGATATGGTAACCCTAGAAGGGGTGAATAGGGTTTAATTAAATTTTTTTTTCTAAATTAACCCAAATACACTTTTTTATAAATAATAAGAAAAATTCAATTTATGCAACAGATAAAAGATGACAAAAATGTGATAATTCAATTCTATCAAATTTTAGCAAATAATAAGACAAACTAAACAATACAAAATTGCTTAAATTAATTACAAAAATAAAAAATGAAAGAGTTAGAGAAGAAGACACGTAATTTTAATAGTGGTTCGGTCAACTCGACCTATACTCACTCCCAAGCGCCTCTTGGGAATTTGAATAAAATCTTTCCGACTCTTTCCACGGATTAGAGCCCAACCGTTACACCACCGCTCCTTTTACGGGTTCAAGAGCAAACCCAATCCTTTCCATGGTTTAGGATCAAACCATTACAAATGTTGGAATTTTTGAAGAACAACAATACAACTCTCACTAGAGTGGATTACAAGTTTAAGCACTCAACAAATTTATCCTCACAATACAATAACACTCTCTCAAGAATAGAAAGAAAAGAAAAAATTGGAACTTAGAGAGAGCAACAATGGAACTTTTGAATTTTGGAGGATTGTGAAATGTAAAATTTTGTTAGTTTAAAATTTGAAGAGGAAGATGGTTTATATAGAGATGGAAAATTTTTTAGAAACCACAATTAATTTGGACCATTAGATTTTGGAAAAGAAAAATCAATGGTGGAGATTTTAAAACTAACTAATCGTTAGATACAAACAAAATATAATATTAATTTTTTTTTTCTTTTGAAATTCATTTTCTTTTTAAAATTAATCCAAAAAAAAAAACATACCATGTGTCAAAAACTAGCTGTTAGACACAAACATAAAATAATATTAAATTCATTTTCTTTTTAATTCATTTTCTTTTTAAATTCATTCTTTTTAAAGTCAATCCAAAAATAAAAAACATACCATGTGTAAAAAACTAGCCGTTAGACACAAACATAAAATATAATTAAATTTATTTTCCTTTTAAATTTCTTTTAAATTCAATTTTTTTTTAATTTTAAATCAATCCAAAAATCAAAAGTCCATCATATGTTAATCTCTTAATGATCCACCATTCAACCAATATGCTGCCACATGTCTACATGCAAATGGTCTGGTTATGCCACGTCATCCACCACGGTATTTTCTCTATAGATTTGTTTCGGTCATATCGTTTTTTGTTTTAGCTCTGATTTGAGTGATTCAAGAGGTGTTGGAATCATTGTTTTCGAGCTCTACGCTATGGACATATTAAAACACTAAGATTTTCAGTAATTAAAAATTGAGTTTGTTATCATCAAAATATTAATTAATTAATTAATTAAAATTAATTAATTTGAGATCAAGGGCCAAAAAGCCAAAGTCACAAGTGTTGTGACTTGTCACAGATGGTCTGATCTTGATCATCGTGTTGCTGACATGCGAGCGGGGGCGTCTTATACAAAGAGTTTGTATAAGACCTGACAACGAAGTGTTAACGTCTCGTTA
>NC_052354.1:5998860-6009580 GCF_009727055.1 Benincasa hispida
TATATAACACCGTTCATGACAGAGACTTCACTTCACTAGGATGACCATAGGTAACATGACCTCAATCCTGAGTGAGTTGGGAACTCCTGCCATTGAGGGCGGTCCTTTGATTTGTATGGGTGCGAGTGGCCAGATCGCCAATTCAAACCTACCATTTTGGGGATTCGTTTAATTTGGGAGCTGGGAACTCAGCCTCACAAGATGGAATCCACTCCTTCCCCGAGGTAGGGGTAAGTAAATAGATAGCACCCTTAAGGGCTGATTCCGGTGCTTGAACGATGTGGCACCACACACCTTCTATGAACCCCGAATCCTAATTTCTCTACTTGAGTATGTTCCTTACTAAGACTAATGTGATGAGTAGGTTGATGTTGAAACTAGTGTGGAATGGTTGAGGAAAAGTGGAGATTTGAAGGAAAGAGGAAATTTGGAAGTTAACTTTTGGGAAAATTTGAAAATTTGGCTAAGTATAAATTTTGTGTGTTGATGCATCGGAAGGGTGATGTTGATGCGTTGGAAGAGTGGTTGGGGATGGCATGCGGTTGAAGGAAGAAAGATGAAGGTGATGCGTTGGAAGACAACCCATGCGTCGAGCATCCTTAGCCAGCACCCCTGCCATGCGTCGAGTAGCCTCGGCCAGTGCCTTGCAATGCATCGAGCTCTTTTGGCCAGATGCTCGTGTGTTGAGCGCACTATCGAGCGGCCACACCCGTGCGTTGAGAGCCCTGCCGAGCAGCCATGTCGTGCGTCAAAGTGCCATGCCATGCAGGCAAGCGCGCAGCCCATATGGCCGAGCGACCGAGCGATAGCCAACATACGCCGCACGTCCATGCGTCGAAGCAGCACGCCTATACGCTGAAGCACCCGGCCAAGCATCAAGGCGTCGTGCGCAGCCCATGGGCCAAGCACGCCCAATGTGTCGAGTGGCCAACGCGCCTATTCGTCGAGCGACCAGCCTATGTAGCGCGCCTATGCGTTGGTGGTCAGCACCATGCGCCCATGCCAAGTAAGCCATGCAATACTACCTAGTGAGCCATGCATCAAGGATGGACGGTCACCCTATGCGTTGGTGATGGTTAGCTCTTGCGATAGCTAAGTTGAATTGTGATGGTAGTGATTTGGCTTGCTATGCGTTGATGATAGGCTATGCATTAAGTATGGATTATGTGTTGAACATCCAAGAGTTGGACGCATACAAATGATGAGATCAGCAGGAGAACATCATCAAAACCATGTGTCTTCTTGGATGGAAAGTCTGAAGCCTTAAGAATTTGAGGTGGTGGCATCTGATTGGAAGCTCATGCATTGGCTACACAGGAGGAACACACTTAGCTTGCGATGATCACAACATTGCATTGATGGGGTGAGAAGGAGACACTTGGCCATACAACCAAGTAGGTGGTGTCAACTCTGGAGAAGGTTTCGACGCCTATAAATAGAGCCAAGAGACTTTATTTTTAGTTCATAATTCAGAAATATCGTAAAAAGAGTAGGAAAGTTGAGCAAACCTTGCGTTGGAGCCAAACCCATGCGTTAGTCATAGAGGACGCATTGGACAGTGAGGTCTGAAGAGGATGCATCAACTTGGGATGAGAATTTCTCCCAATTTACTCGTGTGTTTGGAGTGATTTTAAAGCCATCTGAAAGCTCTGAAAGTCTAGTTTTAGGGTAGGGCTTTTGGAAGAAAAGCTCAAAGGGATCAGGCTGGAAACTGAGAAGAAGATAGAAGGGTCAGGCTATTGGATCGGTTTGAGCCAGTCTTGAAGATTCTGTGATTTCGGCCAAACCACGAAGAGTTCTAAGCTCAAATTTTAGGGTAAGCTTCCTGAGACATTTTAGAATATGTTTGTAGAAGGAAGCATCTCAAAATAAGATATAGAACTGTGAGTAATTTGAGCTGTAAGTTGAATCTAAATTCTAGGGGTGAAAAAGGAGCCCAAGGTAGAAAAGTGAGCTACTAGAGTGAAAAGCTCCTAAGCAATCAAGGTGAGTGGCTAAAAGTTTTGACTAAAAAATTTGCTTAAAATGTTTGATTACAACTTGTTAAAGAAAACATGTTTTAAAGAAGATTATTCTCATGCCAGCTAGTTTTACAGAGTAATTTCCAAGAAAACCATGAGTTATGTTTTAAACGCATGCATGTGTGAGAAATTGTCGAAAAGAGATCTATATGTAATCCATCAACAAACTATCACTGATGGATGTTATCATCGATGTTAATTTAATTTCCTGTACTGTGATTTAATGATTGTTTATTCATAGGAAAAGTATCTATCACTATTATTGCTATCAATGATATGAATGTAATGGTTCCACATGTTTGTTTTTTACAAGAATTCTTAGATGTATTTCCTGAAGAGTTACTAGGCTTACCACCTGATAGGGAAATAGAGTTTACTATTGAGTTAGTTCTAGGTACAACACCTATATCCCAGGCACCATATACGATGGCACCAACGGAACTGAAGGAACTAAAAGGGTTCATTTGTTAAGGGAAAGTCTAAACAAAATAATAAGGAAAAGAGGAAGCAAAGCTCAATAGAAGAGGGCAAAAAGAAAACCAAGGTTAGATGTAAATATTGCAAATAGTTGGGACATCTAATCAAGGATTGTAGAACATTGAAGTGGAAAAATGAGCATCAGAACAAGCAACCACAAACGATTGAGTAAAGCATTTATTCTTTCATTGGTACACGATTAGTGGAGATGCGGACTTCGACCGGACGGTTTAAGACCTGGTTCGCCTATTTGAACATTAAATATACTCAGCATGCGTTAGTACCTTTAAAGCCATGTTTTTATATGTGTTATACTTTACATGCTTTAAAGAGAAAGTCATTGTATGACTAGTTTTACTTGAAACGCGATACCGAAGGACATTTGAGAAGGTATCCGCCTAACTAGATACTGAAGAACATTTAAGAAGGTATCTATTGGTACTGAAGGACGTTTGAGATGGTACTAAACCAACTAGATACTAAAGGACGTTTGAGAAGGTATCTGAGCAGAAATACCTACGGTATGACGGTACTTAGTATGGCCACGTGCACGCAGGTAGAGTCAGAGATTGAGCAAAAGGGTTTTCTCTTGACTAGTAGTTGGTGTTGGGATTGTTTTTACCCACAGTAGGGTTATCCTCAACTGAGAAAGAGTTTTACTATTTTATGATTAAAACATCTTTATATGTTCATGCTTGGAAAATGTTTATACTGCAGTACAAGTACTATAGAAACTTATATTTTAGTTAAACTCTTGATTGAGATTTTGCATGAGAATCAATTATCTTTCTTAAGTTACTCACTGGGCACAAGCTCACCCCATTTTCAAATGTTTTTTTTTGCCCCGCCCCCACAAGTAGCGGTCAAATCCTCTGAAGATAGCTCTGCATCTGCTCTGCCACTAAAGGAATAAAAGATTTGTAACCCATCGGTTTAGGTGGTTACTGTTAATATTGTACACATATTACTGTTGTTCATATAGGGACTAGGGTTTTTGGGTTTTGGGACTTATAAATCTAGTGTTGTAATGACTCTAAATATGTTATGTTTCTAAATTAATAAATTTTTGGCCTAAAGAAATTTTGCTGTATATAAGTTATATTTTGGCATCAGAGTTATTCCGCAAGAGTTATTATGCAGTAAGTGTCAACCAAAGGGTTGATAATTGTTGTAGTCACGCCCTTCTCTAGGCTAAGAGGGTGGTCTGGGGCGAGGTGTGACAGCTTGGTATCAGAGCAAAGGTTTACGTAAAACCTGGGAGAAGGTTAAGTATAAAGTTTGGGTTGATACCAGCTTGGTATCAGAGAAAAGGTATATGTAAACTTGGGAAAGGTTTGAGCTAGCATAAGGTTTTGGGTGAAAGAGAGAGTTCATGCATTAGATTAAGTCCCATAGGTAAGTCCTTAACATGTGTACTTAATAATTAGGCAAAGATACTAAGGAGAAGTGGCAAGCAGAGCAAGCAGACTGAGGACAGGAATGTTGACCCTACCAGTGGAGGTCCTGAAGTTAGAGGGGACCCAGACTCGAAGGGGAAAAGAGTTAGAGACTCAGTAGTGCAGGAAGTAACTTCTGCAAACGAGACAAGTACACCAAAGGTAGGTGTAGAACCCTAGATGAAGGATCGAGTATTTGATAGAATCACTCAAAGATTGGTGACGAGTGTAGGATCGATTCAGAATGATCCAGAAAAGAAATTCGGCATCGAGAGGCTGAAAGCTTTAGAAGCCATGACGTTCGATGGAGCCACAGATCCAATAGATTTTGAGATCTGGTTGGATTTGATAGAGAAATGTTTTAAGATTATGAGGTGCTCTGAAGACCGTAAGGTTGAGTTAGCGACATTCTTGTGCAGAAATGGGCTAAGAAGTGGTGGAAAGTGATAGAGGCTAGAAGGAATAGTTCGGAAACTATGACTTGGTCTGAGTTTAGACAAGTATTTGAGGATAAATACTACCCTAGTTGTTTTAAAGAAGCGAAGAGGGAGGAATTCATTAGGCTAACTTAGGGAGTGATAACGATTGCTGAGTACGAATAAAGATTTACTGAGTTATCTCAGTATGCCCTTCCGATCATCGCGGAAGAGAATGAGAGGTGTAGGAGATTTGAGAATGGCCTAAGAAGAAAGATACGTACACTCGTTACCTCTACATCCAATTGAGTGAATTTCACTCAGTTAGTTGAGACCGCTATCCGAGTAGAGCAGAGTGTAGTGAGGAAAGATGTTCTCCAGCCAGGTGAAAGATAGTTTAGAATGCCTGAAGAAACGAGAAGTAAGAGATTTAGATCCTCGTTCTCTGGACAGACAAGTATAAGGAGCTTTGGAGGCATGAGCCAACAAAGTTCAAGTCGAAAGAGGTCAAGACCTACAGCTGGATCGAATGATTGATCGGTATCAGGTCGCGCTAGCGAGTCAGTAGCTAGTATAGGGAGGAAACCACTTTGCTTAAACTGTGGTAGACCTCATACAGGATTATGTTATGGTAATAGGAATGTGTGCTTCCAGTGTGAACAAGGGGGGCATTTCAAGAGAGATTGTCCTCAGCTAGTTCATGGAGCACAGAGTGAGCAAAGAGAAGTTATACAGACTGTAAACCAACCTAGAGTGACTGGAACTAGAGGTGAGGGATCCAGTGTAGCTAAGCAGAAAGGGGTAGCTGGACGACCCTAGCAACAGCAGCAGCATCGGGGTAGAGTGTACACTATGACACACTAGGAAGCGGAAGAGGCTCCAGATATCGTAACTGGTACGATGACTTTATGTAATCAATCCGCTTATGCATTATTTGATCCTGGTGCTACGCACTCATTCATATCTAGCATGTGTGCATTACATATAGATAGAGTGCCTGAGCATATGAATGAGGATTTGTTTATCTTTACGTCTATAGGAGATACTCTAGTTGTACATGAGTATTACAGGAATTGTGAAGTAATTCTTGGAAATCAGAGTTTTTGGGTTAACTTGATTCCATTAGAATTACTAGTTTGATGTTATCTTAGGTATGGATTTTCTAAGTAAACACTATGCCACTATAGATTGTTTTAAGAGAGAAATAGTGTTTAGGAAACCAGGTGAAAAAGAAATAACCCTGGTGAGAAGTAAAAGAATACTTCCAGGAAGTTTAATATCAGCAGTAAAGGCTAGGAAGTTGTTGAGTAAAGGATGCAAAGCCTATTTAGCCTATGTAGCAATTTCACGGGATAAGAAAATGAAACCTGAGAATGTACCTGTGGTACGAGAATTCTTAGATGTATTTCCTGAAAAGTTACCAGGCTTACCACCTGATAGGGAAATAGAGTTCACTATTGAGTTAGTTTCGGATACAGCAACTATATCCCAGACACCATATAGGATGGCTCCAACGGAACTGAAGGAGTTAAAAGTTCAGTTACAAGAGCTTGTAGATAAGAGGTACATTAGACCCAGTGTGTCGCCTTGGGGAGCACCAGTCTTGTTTGTTAAGAAGAAAGATGGTACTCTTAGATTATGCATAGACTATAGACAGTTGAATAAGGTGACCATTAAGAATAAGTATCCATTACCTCGTATAGATGATCTCTTTGATCAGTTAAAGGGAGCCACGGTGTTCTCTAAGATAGATTTGAGATCAGGTTATCACCAGTTGAAGGTGAAAGGCACAAATGTTCCAAAGACTGCATTTAAAACTAGATATGACATTTTGAGTTCCTAGTAATGCCGTTTGGATTGACAAATGCTCCTGTGGTATTTATGGACTTGATGAATAGGATATTTCATTCTTATCTGGATCATTTTGTGATAGTGTTCATAGGCGACATACTAGTGTATTCTAGTAGTGCAGAGAAACACAAAGAACATCTAAGGATGGTGTTATAGATTCTAAGGGAAAAGAAGTTATATGCCAAATTTAGTAAGTGTGATTTTTGGTTAAACCAAGTTGTATTCCTTAGGCATATAGTTTAAGTTGACAGAGTTAGCGTTGATTCCCAAAAGATGGAAGCAATAGTCGACTGGGAACGACCCTTGAATGTAACCGAAGTATGTAGTTTTCTGGGTTTAGCAGGTTATTATAGCAGATTCATAGAGAGCTTTTCTAAGATAGCTCTTCCATTGACAAACCTAACCAGAAAAGATGTGAAGTTTGAGTGGTCGTCAGAATGCGAGCACAGTTTTCAGATATTGAAACAAAAGTTAGTATCAGCACCAGTATTAACTCTACCTACACTAATTAAAGATTTGAGGTTTATTATGATGCATCCCGACAAGTGTTAGGATGTGTGCTGATGCAGGAGGGAAAGGTAGTAGTTTATGCTTCTCGACAGTTAAAGAAGCATGAATGTAACTACCCTACACATGATTTGGAATTAGCAGCAGTTATGTTAGCTCTAAAGTTGTGGAGACATTACCTGTTTGGTGAGGGATGTCATATATTCACAGATCATAAAATTTTAAAGCATATCTTTGATCAGAAGGAACTAAACTTGAGATAGAGAAGATGGCTCGAATTGATCAAAGACTATGATTGTACCATTGACTATCACCCAGGTAAAGCAAATGTAGTAGCTAATGCTTTAAGTCGAAAAACTAGATCAACTAGAGCTAGTATCAATTCAGTGAAGGGTACACTGATTCATGAGTTGTATAATGCTAGGGCAGCATTATCAATCGGTCAAAAAGGAGGGTTATTAGCTTCATTTCAAGTGTGTAGGTCATAGAAGATATTCTACGTGAATAATTAAAGGATTCCGATTTTTAGAAGTTAGCTGAAGAAGTGAATAAAGGATTGAGGATGGACTACCAATTAAGAGCTGATAGAGTGCTATTGAAAGAAGGTAGGATATGCGTACCTAAGGGCTTATCACTTAAACAAGCTATTCTAGAGGAAGCACATAGTTCGGGCTATGCTATGCATCCGGGTAGTACGAAGATGTACAGAACATTAAAGAGATGGCACTGGTGGCCTAGTATGAAAAGAGAGATAGCAAAGTATGTTGACAGGTGCCTAATATGTCAACATGTTAAACTGAACAGACAGAGGCCAGCAGGATTACTTAATCCACTCCCAGTACCAGAGTGGAAATGGGAGCATATTAGGATGGATTTCCTTTTTGGATTACCTAAGACACCAGCAAGCTATGATGGCATATGGGTAATTGTGGATAGATTGACAAAAACAACTAAGTTTTTACCTGTTAAAGTTACTTATACCCTAGACCAATTAGCTAAGTTGTATGTTGATCGAGTCATGAGTCAGTTTGGGACTCCAGTTTCAATTGTATCAGATCAAGACTCCAGATTTACATCTAAGTTTTGGCCTAGTTTGCAGAAAGCTATGGGAACTAAGTTATATTTTAGTACTGCTTTTCATCCACAGACGGATGGTCAGTCTGAACGGACAATCCAGACATTAGAGGACATGCTGAGAGCATGTATATTACAATTTAAGGGCAGTTGGGATATGCATCTGTCGTCAACCGAATTTGCGTATAATAACAGTTACCATTCGAGTATCGGGATGGCACCGTATGAGGCACTATAGGTAGGCCAAGTAGAACTTCGATATGTTGGAATGAAGTCGGTGAGAGGAAATTACTAGGTCCAGAACTTGTGCAACAAACATCAGACAACGTTAAGATTATAATAGATGATCTTAAGACGGTTCGAGATAGGCAAAAGAGTTACGTTAATAAGCGGAGAAGGGAGTTAGAGTTTAAAGTTGGTGATAAAGTATTTCTGAAGTTATCTCCGTGGAAAGGAATACTTAAATTCGGTAGGAAAGGGAAATTAAGCCCGAGATATATTAGACCCTATGAGATAATAGAAAGAGTCGGCCTAATGGCATACAGATTGGATTTACCTCCAGAATTATCTCGTATTCATGATGTGTTTCATGTGGCAATGCCTAGAAACTATGTGCCAGATCCTACCCATGTGTTGCCTGAACAACTGGTACAGTTGAGAGAAAATTTGTCTTATGAAGAGGAACTAGTAGAAATCCTTGACAGAAAGGAACAGGTCTTAAGGAATAAGACAATCCCATTGGTAAAGGTACTATGGCAGAACCATAGCATGGAAGAAGCAACGTGGGAAGCCGAAGAGCAAATCAGAAATAAGTACCCGCAGTTGTTTAGTTGACGGGCTTGTAGCAAAATTTTGAGGATGAAATTTTTATAAGGGGGAGGTAAATGAGAACCCCGAATCCTAATTTCTACTTGAGTATGTTCCCTACTAAGACTAGTGTGATGAGTAGGTTGATATGGAAACTAGTGTGGAATGGTAGAGGAAAAGTGGACATTTGAAGGAAATAGGAGATTTGGAAGTTTAACTTTTAAGAAAATTTGGAAATTTGGCTAAGTATAAATTTTGTGTGTTGATGCGTTGGAAGGGTGGTGTTGATGCGTTGGAAGAGTGGTTGGGGATGGCATGCGGCTGAAGAAAGAAAGATGGAGGTGATGCGTTGGAAGACAACCCATGCGTCGAGCAGTCTTGACCAGCACCTCTGCCATGTGCCGAGTGGCCACGCCCATGAATTAAGAGCCATGTCGAGCAGCCATGCCATGCATCAAAGTGCCCTGCCATGCAGCCAAGCCCGCAACCCATGCAGCCGAGCGAGCAAGCGATGGCCAGCATATGCTGCACGCCCATGCATCAAAATAGCACGCCTATGCACCGAAGCACTCGGCCAAGCATCAAGGCACCCCGCGCGCCCAATGCGTCAAGCGTTCAGTGCGCTCATGCATCGAGCGACCAGCCTATGCAGCGCGCCTATGCGTTGGTAGTCAGCACCATGTGCCCATGCCAAGTGTCACAATCGCTCTTTTGGAAGCTTTGGCCCATTCCCAACTGATCTCTTCGTCGGGGAGATCCTTCTATTTCACTAAGAACTCTGTCAGTTCTTGTCTGGGTCTTCCAATACGGCGCGTACGTTTATTCAGAATTTGTTCAAGTTCTTTCTCAGCGGAGCTCTTCATCGTGACTGGTGGGCGCCTTAGCATGTTTCGTTGTTCATCCTCGGGATCGGGATGATAGGGCTTTAGGATACTCACATGGATGACATGATGAATCTTCATCCATGAGGGTAACTGAACCCTATATGAGGTTCTCCCGACCTTCTCAATTACCTCCACTGGACCTTCATATTTTCTTACTAGCCGTTTATCTCTCTGGCCTCGGAAACGAAACTATTTCGGTCGTAGCTTAATCAGGACCTTGTCCCCGGCTTGAAACTCGAGGGCCCTCTGCTTCTTATTAGCCCATTTCTTCATCCTTCTTGATGCTTTTTCTAGGTAGGCGCGAGCTATCTCAGAGGTTTTGCTCCACTCTTTAGTGAAGTTATGTGCCTGAGGACTTTTGCCTACATAAGGGTGGTCCACCAAGTGTGGCATGAGTGGCTGTCTACCGCACACCACTTCGAAGGGCGTTTTTCCCGTCACGGAACTCTACTGGCTATTGAAGCTGAATTGAGCCACATCTAACAACTGGACCCAGTTCTTCTGCCTAGCATCGATAAAGTGACGCAAATATTTCTCGAGCATACTATTGAAGCGTTCCGTCTGGCCGTCAGTTTGGGGATGATAGCTAAAGGAGATATTCAATGTTGACCCAATATTTTGAATAATTCTGTCCAGAATGTCCCAGTGAATCTTCCGTCCCGATCATTAACAATGCTCGCGGGGACGCCCTATAATTTCACGATGTGTTTGAAGAACAGCTGGGCAGTCATCACGGCTGTGCACATTTTCGGCGTCGGGATGAAAGTGGCATATTTTGAGAACTGGTTGATGATAACAAGGATCGATTCGAACTCTCCCACCTTGGGCAAATAGGTGATGAAGTCGAGAGACACGCTCTCCCATGGTCTAGAGGGCACAGGTAGGGGTTCCAGCAGACCCGCTAATTTCGCCCTTTCGACCTCGTCTTGTTGGCAGACAAGGCAAGTCTTGGTAAATTGCATGACATCGTCTCAAAGGCTTAGCCAATAGTAGCCTTGTTTCAGAAGGGCATAAGTCCTCTGCCAACCATTATGTCCTGCCCACGGTGTGTCGTGACACTCCTTCATCAGTGACCTTCGTAACTCCCCGGATCTGGGGATGTAAAGGCGATTGCCCTTGGTGTATAGTAGATCTTCTTCCACCCAAAACTGGCGTGTCTTCCCCTCTTTGGCCAACTGTATGATGGCTTGCACCGCTGTGTCATTTGTATAGTGAGTTTTGACAGTTTCTCGTACTGTTGCACTCAA
>NC_052354.1:6013243-6024619 GCF_009727055.1 Benincasa hispida
GTGGCTTGAAAAGCATTGAACGCGGTTCGATTTGGACATTCGCTCACCCTATGTGGCCCTCTACATATGAAACAAGACAGGGGGCGATTGTAATTGTTATGCTATTATGGCGGCCCCCGCCAGTTGTTTCCTGATCTCGGTTGGGATGATTTACGGTCCCCCCTGTGTTCTTGTCTTCTCCCCCAGGTCTGGGAGGACTGGAACGACTGTTTCTGTTTCCCCCATTTGAGGAAGTTGACTGCTTCCTCACATCTTGCGAGTCAGTGCTAAGGTCATATAGCCGTTCAGCTACCGTATAGGCAGAGAGGAGATTCTGTACTCTCTGTTCATATAGTTTTGATTTCGCCCACGGTTTCAGCCCTTCAACAAAGCAAAAGACCTTATCTTTTTCAGACATATCTCGTATGTCCAACATGAGTCCTGGAAACTGTTTTACGTTGTCCCTGATGTTACCCGTTTGCTTCAGCTCTCGGAGTTTTCGTCGAGCCAAGATCTCGACATTTTCAGGGAAGAACTGTGAGCGAAGTTCTTGTTTCAATCTATCCCAAGTATCAATAGTGCATCGTTCTTCCTGTATGTCTGTAAATCGTGATCTCCCCCAAAATTTTGCATCTTCAGCCAGATGCATCGTTACTAGTGTGACTTTTGACTCTTCAGTCACTGTGTTCGTCGCCTTGAAGTATTGCTCAAGATCGAAGATAAAATTTTCCAGGGTTTTTGCTTCTCGCACTCCACAGAAGGGTTTCGGTTCTGAGATTTTTATTTGGCTTACTACCATTGCTCCCCCAGATGGGGTTTGGTTCCTTACCGCTTGGATGTTGAGATTCACCCTAATACTCACATCCACTATCTCGGTTCTGACGACGTCAAGGGCCGACCGAAAGTCTTCAGACAAATCGGTTACCATCTGAAGTATTGATTTTTGGGAGCCGTCCAACTCTTCGACGCGCTCCTCTATGTGGGCAACAGAGCCCGATGAGCTATCGCCACGTTCAAAGCTGTCGGACTATGCTATTTTAGTCTCGAGGGTCTCTACCCTCATCATCAATTCTTTGACGGGTAATCCATCTAAGCGGCCCACTACCACATCAATTCCATCGGCTTTGCTCAGCAACTTCTTGTACCGAGTCTCTAGGGAAACAAGACACTATCCGGGACCTCTCTCAGGTAGAAATTTGCTCTGTCATCCTCTAACCACTATCCACATGGACTTATTCCAGGTTTTTCGTTGCCCGACATGATCACTAATCTTCACTCTGTGGCAGCCGACTTGGCTCTGATACCAACTGTCACAATCGCTCTTTCGGAAGCTTCTCTTAGCGATTGTGCGGCACTTGTTCCCGCTCACGAACAAGTCAGCCAACTCAAATACGAACTGCCGGTGGCACACCGAGTGCCTCTCGCAACCTCCACCCCCGTTTTAGGGAAAACGATTTTAGAAAACGGGTTTGGAGAAAAGGTTTTCGTAAGAATTTTTTGTGAGTGTGAATAAAGAAAGAAAGATTGTAGTAGACTAGAAAGCAATAAGCAACAACAACAACTTTATAGAGTACTACTCTGGGTATGAGGAAGTGATGGTTAGTCTTATCCCCATATAGTGCATTCTGAACAAAAAGCCAACTGGCTCCCTTGCATATGCAAAAGGGCGAGTGGTCACTTACAATGAAAATGTAAAGAAAGCAAGATAACTAAGCTAATACAATACAAGATATGAAAGTATGTTAGAAGGGGGTTGGATAGGGCATGTGGCCATGGGCAACAGGCCCTGGACAAGCATGACCGTGACACCAAGCAAGCCGTGCAATGCTACCTAGTGAGCCATGCGTCGAGGATGGACGGTCACCCTATGCGTTGGTGATGGTTAGCTCTTGTGATGGCTAAGTTGAATTGTGATGGTAGTGATTTGGCTTGCTATGCATTGATGATAGGCTATGCATTGAGTATGGATTATATGTTGAACAACCAAGAGTTGGACGCATACAAGGGATGAGATCAGTAGAAGAACATCATCAAAACCATATGTCTTCTTGGATGGAAAGCCTTAAGCCTTAAGAATTTGAGGTGGTGGCATCTGATTGGAAGCTCATGCGTTGGCTACACAGGAGGAAGACACTTAGCTTGTGATGATCACAACATTGCATTGATGGGGTGAGAAGGAGACATGCAGCCAAGTAGGTGGTGTCAATTCTGGAGAAGGTTTGGACGCCTATAAATAGAGCCAAGAGACATCACTTTTAGTTCACAATTCAAAAATACCGTAAAAAGAGTAGGAAAGTTGAGCAAATTACTAGGGATGAGAAGTTCTCCCAATTTGGGATGAGAAATACCGTTAGTCATAGAGGATGCATTAAACAGTGAGGTCTGAAGAGGACGCATCAACTTGGGATGAGAAGTTCTCCCAATTTACTCGTGCGTTTGGAGTGATTAAAAAGCCACCTGAAAGCTCTGAAAGTCTAGTTTTCAGGGTAGGGCTTTCGGAAGAAAAGCTCGAAGGGATCGGGCTGGAAACTGAGAAGAAGACAGAAGGATCAGGCTGTCGGATCAGTTTGGGCCAGTCTTGAAGATTCTGTGATTCCAGCCAAACCACGAAGAGTTCTGAGCTCAAATTTTAGGGTGAGCTTCAAAGAGACATTTTATAATATGTTTGTAGAAGAAAGCATCTTAAAATAAGATTTAGAACTGTGAGTAATTTGAGTTGTAATTTGAATCTAAATTTTAGGGGTGAAAAGGGAACCCGAGGTAGAAAATGGAGCTACTAGAGTGAAAAGCTCCTAAGCAATCAAGGTGAGTGGCTAAAACGTTTTGACTAAAACATTTGCTTAAAATGTTTTATTACAACGTGTTAAAGAAAGCATGGATTATTCTCATGTCATCTAGTTTTACAAAGTAATTTCCAAGCAAACCATGAGTGATATTTTAAATGCATGCATGTGTGAGAAATTGTTGAAAAGCGATCTATATGTGTTAATATACTCAGAATGCGTTAGTACCTTTAAAGCCATGTTTTTATATGTGTTATACTTTACATTCTTTAAAGAGAAAGTCATTGTATGACTAGTTTTACTTGAAACGCGATACCGAAGGACATTTGAGAAGGTATCCACCCAACTAGATACTGAAGGACATTTGAGAAGGTATCTATTGATACTGAAGGGCGTTTGAGAAGGTACCAAACCAACCAGATACTGAAGGATGTTTGAGAAGGTATCTGAGCAGAAGTACCTAAGGTATGATGGTACTTAATATGGCCACGTGCACGTAGGTAGAGTCAGAGATTGAATAAAAGGGTTCTCTCTTGACTAGTAGTTGGTGTTGGGATTGTTTTTACCCACAGTAGGGTTATCCTCAACTGAGAAAGAGTTTTACTGTTTTATGATTAAAACATCTTTATATGTTCATGCTTGGAAAATGTTTATACTGTAGTAGAAGTACTGTAGAAACTTATATTTCAGTTAAACTCTTTATTGAGATTTTGCATGAGAATCAATTATCTTTCTTAAGTCACTCACTGGGCGCAAGCTCACCCCGTTTTCAAATGTTTTCTTCCCCCCCCCCAAGTAGCGGTCAAATCCTCTAAAGATAGCTCTGCATCTGCTCTGCCACTAAAGGAAAAAGAGATTTGTAACCCGTCTGTTTAGGTGGTTACTGTTAATATTGTACACATGTTACTGTCTGTCTCTTATACACATCTAGATGTGTATAAGAGACAGATACTGAAGGACATTTGAGAAGGTATCTATTGATACTGAAGGGCGTTTGAGAAGGTACCAAACCAACCAGATACTGAAGGATGTTTGAGAAGGTATCTGAGCAGAAGTACCTAAGGTATGATGGTACTTAACTGTCTCTTATACACATCTAGATGTGTATAAGAGACCTTCTCTAGGCTTAGAGGGTGGTCTGGGGTGGGGTGTGACACCTTCTCTTGGTCCGAGAGATATTCACACATAGTTGGACTATGTTGTATTGTTCATTAGAGAAATCAGTGGTACTTAAGGAGTGAGATGTAACTACAAGGGCATAACGGTAATTTGGCCCAACTATACTTACGAGCATCTGTGAAGGGTCATCGTGCTCATGATTGGTTATATTCGGTGGACACAGAAATATATCTGTGGTAAGAAGAGTTCAACTGGTGGTCTTTAGTGGAATGCCTGATAGTTGATGGATGGTGGATCTCGTGGCTAAAGAGTTTAGTAAGCTATTCACGAACCGTTTGAGCTTCGAGCCACAGGTCCATTAGGTCCCCTGGGTAGCTTGGATAAAGTCGAGAACCAGTGTTTTGGTTAATTTGAAACATTCAAATTGATAAAAGGAAGTTCGATTATATATGATATAATTGGACTAGTTAATTATATATGATATAATTGGACTAGTTAATTATATATGATATAATTGGACTAGTTAATTATATATGATATAATTGGCTAAATATATGAGATACATTATTTTGGAGGAAATTAGATATAAATATGATTTATATCAAGTAGAGGAGAAAATACTATAGTAGATATGTGATATCAAACTATAGATAAAAATATAATATGATTATATTTATTAATTAATTAGTTGATTAATTATATGATAATTAATCCAAAATTCACGTTCAGACACGGGTTAGTGGGGCAATGTCGGTTATTGTAACTGATGAGTTAAAATGAAAATAGTTTTCATTTTGTTCAATCAATCGCCCAAAAATATTTCTGAAGCGCGCGTTGGAGAATTTTAAGTGATCACTTAAGAAAATCGAGAGACTATATGATAGCACTCTCCGTCTAAACGATCGTCTTCCTTGCGCCTAAACCATCGCACACTATCACCTACACAATCGAATAACTTCTCTAAACGATCGTATAATATGCCAATTTAGCTAAACGATCATTTACCTTTTTCTAAATGATCGTTCAGTAAATCCTACACAATTGTATAGCTTCTCCTAAACAATAAGCAGTCTACTATGCGATAGCGCTTTTTCCTTCCCACTTGCTTATCGCCTACACGATTGGTGTTTCCTCTTTTCTCTACCAAATTTATCAAAGACCGTCCTTTGGGTTTTCACTTTGAGAATACCCGAGGATCTTTAGTGGTGGTCTCGTCCCTGCGACATTCGTGTTCGTGCGTTGTTCATGCTATCGCAGTCGACGCTTCCGCTGGGCATTGGTAGATCGCGTGGAGGTTTTTCGCTGCATTGGAGTTCCGAAGTGTGAAGAACGTCTTCAACTGGTATGAAATTGTTTCCCTTATGATTTTGTTGTTTATAGCATGTCGTTAATAAAGATTTGTTTGTATAACTGTTTGTTGAATGTTTATAATTTATATTTCGGTCATTGTGAGATCGGAGCGATCCGAACATGCTCATGGAACTCTTCAGATATGAGATCCTTCAGTTGTCGAATCCGACAGAAATAAACATGGACAGTATTGCTCTAGCCATGAGCTTCAAATAACCGTAAACTATGTATTCACCGATGTAGTTTGACATGGAGTCAAATACAAAGATTGTGCACCCCTATTGATTGATGGCAAGCATAAGCAATGTTGTTTGATGTTGATTGGCCCAAATACAAAGTCAACATCTGTCCATGCTGGCTTGTATTCTTCGTACTGTCCAAGCACGTTGTCAATGAAGAAGTGAGATTCCGCCCAAAACCTCATATGTGCTTCATGATCCAACCAGCCTGTCACTTTGCCACCCTCCATTTCAATACCGTCTGACCGGATCTTAGAAGCAACACCCTCTGGCTCCTCAAAGCATCCTAGGAAAGGCAAGATGTAAATACATGCTTGAGTTAAGAGTAGTTTCAATAGATATGTGAAATTTCCATACCGTGAAGCTTGAATCAATGACCGTGAATCGAATCTTACAGAGGTTAGGTTTCGAGTGCAACTTCTTATGCATGTGCATCAAAAGAAGATCCATAGTCTAGTACAATAAAGAAAAGTATAAGCTGTCTGTGCGATAGCTTAAAAAGTTGCTAAAATATCATTAAGAAACTACTAGAAGATCATTTAGAAAATTCTAATTGATTGCTTAGAAGTTTCTAAATGATCGTTTAGAAAATTCTAATCGATGGTTTATTAGAATTTTAATTCTAATCGATCGTTTATAACCTTTTAAATGATTGATTAGAATTTTTTAAATGATCAAGAATTTTCTAAATGATTGATCTTGGTTAATGAATTAACAGAAATACTCAAGTTTGCAAGCACCCATGTGTTCTACTCAAGCATTTTGTAGAAATCCTTGGTCGGAATGTATATACTACCATCCGTTCCTCGTTTTTTGTTTTAGGATGACTTTTCCATTTTTTGTACGCATTCCACATAACATCAAGGACCGGGAAACATGGGTCATAGGAACAAACGACCCTTATGGGGAACTCAGGTATAGGGACCAAGGGTGTGGGATTGATAACAATAATGGTCGATTTCAGTCCCACTATAAGTGGTTCAACTTCTTGAGATTAGGGTTGAGGAGATCTTGGAGGTGAATGAGGTTGAATTGTTTTGAAGGTGGTTTAGAATCGGGCTGAGAATCTCCTTTCTTCCCCCTTTTCAAACACTCATGTGTGAACTTGGCTGGTTTTTTCCTTTTCTGGCGCTCTCAACCACTTATTTCCTATATATAAATTATAAATCAGTGACAGTACAATTTTAAGAAGACTAATTCATGCAATAGTCATACCTCAACTTCAATGGCATACTTTTCAGTTGACATCCCCAAATTGAAATGGACCCTAAGACTAAACGCCTCAATTGACGTCCCCACAACTGGTTCTAATATTTCATCAGCGGTTTGAGGAACTGACTATTCATTGACAGAGATGTCCATCAATTTAGATATTGGATCTTAATCGTTAACAGTTTTGGACTGCTCACTGAACGTCCCAGTTGGTTGTTCATTGTAGGTTTCTTGGTGGGTCTGAGGGGGAACTTGTGCATCGATCTATGGGGGATCATCATCATTATATGGTTCTTGATTATTGTTACCATCACCATTTATCATCACGAGGTCCCCTATCATGATGAGTCCTTGTATTATTACTAACCTGAAAAAATCAAACGCACTATTCTGTCAAGGGAGGTAATTGATCATCTAAGAATAAATAAACGGTCGTTTAGAAACTCTATATGATCGTCTATAAAATCTAAACAATTGTATAAAAAATCTAAAACGATCATCTAGAAAATATGAACGATCATCTAGAAAATCTATATGATCATCTAGAAACTCTAAACGATCGGTTAAAATTTCTAAACGATCGTCCATTTGAGAATATCTAAATGACTGTATAGAAATACATACCTCACATAAATGATAGACCATCATCTTTATTTCGTTCAGTTGCTGGCCCATCAAATGATGTTGGACAGTAAATGTATCTCCCATCTGATGGACCATGGGAGTCAAGTTTGCCAAATCTTTGCAAATTTCTTTTATTTCCTCCCTAAAAATCTTGTACGATCTGGAATGACGATTTTTTGAGGACTTTTGTTGCTTATGTGGTTCTGGCTCATTTGGTTAGTCTGAACTGGCATGCGTGGAGGCTTGGGTTAGTCTAAGCCAACATACATGGTTCTGGCTCTATACATTGCACATTTACAGAGCTTTCTACATGGGGTTCATGCTCTTCATGTCCCCCAAAGGACTTGCGAGTGTCGATGGAGTGTTCAACCCCTTCAATCATCCTTTCTCCAACAACAGGAACCACATTAAGTCCTTCCAGTCGGTCCTCCTTGTACCTTAACTCTTTTGTGCTAGGTACAAGTATCGACACAACAATAGTTCATACATAAACAAATGAGCAAGTCAGAATGCATGAAACTATAAATAAATGAGCAAGTCAGAAGTGATCGGTTACTTACTTTTTTTTGGCTGAAAAACTTTATTGCTCAATGATTTATAAGATGGAGCACGAGAACAAGTCCATCTAAGAATTCTAGGGATTGCAACCTTGCTGAATTTGGTGGCTATGAACTTACTTGATGTAGATGAAATTTTGTAAGCCCAAACCTATGATATGAAAACTTTTTAGACGAACATAACACACAAGTTCTATGTATATTAAAGTGAATCAGAAATAAAAGTACATACCTGGAATGCAAGGTCGAATCCCTTTATACAGTAATGTGAAGCGTGGTGATCACCTTCTGCTTTCTTTGAATCATATGCCTTCTTCTTCTCGCGCATGATAGTCTTCATGCTATTCAATGTATGTTCATATAAGAGGGAAGACCAGTCGTAATGTACGAAGACGTCGTGGTCATCGACAATCCCAAATATACTGACATCGAACTGGGTTTTCTTGTCATTTTCAATCATCACCGTTTCAATGAATAGTGCCAATGCAACCTTGACGACATCTTCGTCATTAGTAAAATTGAGCTTGTCAAATGTGATCTTCACATCCTTGCAAGAACTATCCTTTCCATTTGGGTCTTTGGGTCCAAGTATGAGTTCTCGCAGTCTTTCAACACTTGTTTCTCTTTCCACTGTTTCCCTGGGCGTCCACAACCCAGTTATCAAGTTAAAATCTTCTTGAGAAAATGTTACCTTATTCCCTAGAATGTTGAATGAAATAACGTCTGGGTTTGCATTTGCTATCTCCCTTAACAGAAAGTGGTGCAAAAGTTGTCCATTGAAAACAAGATCTATATCCAACAGTGGACCAAAGGTCTTTTCCCTATACAGTCTCATCTGTTCTTTTATCAACTTTTTCTTAATCACAGGGGCAATTTTGTGGACTTGGCAAGCAACTGTAGTAGGAAAATATTTCTCAGTAGGAACGACCATCTTACCAATATGACAATCGTGTACATTGTAAGAATAGTAAGCAATCGCATAACAAAAACTTAAACGATCGTATAACAAAAACTAAAAGATCACATAATAAAAATTAAACGATCGCATAGTGAAAACTAAACGATCGCATGACACGAACTAACGGATCGCATAACAAATATCTAAACGATCGCGTAATAGTTAACTAAACGATCGCATAACATATATCTAAATGATCGCATAACAATTAGCTAAACAATCGCATAACGGATATCTAAACGATCGTGTAACAGTTAGCGAAACAATCACATAATAGATATCTAAACGAGTGCGTAATAGTTAGCTAAACGATCGCACGATATAAACCTAAACAATCTGATAGCTTAGTACTCTCTATTCGATCGCTTAGTAATATCTAAATGCTTGCTTAATATTCTCTAAACGCTCGTTTAGTATTCTCTATTCGGTTGCTTAGTATTCCCTCAACGATTGATTATAAACAAATACACGATTAAACCCTAAAAGATAGTCAAACCTCAAATATCAACATGCATTCTTTAAAGAGAATAGTGTCGTACCTTTCAGATCATGATGACAGTGGAAAATGCATAGAGATGACCAGTGAGAAACTAGCGAAGAGTGCTCAACTTCAGAGAAAACAGGAGCAAATTCGAAAGAAAATGCTTCGAAGAGAAATGCTTTGAGCAGGAAATGAATGAAATGACCTATCTGTTGGGGTTGATGCCCTAAAGTCTTGTGTCCTTTAGTTTGTAAGCAGTTTGTACGAACGCTTGTGATATATAATATATGATATTTACTTCATTTATTAACTATGCACTTTTGATTTTTTTATTTTCTTTACCATAAACCAATAAACTAAAATCCCTGGTTGTCTTTATGTAACTTAAGCATGTATGTGGTGACATATAAGTAGATCATGTCTTAAGAGATAACCAAAATGGTCTGTAGTATATGGATATAGGAGGGAAACTTTATCCTGGTAATGCTACGGATGTGGTCTGCTTTGTAGAATGGTCACAAGTATTGTGACTTGTCACACATGGTCTGATCTGGATCATTCGTGTAAGGGACATGCAAGTGGGGGTATCCTATACAAAGAGTTTGTATAAGACCTGACCACGAAGTGTTAACGTCTCGTTATATAACATCGTTCATGATAGAGACTTCACTTCATTGGGATGACCATAGGTAACAATGACCTCAATCCTGAATGAGTTGGGAACTTCTGCCATTGAGGGCGGTCCTTTGATTTACATAGGTGCGAGTGGCCAGATCGCCGACTCAAACCTACCACTTTAGGGATTCGTTTGATTTGGGAGCAGGGAACTTAGCTACACAATATGGAATTCCTTCCTTCCCCGAAGTAGAGGCAGGTAGATAAATAGCTCCCTTAAGGGCTGATTTCAAGGCTTAAACGATGTGGCACCACACACCTTCTCTTGGCCTGAGAAGTGTTCACACATAGTTGGACTATGTTGTATTGTCCATTAGATGGATCAATGGTACTTATGGAGTGAGATGTAACTATAGGGGCAAAATGGTAACTTAGCCCAACTGTACTTATGAGCATTTGTGAATTAGATAGATTTGATGCATGCATGCAAGTTAAGGACAGTTCATTAAAGTGTTTAAATGTGACTACTTGAACTTGTTTATTTCATAGACAAAAGTTTTTTATGAGCGGACTTAAAAAGACGACTTAGACTAAAATCAGTAGCGATTGTCTAGGTTAATGAACCCCTAGGTAGAACATTTAGTGGGAGGTACTTGAGGCATATGATTCTTCATTTAAACCTTTCATGTTTCTCCTATATAGTCCACACCGTGAGATCTACCCTCGGCCTCGTGGCACCCTGGAAGTGTTCCCCCTAAAGGATGGTGTTTATGTAGGTCAATATCAAGGTGGATGGAGAGAGTGTTCATAGTAAGTGGGAGCGGGAAGTGCGATAACATATCCCACGGTCTCCCTCGTTGGATTGAATAAAGTTTCTGCGCATCGCCTTAAGGCACCCTGGGAGTGTCTCCTATAGGATGGCAGTTTTACGCGTTTCTTTATTTGATCTCCTGAAAGAGGATAAGGTTACTTAATCTCTTGTTCTAATATGCTTCTTCCCTACGGTGGGCTCATTAACACGGGACTTTGGCACCGAAAGCGAGGGGTCATACTTATGCAAAATTGTTAAAGGTTAACAGTTCTGGACCAGATAAATGGTGGTTGTTAGGTTCAGTTCCAAGAGTTGGTTACGCCTAATGGTTGAGAATGTCTCATCCCAGTGAAAGGGCATCTGATCACCCCACTGGTGATGTTTGTGCTGCCTCGCTGGGGCATAATTGCAAAATAGAAGTCTTTCGCTTTGGGTGCTTGAAACTATTTTGAAAAATTAATTCGTTAAAATGTGGTTTAGCAAAATCTAATAAAAGTTTTGTTCGTTTTTCAACAACAAATTTTGAAAATGGCCACAGCCACAATTGCTTTGCTTACCGTCGAGAAATTAACAGGCGATAATTTTTCGACATGGAAACACATGATCACGACGATACTGATCATCGAGGATCTCATGTTTACCCTTACG
>NC_052354.1:6024624-6026285 GCF_009727055.1 Benincasa hispida
AAATGTTCAGAAGGCATACGAGTAATGGACACGGGCAAATGAGAAGGCCCGAGCTTATATCTTGGAAAGTCTTAATGATGTCTTGGCCAAGAAGCATGAGCCCATGGTCCTAAGATCATGGATTCCCTGCAAGGGATGTTTGGACAAGTATCTGAACATCTCAAGTATGAGGCTCTTAAGTATATATTCAACTCTAAAATTTAGAAGGCACCTCTGTTCGTGAACATGTGCATAACATGATGGTCCACTTCAATGTGGCGAAGTTGAATGGGTCTACCATCCATGAGGGCAACCAGGTTAGCAAAATCCTGCATTTTTTGCCAAAGAGCTTCCTGCACTTTGTTAGTAATGTGATTCTTAACAATGTGAAATACACCCTTATAACTCTCCTCAATGAGTTGTAGACCTACCAAACTTTACTGAAAAGTAAGGAGAGAAAAAAGGCTGAGGAAAATGTTGCTTCATCTTCAAGGACGTTCCACAGTGGTTCGACCTCAGGAACAAAGTCTGCACCTTCTACTTCTAACTCTGCTAAAGGGAAGAAGAAGAAGGGTGGTAAGAGGAAAGGGAAGGCGTCTGCTAACCCGCCACTTGTCGCCCCAATAAGGCATCTGCCGCCAGTTGAAAAGGAAAAATGTTTCCATTGCAACCAGGATGGATACTGGAAGAGGAACTATCCTTGCTGACTGAAGGAAAGGAAGGCTAAGGCAAATAAAAGTAAATATGATTTACTTGTACTTGAAACATGTTTAGTGGAGAATGATGATTCTTCCTGATAATTGATTCGGGTGCCATTAATCACGTTTATTCTTCTTTTCAAGGGATTAGATCCTAGTGACAACTGGAGGCTGGTGAGACAACGATGCAAGTAGGCACCGAGCATGTCGTCTCAACTGTAACAGTGGGAGGGATCCAGTTAACTTTACAGAATAGGTTTCTTATTTTAAATGATGTATATATTGTTCTTGACCTTAAGAGGAACCTTATTTCTGTAAAGTGCTTGCTACAATGTAAATACACTATTTCATTTAATGTGGATAAAGCGTTTATTCATAAAGATGGTGTTAATATTTGCATAGTGAATCTGGAAAGTAACTTGTATGTGCTAAGACCGTTAGCTATAAGTTCCCTCCATAACATAGAGTTGTTTAAAACTGTTGTAACTCAATCTAAACGTCAACGAATTTCTCCAAAAGAAAATGCCCAACTTTGGCACCTTCGATTAGGGCACGTCAATTTTAATAGGATTGAGAGATTGGTGAAGAATGGACTTCTAAGTGAGTTAAAAGAAAATTCTTTTCCAGTGTTCGAATCTTGCCTTGAGGGTAAGATGACTAAAAGGCCTTTTACTGGAAAAGGTTATCGAGCCAAAGAGCCTTTGAGTTAGTACATTATGACCTTTGTGGTCCTATGAATATGTGAGCCTGAGGTGACTATCAGTATTTTATCAGTTTTACTGATGATCACTCTAGGTTTGGGTATGTTTATCTTATGTAACAAAAGTCTAAATCCTTTGAAAAGTTCAAAGAGTTCAAGGTTGAAGTTGAAAACGCATTGGATAGACGAATTAAAACACTTCGGTCAGATCGAGGTGGAGAGTTTTTGGACTCGACATTCTAGGACTATTTGATAGAACATGGAATCGTTTTCCAACTCTAAAT
>NC_052354.1:6026935-6095357 GCF_009727055.1 Benincasa hispida
ATCCTTGCTATTGTAGCAGATGACGATGTTGAAGATCCGTTGTCTTATCAGAAGGCGATGGAGGATGTCGACCGAGATGAATGGGTCAAGGCCATGGATCTCGAGATGGAGTCGATGTACTTCGACTTAGTATGGGATCTTGTAGATCAGCCTGATGGGGTAAGACCTATAGGTTGTAAATGGATCTACATGCGCAAACAAGGTGTTGATCGGAAGGTGAAAACCTTCAAGGCTCGACTTGTGGCAAAGGGTTATACCCAGGTAGAGGGAGTCGACTATAAGGAAACTTTCTCACCTGTTGCCATGTTAAAGTCGATCCATATCCTCCTGTCCATTGAAGCTTATTATAATTATGAGATCTAGCAATGGACGTCAAGATGGCCTTTCTGAATGGAAATCTTGAGGAGACCATTTACATGGTGCAACTGAGGGATTTATAGCCCAATGTCAAGAGCAAAAGGTTTGCAAGCTGAATCGGTCCATTTATGGGCTGAAACAAGCGTCTAGAACTTGGAACATACGGTTTGATACTGCGATCAAGTCGTATGGCTTTGACCAGAACGTTGATGAACCTTATGTCTACAAGAAGATCATTAACGCTTCAGTAGTATTCTTAGTGTTGTATGTAGACGATATACTACTCATTGAGAATAACGTAGATCTATTGATTGTAGTCAAGAACTGGCTAGCGACCCAATTCCAAATGAAAGATTTGGGAGAGGCTCAGTTTGTTCTAGGTATACAGATCTTTCGGGATCGTAAGAACAAAGTCCTAGCACTGTCTCAGGCATCATACATTGACAAGATGTTGCTCAAGTACTCGATGTAGGACTCTAAGAGGGGCCTACTGCCATTCAGCCATGAAGTCACTTTGTCTAAGGACATGTGTTCTAAGACGCCTCAAGAGGTTAAGGAGATGAGACGGGTCCCATATGCGTCTATCGTTGGCAGTTTGATGTACGCGGCGCTCTGTACTCAACCAGATATCTGCTACGCTGTGGGCATAGTAAGTAGGTATCAGTCTAACTCAGGCCAGGTCACTGGACCACAGTGAAGAACATCCTCAAGTATCTTCGGAAAACGAGGGACTACATGCTCGTGTATGGATCTAGGGATTTGATCATTACTGGATACAAAGATTTTGACTTTTAGACTGATAGGAACTCTTGCAAGCAAACGTCAGGGTCAGTCTTTACTCTTAACGAAGGAGCTGTATTGTGGCGAAGCACTAAGCAGGGGTGCATCGCCGACTCCACTATGGAGGCAGAGTACGTAGCGGCTTGCAAAGCTGCTAAAGAGGTCATCTGGCTCTGGAAGTTCTTGACAGAACTGGAAGTTGTTCCAAGTATGTCTAAGCCCATTACTCTTTATTATGATAATAGTTGGGTCGTGGCAAACTCCAAGGAGTCTAGGAGTCAGCGGTGCGGCAAACACATAAAGAGAAAGTATCATCTGATCTACGAGATAATGCATCGAGGGGATGTGATCGTCACAAAGATTACTTTGGAGCACAATGTTGTTGACCCATTTATGAAGGCTCTCACAACTACAGTGTTTGAGGGCCACCTTCAAAGCATGGGTATACAGGATCGCCCGCGGTTGGATTAGGGCAAGTGGGAGATTTTCTTATACTGGGCTTTTAAGCCCTAGTTTATTGTTTTGTACTAGTTTTTGTACACCCCACTTTGTTTTAGGACAAATGGGAGATTATTGGGGTTGATGCCCTAAAGTCTTGTGTGCTATAGTTTATAAACAGTTTGTACGAATGCTTGTGATGTATAATATATGATATTTACTTCACATCGATCTTGCTTAGTTAAACGTTTTATTTGCTTTACCACAAACTAATAAACTAAAATCCCTAGTTATCTGTATGTAACTTAAGTATGTATGTGGTGACATACAAGTGGATCATGTCTTAAGTGATAACCAAAATGGTTTGTAGTATATGGATATAGGAGGGAAATCTTATCCTGGTAATGCTACGGATGCGACCCGCTTTGTGGAATGGTCACAAGTGTTATGACTTATCACAGATAGTCTGATCCCGATCATTCGTGGCGAGTGGGGGCATCCTATACAAAGAGTTTGTATAAGACCTGACCACGAAGTGTTAACGTCACGTTATATAACATCGTTCATGACAGAGACTTCACTTCACTAGAATGACCATAGGTAACATGACCTCAATCCTGAGTGAGTTGGGAGCTTCTGCCATTGAGGGCGGTCTTTGTTTTGCATGGGTGCGAGTGGCCAGCTCGCCGACTCAAACCTACCACTTTGGGGATTCATCTGATTTGGGTGCTGGGAACTCAACTACACAAGATGGAATTCACTTCTTTCCCGAAGCAGGGGAAAGTAGATATATAGCTCCCTTAAGCTGATTCCAGGGCTTGATGATGTAGCGCCACACATCTTCTCTTGGCCCGAGAGGTGTTCACACATAGTTGGACTATGTTGTATTGTTCATTAGAGGGATTAGTGGTACTTAAGGAGTGAGATGTAAGTACAGGGGCAAAATGGTAAATTGGCCCAACTGTACTTACGAGCATCTATGAAGGGTCATCGTACTCATTATTGGTTATATCCGATGGACACAGAAATATATTTGTGGTAAGAAGAGTTCAACTATTGTTATTTAGTGGAATGCCTGACAGTTAACGGATGGTGGATCTCATGGCTAAAGAGTTTAGCCAGCTATTCACGTACCATTTGAGCTTCGAGCCATAGGTCCATAAGGTCTCCTTTGTAGCTTGGATAAAGTTGAGAATCAGTTTTTGGGTCCGTTTGAAATGTTCAAATTGACAAGCGGGAGGTCGATTATATATGATGTAAATGAACTAGTTAATTATATATGATATAATTGACTAAATGTATGAGATACATATTTTGGAGGAAATAGGATATAAATATGGTTTATATCAAGTAGAGGAGAAAATACTATAGTAGATATATGATATCAAACTATAGGTTAAGAATATAATATGATTATATTCATTATTTATTTAATTAGGTGGTTATGAGATAATTGGCCGAGAATTTATCCGGAATCGTGCGAAAGTGGGAAGATTAATTTCAGTTCTTGTAACTGAAGAATAAAATGAAAATTGTTTTAAAAAATCTCTCACGGTGTGAAAACTTTATGATCGCTTAGCATTAAGAGCTTATGCGATAGCGCCCATCGTCCTAAACGATCGCACACCTACGCACTAAACAATCGCACGCGATTTCTAAAAGATCTCTTACCTTTACTAAACAATCACTTAGCGCGTCGAGCAGACCTAAACGATCGCTTGCTATTTGCTAGATGATCGCTTAGTAAAACCTACATGATCGTGTACCTTTCTCTAAACGACAAGCACCTTACTATACGATAGTTATCTACTATCTCCCACTTGCTTGTTTGTTCAACACGATCTTCTTTTTCCTCTTCCCGCTACCAATTCCATCAAAGTCCACATTCTCACTCCAAGAATACCGAGGGCTTCGAGTGGTGGTCGTCCCTGGTTGCTGTTTGTTCGTGCGTTGTCGTTCGTGTAGACGACCGTGGTGCTGTTAGGCGACTGTTTGCTGGGCGATAAGGAGCGTAGAGGGGTTCGCTTCCACTGGACTGAGTTTGAGTGAAGATTGTCTTCAACTGGTACGTTTACTCAGTCTTTTGTATTTTAATTGTTAAAGCATGCCTATAATTAGTGTTACAATGCATATCTGTTTGTTAGAATGTATGTGTGGTAATTCTATCACGATGAAATCGGAAAGATCTGCATCTGCTCATGGATACTCTTGTTTAAGAGTTCCTTACTCTTGTTTAAGAGTTCCTTCACTATAATTTTAAAGTATTCATAGAGGCACGCGGATACCAAATGGTCTGAAGGTTTTTTTAAACTAGGGGCAATTTTGGAATTTCGCATAGACAAAATGTTAGTGGTGAAAAGTTTTAAGGAAGAGGTCATTGATAGAAAAGTTTTTGGTTTTTGGGCCATTTTGTGAAATTTTCCGAGAGAAAAGGAGAGGGCTAAGGGTTTTGTTTTCGTTTTGTAAAATATACTTTTGGTCTTGAGTTTTGATATTGGCATCTGTTTAGTCCCTCAAGTTTTGAAATAGTTATTTTTTGTCTTAAAATTTAGAAAAATATTCTAAATAGTCCCTGTCATTCTTTGACCATTAACAATGACAATGTAGAATAACCAAATGACTAGTTTTGATTGTTGTGGCAAATTCTAATAACTAGGTAAAAGATGATTCTTTTTATAATGAATTTATTATAAATATCACAAACTATATGTAAAATAGATACATCAAAAAGTCAAATGTCTCTCCCTCTACACTCAATACATATAGTCATATGTCTTGTAAATATTCAATTCCATGTAATCCACCTCCCACTTGCCAAATTGCCTATAAATAATTGCATTTGGTGGGTTTGTAAGAGACATATATGTGGCAAAATCCATGAAAATTGGAGAAAGTTGATATTTTAGAGAAATTTCTCATTTCATATTATGTTATTTTATTTATTTATATATTATGTTTTTTATTTAAATATCTATTTATTTTATTATATATTTTTATTATATTATATTTTCTCTACATTTGTGCTCGTCATTGTGCGCTGTTGTACTCCTCGAATTTACAACTTATTATCAGTACGAGTTCCTATTGTTTTCCCCACTAAAAGTTGGTCCTAAAGGTATGTCGGTTTTTTCCTCTTCATTATAATCAATAAATTTAATGTTATTTTGCATATTTAATATCTATTAAATTTCTAATATAAATATAATAGTTCGTGATAATGTTGCCATGACAAATATCACAAAATTAAGATTTACCGCCATTGATATTGACGACAATAATTATTTATCATGAATATTTGATGTTGAAATCCACATGGATGCTATGAATTTTGGAGAGACTATTAAAAAAATGAAATACAACATCTAGACAGGACAAGGAAAAAGCTATGATTTTCTTTCGCCGTCATCTCCACAAGGGAATGAAAATGGAGTATCTTATAATAAAAGATCCTCCTATCTTATGAAAAAATTTGAAAGAGAGATATGATCATAAAAAAAATAGTTATTCTTTCTAATGCTTCTTATGAATGAATACACTTGAGGCTACAAGATTTCAAATCAGTAAGTGATTCCAACTCTACATTATTTATAATCAGGAAACTGTTGTTATGCAAAGAGAAAATTATTGATGTTTATATGTTAAAGAAGACATTTTCTACATCTCATGTCTTGAATGTGCTCTTGCAGCAGTAATATCGAGAGAAAGATTTTAAACAATATTCTGAACTAACTCATGTCTTCTCATGGCCGAACAAAATAACGAGTTATTAATGAAAAAATCATGAATCTCGATCAATTGGGATGACGTCATTCCTTGAAGTGAATGCTGTGAATTTTAATAATAATCATGGTCAAGGTCAAAGTCGTGACCGTGGCAGAGGAAGAAATAATTATTATTTTCATGGTGTTTGTTCTAATCATTTAAATTTCAAAAGAACCGCACAAAATGACAATCACAAAGGAAAGTCTCCACAAGATAAGAGTTCAAAAAGTGTTGAAAATAAATGCTTCTGATGCGGAATGACTGACATTGGTCATGTACCTATCATACATCAAAACACTTAGTTGGTCTATATCAAGCATCCTTGAAGGAAAAAGAGAAAAAAGTGGAAGCAATTTTCATATCTGACCCATCCCATATGAAAAATTTGGATGTGGCAGACTTCTTTGAATCTTTTGAAAAAAAAATCGGCAGAATTGATGGAATATCAAGTGTCCTTTGACTTTGAAAATATTTAGACTTAATGTTGTTTTTTATTCATTTCCATGTTTTTTTTCCTCTTAGTGAATGTTAACCTTTGTACATTCCAAATGTTGCTTTTCTTATTGTAATTATTTTTTTTTATTCATCATTTTCATATGCTGGATGACTAAAAAATGAGTAAATAAGATATATGTCTAGCAGACAATACAACTACACATACAATACTTGCAAGTAAGAAATATTTTTACAAATTGACAATGCTGGAAGCAAAAATCAATACAATACTAGGTTCTGCAAACCTAATTGAAGGATTAACCTAATTGAAGGATTTGAAAAAACAAATATTATTTTGCCTAGAGAAAGAAAATTTACAATTGACAATGTATTATTCTCTAGTCACTTAAGGAGAAACTCCTACTTAGTTTTAATAATATGGAGTATCTTTATATCATATCTACTGTCTCATATGAAAAATGTATAATGAAAGAGTTTCCTGCTTTATCTTATGGATTATATTATACTCATATACGAGTAATTGAAACATATGCAACAATGAACCTGAAGTTCATGAATCCAGATATATTTACAATTTGGCATGACAGATTAGGTCATTCAGGGTCTATAATGATGAGAAAATTTTTTGAGAATTCAAATGGACATCCATTGAAGAGCGACAAAATTCTTCAATCTAATGAATTATTATGTTATGCTTGCTCTCAAGGAAAATTGATAATTAGACTATCACCAGCTAAAGTGGGGACTAAATCACCTATATTTTTAGAACAAATTCGTGGTGATATATGTGGACCTATTAACCCACCAAGTTAACTGTTTAGATATTTTATGGTATTAATAGATGCATCCAGCAGATAGTCACATGTATGCTTATCATCAAGATGAAATCTTACACTTGCAAGATTACTTTCTCAAATAATTAAGTTAAGATCACAATTTCCTGATTATACAATTAAGATAATTCGTCTTGATAATGCTGGTGAATTTACATCTCAAGCTTTTAATAATTATTGTATGTCAATTGGGATAAGTGTTGAAAATCATGTAGCTCATGTTCATACACACAATGGTTTAGCAGAATTATTCATAAAATGTTTGCAGTTAATTGCTAGACCATTGCCTATTAGAGCTAAGCATCACATCCCCTCCCGTGTTCACCTTTAGAACCCAAAAGGAGGCGTGAGGACGGCAGTTGCCAAGGATGGCAGATGCCACCCTTTTCCGATATCTACTGCCCATCTAATCTTACTCATTTAAACTTAAAGCAGAATTTATGGAAACAACTAGAAGCATAACTCATTTGAATAATCATTTCATATAAACATTTAAAGGTTTTACAACCGCTCGCCCTACCTCAGCTAAAACTAATCTTATAACATTTTTAACTTATGGCAACCTCGGTTTCTCATAGGAACCTGGACTCTTCTGCTACCTGCAAAAGAAACATGAAAGAAAAGCATGAGCCAGAGAGTGGTAACAGCTTAACAAGTCTTTTTCAACTCATAACAATATAAGCATATCATATTACGAGGTTAAGTCTTCAAACCTCAATCCTGAGTGAGTTTGTCCTCTATCTTACCTACACACACGGTAGATAATTAAAACTAGAACTCATCATAACCACTTTATCTCCTATGTGCACATAGATCCTCCTCTTATGGACTCAGAGGCTAGGCTCGTCGACTCTTTGACTGTGAACCCTGGACCCTAATTTCTCTACTTGAGTATGTTCCCTACTGAGACCAGTATGGTGAGTAGGTTGATGTGGAAACTAATGTATAATGGTAGAGAAAAGGGTGAAAAATTAGAAGAAAAGTGTGAATTTGAAAACTTAACTCTTGGCAAAAGCTTAGAAAATTGGCCAAGTATAACCCATACGTTGGAAGCAAGAAAATTGACTAAGTGTTGTCCATGCGTTGGCCTTGATGATTTAGAGGTTATTTGGGGCATTGAAGGAAGCCAAAGTGTGGCCAAGAGAAACGCATTCAATGTCTTGAGAGGTTAGAACAACTCATGTAGCAGCCAAATGTATTGAGAGGTTAGAACAACGCATGCGGCAGCCTCAAGTTGCACATCCAAGGGTGCTTGACGTTGGACACGATGGTATGCATGTATGCGGCCGAAGGAAATTCGTTGGTAGTATACGGTGATGCGGTGCAAAGGCATGCAGTGATGTGAGGGCATGCGGTGATGCGGTGCGAGGCATGCGGCGATAGGGGCATGCGGTGATGGAGGCATGCAACGATGGATGCGGCAGTTTTATGTGATGGTATGCAGTGATGGATGCGATGGATGCGACAGTGCTACGCGACGGTATGCGGCAACACTATGCGTTGGTGATGTGCTATGCGTTGGACATGTGCTATGCATTGGACATTCGAGGGCTTGTGGGCGCATAGGACAAGCTAGTAATATGCATTGAAGAAGTGTTGGTCATTATCCTAGTTGAGCGCATAGAGCAAAGGTAAGCCATGCGAAAGGAAAGGATATGCGGCCAAAGATTAGCTTGCGAGCATCTAGCATAAGTGACTAAGTTCGTCAATTAGATGCACAAGGAAAGATTGAATGGACGCATGCGCTGGATGATGGTGTCCGGACATAGGAAGGTTGCGGCATTTTGATGGGTTGCATTTGTGGTTAGATGACCGCATATGAGATTGGATAGACGCATGCAAGGTCGTCATCCAGACATGTGGCTTATTGGAAGGAAATATTAAGCCTTAAGCAAATGAGGTGGACGCACAAGAGAACATGCAAAATTGAGCATTTTGTGTTGGCTAATGAAGAGGAGGAAACTTTAGTTTGTGGTGATTGAAGGCTGCATTGATAGTGTGAGGAAAAGACACTTGGACATGCGGCCAAGTAGGAGGTGTCGGCCTTGGAGAGTTTTTGGACGCCTATAAATAGGGCCAAGGACTTCTTTTCAGATCATAATTCAAAAGACATTAAGAAGAGTGGGAAAGCTAATTAAACTTTGCGTTGATAGCAAAATCTATGCGTTGGTCATAAAGTTTCAACAGGAGACGCAGTTATGCAGTGAAGTCTAGAAATAACATCAACTTGGGAGGAGAAGTTCTCCCAGTATACTCGTGCGTTTTGAGTGATTCCAAAGCCACTTGAAAGCTTCGCGAGTCTAGTTTTCAAGGTAGGGCTGTCGGAGAAGAAGCTCCAAGGGATCGAGCTGGAAACGGAGAAAAGGGCAGAAGGGTCAAGCTGTCGGGTAAGCTTAAGCTAGTCTTGAATATTTGAAGATTTCGGCCAAACCACGAAGAGTTCTAAGCTCAGAATTAAGGTAAACTTCCTGAGACATGGTAGAGCATGTTTATAGAAGGAAGTATCACAAGATAAGTCTTAGAACTATGAATAATCTGAGCTTTAAATTGAATCTTAATTTTAGGGGTTCAAAAGGGAGCCCGAGGTAAACAAAGAACTTCTAGAGAGAAAAGTTCCTAGACGATCAAGGTGAGTGACTAAAATATTTGACTAAATATTTACAATGTTTTAAAAAGAAACCATGTTTTAAGGAAAGATTATTCTCATGCCAGCTAGTTTTACAAAGTAATTTCCAAGAAAACCATGAGTTATGTTTTAAACGCATGCCATGTATGAAAGTTTATTGAAAAACTATTTATGTGTGTTTAAATACACCAAGAATGCATTAGTATCTTTAAAGACATGTTTTCTATGCGGTATGCTTTACATGCTTTAAAGAGAAAGTGATTTTATGACTAGTCTTAATTGAAACACGATACCGAAATATATTTAAGAAGGTATCCGATCAACTTAATACCGAAGGACATTTGAGAAGGTATCCGAGCAGCTCGATACTGAAGGACAAGTTTAGAGAAGGTATCTGAGTAGAAGTACCTAAGGTATGACGGTACTTAGTATGGTCACATGCACGTAGGTAGTTAAAGTCAGAGATTGAGCAAAATGGTTCTCTCTTGACTAGCAGTTAACGTTGGGATTTAACCACAACAGGGTTATTCTCAACTAAGGAACAATTTTAATGTTTTCTGATAAAAATAACTTCACATGTTTTATGCTTGGAAAACGTTTATACTGTAGTATAAGGTTACTGTAGAAGTTTATATTTCAATTTAATCTATTTATTGAGACTTTTGCATGAGAATCAGTTATCTTTCTTAAGTCACTCACTAAGCTAGCAAGCTCACCCTGTTTTCACATGTTTTCCTTTCCCCAAGGTAGCGGTCAAATCCTCAGGAGATAGCCCTGCATCTGCTCTGCCACTAAAGGACAAAGATATTGTAACCCGTCTATTTAAGTGGTTACTGTAAATATTGTACACATGTTACAGTTGTTCATTTAGGGACTAGGGTTTTGGGCATCGAGACTTGTGAAACTAATAATGTATTTACTAAATATGTTGTGCTTCTGAATTAATAAATTTTGGCCTAAGAGGCATCCACTATATATGAGTTTATACATTGGTATCAGAGTTATTTTCCGCTAGATTTAGTAGGCAGTAAGTGTAAAAAAAAGGGTTGATAACTGTTGCAATCATATCCTTTCCTAGGCCTCATGGCCCTATGACCATCCTGTGAGATTCTTCCCTGAGCTCAGGAACTAGATTTGTTAACCCCTGACCATCTCAGTCACAAGTTCTCGTTCTAGCTATTCATTCATAACATAAACATAGAATCTAAAAGATATTCTTAATACCTTAAAAGAATACCACTCACAGTTATTTCTAGGAACCCTTCTTTCCTCGTAAGTTCCCTAATTCCTCCTGGCTCCCTCTTCAAACCCTAATTTCCATATTCATTTTAAAACTCATATTACTCATTACTTTAGGCTTATTTTGAGACACTTCCTTCTACAAAATTGTTGTATTAACTTAATTACCTTAATATTTGAGCTTCAGATTCCAAATCAAGAGCTCAGAAGCTCAAAATTACCCCACCTTGCTCGGCTGCAATGACTTATGTGAACACCTCTCGGCTTCCTTAAATTTTGACAACCCTTATCCTAGAATTTCCTTATAGTAGCCCTTAGATATAAACTACACTCAAATTATGAGATTTTGGCTCAAGAATCACCTGATTTGCACGAGTAGGTTGAGAAAACTCCTCGTTTGAAGTTGGTGCATCGGTCTTTATGCTGTGAGAATTTCTCCCAATGCCTGGGTGTAATCTTAACACCCAGACAGCACCTTGGACGCCTAGGGAACCTTCCTCAACACCTGCTGAACTTCCCTCAATGCCTAAATGGGTCTCCCTCTTCTCTTCTAAGTCCTTTTTTAGAGAGTTTCTGATTTACATTCCGGAATGAAGCCCTTTGGGTATTTATAGGCTTTAGGGAAGTTTCTTATCATCAACACCTAACCCTCAATGCATGCCATCTGGACTGCATGGAAAATCTAAGTCTTAGCCCCATGCATTGTCCAACATAAGGGTCCTTGACACCATCTACTTGTACGGGTTTGAGTTTCTTTCCCAAACCATGCCTAACGCATATGTCTCCTTTGTATGTCTTATTATGCAGCCACCTCCTTCTATGGTTGTCTGGTGCTTTCTTTGGTAAATTCATGTATCCATTGTGTTGTCCCCCGACTTGTCCTCCAAAACTCCTCACATCAACGCATATGTTTAAACGCATGGTTGTTTCAGCCCCACCTCATGCGTCCAACTTCCCCTCATGCGTTCAACTTGCCATCGCCTAGTTTAAATCCAACCTCTAACTTCCCTTACCATGGCCTTTTCTTCTAAGCATCGCATAGCTCCCAGCACAGCTTTGGTATCACATAGCTCCTTGGCACATCATGGTCTTGACATTGCCTAGCCCTCAACCACACGCCTTACGCATGCCCAACGTCCTCGTGTTCAGGCTTTGAGCCTATACCAGCGTATCCCTATGCATGCAACCATGCATTCACCCCCGCGCAATGCCTAACGTCAACCGACCTCCTCTTGTGTGTCTGCCAGTGCCTTGCCTGGCTGTATGCCCTTAGACCAATGCCTACCTAGCTCATCGCCTTACCTAAGGCTGTCATCATCGCCTAACCTCATGCCAATGCATAATAGCCCACTCGCCAACGCCTCGGCTAGCGTTCTCATGTGCAGGCATAGTGTCACTTAATGCCCGTCCCTTGCCTTGCGAGTGCCACACCCCAACACTTGGTGCCATTCCTAGTCGTGCACCACAATGCATGGTGTCTTCATGCATCCAATGTTGTCACCTTGGCCTGCACATGACATCACCTAGGTTGCATCCACGCTTGGCCACCATTTTCACGGTCAACACTTAGCCATCAAATGGACTTATCTAACTTCTAAAGACAAACCAACGCCTGTGGCTCCCATATCCATGCCCATGGCAAGGTCCACGCCTAAGAGAACATCCACGCTTATTCCTATACTTAGCCAAATTGTGGGCTCTTAACCTACTATACTTCCAACACTTAGAAAATTTCTTCTTCTAAAGCATAGTTTAACAAAATTTCTTCCCTCAAGCTTGTACTTTTAGCTACTTTCTCTCTTTGAAGAAATCCTGTAAAGCTGAAGGTATCACACTAAACTTCCTACATCTGCATGGGGGACATGCTATTTTGCTTGCAACATCACTTGTACGCATTACACTAGTAGCTTATCATAAGTACTTGGCATTACAATTAGCTTATGACCATGAGCTAAATATATTCCATCTGAGAATTTTTCAATGTGCATTATACGTTCCAATTGTTCCAGATCACAACGTACTAAAATAGGTCCTCAAAGAAGGTTAGGAATAGATACTGGATATGATTCCCCATCAATTATCAAATACGTTAAACCCCTGACGGATGATGTATTTACTGCACAATTTACTGATTTTCATTTTAATGAGATAAATTTTCCAACATTAGAGGGATGAATTAATAAGTTGGAAAAAAATATTATGTGAAATGTAGCGATTATCTCATTTAGATCTCCGTAATGTAAACTTGAAGTTCAGAAGACAATTCATTTGCAAAATATAGTAAATCAGTTACCAAATGCTTTTATTGATGCAAAGAAAGTAACTAATCACATATACCAGCTGCAAATGTTCCGTCAAAACTTGATATCCCAACTTAGCAAGTTGTCACTAATGAGTATGGAACATTGATAGCTCTAAAAAAGAGCTATTATTCCTAGCTTAATTTGGGCTTATTATTAGATTTTATGTGTTTATTGTGCTATTTTGTAGGTATCAAGCAACCATAAGGTAGAATTGGTGATTCGAAGCAAATTGGGGTTAATTTGGAGCAATTTGGAGTTGATTTGAGCATCTTGGCTTCAAAGGAGTTGAAAAAACCAAAATGCTCCTGTTGAAGCGTTGCAACGCTCGTGATTTCCTAGGTCATACGCTCGCTTGATGCTAAAAGGTAGTAGCTTGATGTGCGGGGTAGCATTGAAATGCTACTCCTAGCATTTCGACGCTCCGTTTGGCACAACGCCTCCTTGATGCTGATGGCATATTTGCCAAGCATTGCAACGCTGCACCACTTTCTATATATACCTCCATTCACTTCTAGGTCAAGACATGTTGAATTTAGGGGGTCAAATTGATAGAGGCTAAGATTAACCTTCATTCTCCTTCTTTTCCCTTCAGAATTTAGTGTCTTTAGGTTAGTTTTTCTCTTTATTTTGGGTTGTAATTGATGGATTGGATGTTTATTTTGAGTTTTTCTATGAATTAAGAGGTAACTTCTATCTAATTTTCTTTGAGAAAAAGCCTTATGTTTAATTTCTTGATGAATTTCTAGTTAGCTCAACTAAAATGTTGTGAACTCTTTGGAATGATTTGATTGAATCTTAATGGGATTTTTATGAATTGATTTGACAAAATAGTTTATTTAAATTCTTGTTTGCAAAATCGTCATAGCCTATGCATAAATTAATTGATTTTGTTGCACAAATTAGGATCGCATGTGTAAAGTCTAGAGTTTTTCTTACCAAACTCATGTATGCCCTAATTTAATCTTTCCAAATAAATCATGCTATAAGACATATCTTTTTCGGCTTGTAATATGTCTCAACAATTGAACCCTTTTGTAATGTAGTTTGGTTTTAACTTGTATTTCACTAAAAAATAAGAGTTGTAAATTAAATTAGGGCTAATTTAGTTTAATATCGAATTTGGCTAATTGGGTTGTTAGATTCTCTAATAGGATGAAGGGTTGACAGACTCAGTGCAATTAATTGGTGCCTAATGAAAGGAATTGCATAGGATTCTCTCTTTTGCTCTAGAAATTAAATAGGGCCCTATCCTAAATTAGATTTACCATTTTTATTTCAATTTCACACATTTATCTCTTCCATGCCAAAACCTCCCATTTACCTCTCTAGTTAGGAAATTAATTTAACGAAACAAATTGCGCTTCCCTGAGGATCGACTCGGACTTATCACTATTGCTACGTTTTAGTAGTAATAGGAGTAGTTCAATATATAAAGTTTCTTTTGATCAGTAGTCCTTTTTGGGAATTAAATGACACCGGAAAAGACTCTGTCAAAATGGCGTCGTTGTCGGGGAAGCCATTGATGTTCTGTTAGTTAAATTTTTAGTTAGAGTATTCTTTTGCTTTTGATTTATTTTTCTTTTTGTGTCAGTAGTCTAAACATGGATAAATATCATCAACAAGGATGGGGACAATTGAGTGGAGCATCTCGACTTAGTGACGAGGTTTGTGACCTTCAAGGTCAACTTGCTGAGTTAACTTCTTTGGTTAGTTGATTGATTTTCAGGTAACCCGCAGGATTGATCACCCTAAGAAAAAAAGTCCAAGTTTGCAGTGGAGCCCTATGCCACGAGATTACTCCATGGGAGGGTATCCTAGCTATATGGATGATTTCCATCGGCCTAGATGGGAGTTGTCCTATGGCTATGGAAACCTAGGATGGGACTAGTTCCACTATGATCCATACCCCGCCACATCCAACATATCGATGCATGCTCACATCGCCAACTCAGGTATGTCACTAGAAGATGTGATTAGACAACTTGATGGCACAAGCGCACGCGTCAAGTTATAGTATAGTAAAACGGTCAGGAGACCGAGTATCATCCTTTGAGGAATTGGTTTAACTCTTTAGGCTATTCAGAGATCCTTCTAATTTTATTTAAGGGACCAGACTGTGATAAGAATCTAATTAATCTAATCCTAAAAAGCAAGAAAAAGATAACACTAGGGCGAAACTAGACAAAGGCACGTTCTAAGGTATGATTTCGTTAAATGGATTAAACCAAATTAATTGTTTTTTTTTACCTTAGATTGATTTCATGCAAATTATAGACCTAGGAGTCTTAAGTCCAGGTATCCTCTTTGGAGCTCAACCCTTTCTAATAACTAACCATGTAAACCTCGAACCCTACTTCCCTACTTAAATGTACTTAATAGATATGTGATATTGTTATATTGTAGGAAATTAAAAGGATAAGAAGAGTGAAGGAAGAAAATTCTAAGTGTTGGAAGATTTGTACTCGGGTAGCTTAGAGTATGGCCTAGCAAGTGGAAATTTTGGCTAAGTGTTGGAAATAGGCGTGGATGCTTTGGGCATTGGCCTTGCCATGGCCGTCGATGAAGAAACTTGATGGGCGATGATCATGCCTTTTGAGGTTAGGCGAGTCCATTTGGTGGCTAAGTATGGCCGAGTGTTGATGAGATGAGATGACAAGGAATGGGCGTGGCTTGGGCGATGGTGTGGCTGGGCATGGACACGAGTAGAAGGCAGAAGTGAGGGTTGATAGTAGATGATGGTGTGCACGCCTAGGAGCCAAGGCGACAACCCTAAGCAAATATGTTGGACAAGGCATGCGATGGTGCATGTGATGATTATGTGTAACCATGAGTGTGGGCAATGGCCGAGAGGTTACTTGCCTTAGTGTTAGTCGTGCGATAATTCAACCTTGAGAGGTTATGTTGAGCCTTGCGATAATCTAGCAGCTGGTGGCCTATGAGGTATGTGACAATACAACACCTTGTGGCTAAGGGAAGGCCAAGGAAGTAGCGAGCAAGCCAAGTCATGGGGACAATGAGAAGTGACAATGAAATGCGATATGGATTGGTGTGCGACATCGGGGTTTTCTTGCGACAATAAGGATCAAGAGGAGACTTGCATTGATTTGTAAGGAGATTTCAGCAAGATTAGACACATAACCAGCTAGCCATCATGATCAGGACAAGTAATCCCACTTAGTGGGCCGATGTGGAAGCTTAGTGGATAAAGCATGGCATGTAGATTGTAATATAAATAGAAGGGTTGACTTCAAAAGGATGGTTTAAACAATCTAGTCATGCTACTTGAGTGATTTCAAAGCCATCTAAACCCTGAGTGAGTCTAGTTGTTGATATAGGGTTGCTGGAAGAAAATCCCAAGTGAATTGAGGTGAAAATTGAGAAATCTATAGAAAGGTTGAGCTCTCAAGTAAATTTGAGCCAGTGTTGAAGATTTGAAGTTTCTAGCCAAACCACAAGAAATTATGAGCTCAAATTTTAATGTAAGCATGTTAAGACCATTTTGAGGTTGTAGAAGGAAATTTCTTGAGAAAAGGCTTGGAAAATTAGTTATTTGAATTATAATTTGAATATGGAAATTTCGAACAAGCAGGCAGCTGCTTGGGAAGAATTGGCAAGCAGCTCACCACATGTGGACAATGCTAGGTTGTGCATTAAGCTGATCAAAAGGCCATGAGGGCATGTGTTGAGGGTTGGGATGCATGGGAGGATATGCATGCGTTAATGGGCAGCAAGGTGAGCACCTAGGTGTTGCAATTAGTGCAAGGTTAGTGTAGTAGATTGGTTGTTGCCGCATAGTGAAGTTTAACACCAAGAGGGAAAAGTTCTAAGTGTTCAACACCTACTGAAGCCAACATTGGTAGGTAAGATCCCTATCTTAAAAACAATGTGAGCATAAATATGAAGAGTTAGTCTCGGGGAGACCATTACTAGTAAGCTAAGTATATTATTGTGTCCATAGGGTGACATCAATAGGAGAAGCTCACTAATCTTGAGAGGATTATCAAAAGACTATGGGTGACTTTAAACGATTTATAAATATTTTATGAATGCTTTAGCAATCTATGTTTTAAATGAATGACTAATCTTATGATAGTTTTTTGTAAGGAGTTTACCAAGCAAACTCATTCCAATGCATGCAAATTAATGATGTTATAAAGCATGACGTATGTAATGCATGCTAGCTCCTTAGCAATACATTTCCTTATGACTATGAACGTATGCTAGTTATAAGCTACATAGTATGTTCTAGTTATGTGCTCTTGATGTTTATGAGCATGAATCTAAAATAGAGTCCTCATTAATGCTGGGTGTTATGATACCATGTTCAGTAAGTCTTTCTATGAAAGTATTTCCTTATGATGTATGAACAGCTTAATACTGAAGCACGAGGAAAAGGGTATTTGGGCTCTTTTTTAGTTATGATCCTTAACGAAATAATCCATTATAGCTCTATGTGCATGTATGATAAGTACAAGGTTATGACAAAGGGTGGAGCAAGAGGGTCTCTCCCTTAGACGAAGGTTAGGATAAAGGGTTGAGCAAAAGGGTCTCACCTTAAAAAATAGCAGTATGGAGGGCTAAGCAAAAAGGTCTTTCCCTCAAATGAAAGTAAACATAGAGGGCTGAGCAAAAAGGTCTCTCCCTTAAATGAAGATTAGTTGAAAGGTGATGGCAAAAAAGTCCACACCTTAGTCTAGGTTATGATTGGGGAGTTGAACAAAAGAGCCTCTCTCTCCCAGCTAAGGATGTACATAGATATGTTTCCAGATATGATATGTTTAGAAGGTATTATGTAAGTTGGATTGACAGTTGGAGATGAACAAAAGGGTTCTTTCCCAACTGAGGATCAGATCACCTATGCTTTCAAAGATGTTAAGTTTTAAGTTATACAGACATGAATGCTTGTCTAGTATTCGATTTTAGTTATTAGCTTTCAGTTTAAGCATAAGTTTTATGTTATGTTTTAAATTAAGTCACTCACTGGGCTAGTAGCTCACTCTGTTTTAAATGTTTTCCTTCCCAGGCAGCAGTCACTCCCCAAAAGACAACTCTGTTGCTGCTCTACCACTGAATGACTCAAATTGAAGAAAGTATAGGTGTTGGTTTGTAAATGCTAGTACATATGAGTCTTGTCATGTAGGGACCAATTTTGCATATACATAAGTTGTACAGTTGAGTAGTTCTATGAAAGCCTGTTGATATGAGATTTGTGGTTTTCTGTTTACTCTGTTTAGCATGTTTATAAGTATGAATGTATTTCACGGATTCTAAGTCAGGTAAAGCAAGTTAGTAGGCAGTAAGTGCCAACAAAAGGATTGGTAACTGTTGCCATCACATTCTCTTTCAGGTTAAAAGGGTAATCTGAGCAAAGGTGTTGCAAACCATCAAGCTAAATCTCTACTATTGCTTGATTAGTTACAACATTAACCTCCTCCATCGACAATCTCTATTAATCTCCTATCACTCTCATGCATACTTGATTAATAGTTTAACATGCTAGATCTAACCTAAAGCCATCTCTCTCAAGCAAGACATTAAGTAAAGAACATTCAAACAACGGTCAATTATTTAAAAGCATTAAGAACAAGCACACTAAAATAATTATGTAGAAATTCAATCTAAGAAAGAACTAATTTAGTTTGAGTAATCCATAAAACTAAATCAACACCTTAGAAACACAAATCAGTCATTCATGGTTATAACACAAACATAGACCATTCGTGAGGTTTCCAAACATAAAGGAACGGAAAATAAAAGAGGGAAGAAATTACAAGTCGTGTTCTTGACTCTAGTCCTCGCATCTGGAATCACAACCCAATGAACTCTTCAAATATTTGATCCTTTGAAGCTCTGAGATGCCGCCTCTGTCCAGAATTACACTCCCAAGGGAGGCCTCGCAGAAATATCCAATTATGCTCCAAAAACCAGCCCTAAAATGGCTCCCCTAATCAGTTCGGTGCAACATTGTATTTATAGGAATCAGTCGCAACGTCGTGAAGCTGTGAGCCAACATTGCAACGCTTACGCTAATTTCAGCATAACGCGCCTCTTCTAATCGTAATGTCGCAAAGCTGCAAGCAGCATTGCGACGCTCCCCTATTTTTCAACCTTCTCGGGTCTACAGCGTTGCAACACTTGCTTGACGCTGCCCTACCTTTCATCTTTATCTTTTCTTTCTTTTTTCTCCACGGTCATTGCCCTAGGTCAAGTTTTGACCTTCTTAGGGTATTTCGGCCATTAATCCTCCAAAATTGCTTGTTCCCATCCAATTGCTCGATTTCCTACAATTAAACATAAAAAGCATCAAAGATCTCATATTAAGCATAATACTAACTAAATTCTAAGCCCAAATAACACACTTTTGGAGTGCGTCACTATGGAAACCTAGGATGGGACCAGTTTCACTACAATCCATACCATGCCACATCCAGCATGTCGATGCATGCTCATACCGCCGACTCAGGTATGTCACTAGAAGATGTGATTAGATAACTTACTATTAACAATCTTGTTTTTTAACAGGAGATCCGTGACCTCCAGGAGTTTTCAAACTGAGGTTGGAATCGATCTTCAGAGTTTAAGAGACTCAATCACTCGTTCTTTTGATTCAGTTGAAAGAGGATGTGAATCCCTGATGCTCACATCCTATGACACTACAGAGACGTGCAATGATGAGGTAACCTACGTCGACATCAAGGATGAGATGGAGGATAGCATGCCATGTCTAGAGCCAATTTTTGAGGACTATGAAGAATTTGAGCCTAAAATTGTCGGTTTCCAGGTGATAGAGTTAGAGGTTGAAAAACCTCGCCCTGTTTCAGCCTCTGGTATATCATATATTTTTTTAGTTTTGTTCTTCTTGTTCATAAGAATCTATTGAGTTTTTATTTATTTCAACTCTTTTGGGTCACTTGGGTCTTTTGATCCTTTTTTTTTTAACCTTTTTTGACTAATATGAAAAATATCAAATTCAACGTCTGGCTCTCTTTAAAAGATGAAGACCCTAATAGCCTTACCGAGCTATATACACTCATCCAAGAAGGGACCAGAGAAATACGAGAATTTCTTTATGTCTTGACAGGGGACAGGTCACAATAACTAACATTAAAAATTTGCCCTTCCTGGAGGGAGCCAAGTAATAAAATTTATTACTTTATTTATTTGTTTTCTAAATTAGGTTTCTTTTTGTTTTTGTTTTGTAGGGACGACCTAGAAGAGAGAAGCATCTTTTTTAGAGGCAAACCTACTACCACTACCATCCCGTGCACAACTACGTTTTCAGGGGAGGTTTCTATTCCCTTACTTTTTGTTTAGCTATACTTAAGATACATTAGGGACAACGTATTATTTTAAGTTGGGGGTGGGGTACCTGTTGGGTAGTTATATTTTAGCTTGGGGTCTTTGAGCGTTGTGCTCGGACAATGCTTGTGTGTTTTACTGCCTTGCTAGGCTGTTTGCTCTATTGTTATCATGATAGTTTATGACGCACTCTTCCTGTAAAAAAATTTGCATGAAAGAACGTTAGGAAAGCATGATCATGACTTTAGCCAAATTAAAAAAAAAATCTTATCTCTCATTCATCTTTAGGTCATTGCTTTTGCAAAATAAAAGCCATGCATACTTAGAATTGGGTTATCTGGTTTATATTTTTGCTGTCACCCTGAAAGTTACGGAGAAATATTACATGCAACGGAAGAATTCATAATCAATAAGCACTTAAAATATATTTAATTTGAGTTTTAAACATGCTACTCATGAAGTTTTCAAAAGAGGGGTTGGACATGACATATACCTTCATAGTTCTCTTCATGATTTCAACAGAATCTCCACAAGTTTGTGCTGTATTCTTCAAATAGACCACCAACAAGATCTTCTCAATTATGCTTAAGAAGGAATTTGTGGTGGAAACACTCTAATCAAGCTAAATTGAAGATGAACCAGTGAAGGTGGAGTAGGGTTTCGGTTTTACAGCAGTAAGGATAAAGAACTTAGTCTCCCTTCAATTTCCATGCATGAAGCTTCATTATATAGAGCTTTTTCATGCATTAAAACATGGCTGCATGTAGGGCAACTCCTACTTTGTATTCATTGAAGACTTCTCGGTGGATTTTGGTGATAAAACACCATAAATATTTGTTAGTGGATTTTTCCAATTTTTGGGGAAAATCCACTAACTCAAAGATCAATTTCAATTAAATTGGTTTTTCTTTTATATAAAACTATTTTATTTAAATTTTAGTTTTATATAATTAATTCAAATAAAACTAATTTAATTAGTTTAATATCTTAATATTAAATTAATAAAACATAAATTCGACCAATTTGATTCAAAATCAATGTTTAAATCAATTGATTCTTCAATCTCGTTTTAATTTTGATTAAATTAAACATTTTAATTGCATCGTATACAATCAATTGATAAACCCTAAAACTGATTTGAACATTTCAAATTCATAACCCTAAAATTAAAATTCCTCCAATCAGTTACTCAATTCATTATTCCAATTTATGAGCTAGTAGAGAGACCTATTGAACCTACAGATCATGAGCTCCAACGATTTGTATTAATTGGTTAAACTCTTTAAACCGAATTAATTACTTTTCAAACCATCAAGACATACCACTATAGCTCGATAGTTGCATTCTCCTTATTGTAGATGTATTTTTGTCCCTATTAACCATAATCAGTAAGTCGATACTTCACAGGTTGTTCGTATTTAACGCTAGGTCAAAATTACAGTTTTACCCCTGTGAATACATCTTGTTCCTTAAGTTCCCACTGACCTTCTAATGAACAATTGATTCATAATACCACCTATGAATCATGTCCTTCTCTATCATGAGAAGGCGGGGCCTGATTGTTCAAGACCTAGAATCAACACTTAAGAGAACAACCTATCTGCTAACCCTAAAACGGGTAGAAGTGAATTCCATCTCGCAGGGCTATGTGCCCAGCTATCTATCCGGTCTTATCCCCAAAATGGAAGGCTTATTGAGTAGTGTTGTTGGACTACTTCACCCATGCAGATCAAAGGATAATCCTGAATAAACAGGAGTTCATAGCTAGCTCAGAATTAAAATCGAGTTATCCTAGGTTACTTTAGTATGAAATAGTTAGTTTTAATAGTAAATGGTCATTATAGAGAACAATGACTATTTCATGGTCCAGACTTTATGCAAACTCAATGCATAGGATGGCCCCACTCAATGTCTCTACATGAATGATCTGTGGATCACATCATTTGTATTACCTATAGAAAATGGGTCGCATCCAATAATGTTACTAGGATGAGATACCCAATTTCTTCCATATACTTATAGACCATTTAGGCTATATACGATTAACTTGATCCTTTTTATGTCATTCCATAAAGTTAAAGTATTCATATTATAGCCATGGATATGTTTATTCGATTTTCATAATAGAATGCAATATCAATAACTTTATTTGAATAAAATATTCAATAATATTTTATTGATAAATAGAATGTTTAACACATAATTTACGAACTGCGGGTTTTTGGACATTTCCAACAATCTTCCACTTGGACTAAAACTTCAGTGAGAGTATATATATATATAATAAAATTTTGAGAAACATAGAGGGAAAATACAATATTAAACATGTTTTTTGATTCAAAACAGGTTTATGATTGATATTTAGAGGATCAAAAGAGTTGAGGGGAAAGAGATCCCTTGCTGTTTGATTGAGTGGCTCACCGCATGGGCATGGGCTATTCACAGTAGGATGTAAAGAGTAAACATGAGTTAGGTAGGTATCAGAAAGCACGTTTCTTAATAATTGAAAATCTGGGGATGTCCACGCAAATGGATGCTCATTCAGTCGAAGGGGGACACGAATACACATAATACCAATAAATAATACAAATCACAATAACAAAGCGTAGGTCCCGAATATATGCATAATTTAATGCATATGAGAGCTTAAAGCTCCGTATTCTCTCACTCTTGCTGAATACATCCGCTAGACTGAGTTTCCGATTCAATCTACCTTCTAGTGGTAACCGATCACCTTCAATTGGTATAGTGAATCGATTACCATCAATCTTGAGCAGAAAGCAATCTTTCCCTGTCAAAGGTACGCATGGAGCTAGGGTATATTCAACCCTTGTGGATTCATCATAATTGTAGATAAAGGTATTGCTCCCCAGGGCTTTAGCCTTCATTACAGAGCTTCGTAGCTCCGTCTTATATTCGGGGTTCCCCAATAAATCCCTCATACGGAGGAGACTGGGCCCTGATCCACTAAGTTTGTACCATAGAGGAACATTCGAATGACGTCGTATCACTGGTTTCTGTGATGTTAAAGAAAGTAAAAACGAATTCATATTCAAATACAAAATACATACCTCTTCGGGCCTATTGATCAAAGTTCCCAAAGAACTTCTTCTGCTCCTCCTCCGAATAGGGAAAGATACCCTATAAATCATCGTTGGTCCTTTTACACACAGTAGATTCTCACAATCCTGGTGGCAGCTTACCAGTTGTGATAAACAATGATACCATTAGACCTAAACTCAGAACATTCTGCTCGATTCCACTAGCATTCATAGTTATCTCAGTAAAAGGATACTGATGTTCAAAGGTAGAGAGTACCAATGCCAAAACATCGTTAGGTGTACCTAATGAAAAATCTCGAAAGTACGGGGTATGTATAAGATCATAAGATTTCATGGTGAACATTGGGTGATCAATTGGTTCGTCTTTCATTTTGATAGCGAGTCGTTTTTATAATAATAAGTAAAGTCAAGAATCATAATCGAACTGGAGGAGCGAAGCGGGATGGCTTGGTAAGCAAGCAACCTGTTATATAGGCGCCAACTCCAAGTTCTTTCTCTTCTTTCTTTTTTAGTTTAGCATGAGTTTCATCAAAATGAACACATAAAGATGGGCTGGAAAGCTGCCTACCTGCGAAAGCCGAATAGATCTGATTTTAAGGCGACGAAGAATCAAATTATCACTATATTTATTCCTTTTTCTACTTCTTCTTCTAAGTGCAGGATAACCCCAAGGGGTTGCGGGTTTTTTTCTACCAATTGGGGCCCTCCCTTCACCACCCCCGTGGGGATGGTCTACAGGGTCATAACTACTCCTCTTACTATAGGACGCTTACCTAGCCAACATTTAGATCTGGCTCTACCCAAACTTTTTTGGTTTACCCCAGCATTTTCCAGAAGGTAATTTTAATGTGGCCGATTTCCCCTCTTTTGTAATCAGTTTCGCTACAGCACCTGCTGCTCTAGCTAATTGTCCCCCCTTCCCAAGTGTGATTTCTATGTTATGTATGGTCATGCCTAAGGGCATATCAGTTGAAGTAGATTCTTCTTTTTGATCAATCAAAACCCCTTCCCATAAATTAATTCATGTAGGAATAGAAATTACTATGTCTTAGAAGTAGACGTAATCAAGCAAATCGACTACTTCCTCGTCGGAAAATCTGCAACATATGCCATACTTCTAGACCTGGGACCTTTTAAGAGATTGGCTTTGCTCAACTAGCCATTGTATTAGTAGCTGTTCTGAAAGAACCTCGCTAGGTAGTAGCTCTTTAACTACATGAGTCTTTGTTATGCCATTGGCCTTACCCTTACAGGTTGTTCATGAATGGGAGTAGTAGGACCCTTTTCTTCTTGCTTATCACGTAGGACTTCATCTTTTATGAATGCATACACCGGTTGGGCTGGGGTCGAACTTCTTTCTTGTGTTTGACTTACCTACCAATTCAATCTCAGAATCAATCCCAATGTAGTTCATTTTACTTGCTCCCGAACCGATCCACAAAGAGCCTGTATTGTATCCCCTGCCGCTAATTGATTAATACAGTAGCTTGAGAGAAAAAGTATCGCTACCACCAAAAAAAAGAAACTAACACCAGAGACCAAAGCTGTTTTCGACAAAACGAAAAGTATCATGGCACGTCGTCCTTTCCTCGTAGAATCAGTTCTATCTTGTTATTTTTCCAAATGTTGTGTGCCTGGAATTAGGTAGGGTTGCCCCATTAGTGTGGATGCTGCTCCAGGGCTTTTAAAACCCGAAGATAGACGTCGCTCTCCTCTGGATTTTGTAATTCTCCAAGCAGACATTGGAAGTCTTTCCTGGTGGCACCCACTTCTAGCCCCCTCGGTGTGGCTACCTAATGGAGCAGGGTTGTTGAAGCCGCGGAACGTACTATACTATACTTTTTTGATAATCACAGAAAGTTCTGTTCAGTTAGATATTAAGGATTCGCCGCACAGAAGCGTTCTCGAACATCACTTACTCTTTATTTAGAAAATGTTATTATTAAGCAAACAAAGAAGAAAAAGAGAATTTTTTTGCCTAAAAAAGACCTCTCGTCAGACTATTGACTGAAAATTGTGTATATAAAGTCTTGAACCCACTTACTGATTCAATCACAAAGGATATGCATTCAATTGCAAACAGAACACTGGTGAATTGAACAGTTAGCAAATTCATACCTCTAGCGGCCTATTCTCTAGTAGCTAATTCTAAACCGGCCTCCCACTCTCTTATGCAGCTACTTCGAAAAAACAGCCTATTATGGCTATGTAAAAGGACTGGCTTCCCGGAAAGGTTAATGCCCTAGGATTGGACTCATCCTAACATGTTGACTTCCATTGTGGGTAATTTATTTGGATTCAAGGCTCTGCGTGCTCTACGTCTGGAGGATTTACGAATCCCTACTGCTTATGTTAAAACTTTCCACGGCCCGCCTCATGGTATCCAGGTTGAAAGAGATAAATTGAACAAGTATGGTCGCCCTCTATTGGGATGTACTATTAAACCAAAATTGGGATTATCCGCTAAGAATTATGGTAGAGCAGTTTATGAATGTCTACGCGGTGGACTTGATTTTACCAAATATGATGAAAACGTGAATTCCCAACCATTTATGCATTGGAGAGACTGTTTCCTATTTTGTGCGGAAGCCTTTTATAAATCACAGGTTGAAACAAGTGAAATCAAGGGACATTACTTGAATGCTACTGTAGGTACATGCGAATAAATGAGGAGATGAAAAGGGTTGTATTTGCCAGAGAATTGGGAGTTCCTATCGTAATGCATGACTACTTAACAGGTGGATTCACTGCAAATACTAGCTTGGCTCATTATTGCCGAGATAATGGTCTACTTCTTCACATTCACCGTGCAATGCATGCCGTTATTGATAGACAGAAGAATCATGGTATGCACTTCCGTGTACTAGCTAAAGCATTACGTATGTCTGGTGGAGATCATATTCACGCTGGTACCGTAGTAGGTAAACGTCGAAGGGGAAAGAAACATCACTTTAGGCTTTGTTGATTTACTACGTGATGATTTTATTGAAAAAGACCGAAGCCGCGGTATTTATTTCACTCAAGATTGGGTCTCTTTACCAGGTGTTCTGCCAGTGGCTTCCGGTGGTATTCACGTTTGGCATATGCCCTGCTCTAACCGAGATTTTTGGAGATGATTCTGTACTACAATTCGACGGAGGCAACATTAATACCATAGAAATTCTCCCACTTGCCCTATATTACGTTGCTTGAAGTCCTAGACCAACCAGGTGACCCTCGAACACTTTAGTCGAGAAGGCCTTCATAAATGGATCAGTAAGGATCACGTCTACTCGGTGTACACTCTCTCTGATGAGATGGTACTTTCTCTCAATACTACAATTGGGACTCCTTGGTTCTTTTGAGTTGAAAATAACACCATTATTGTCGCAATACAGTATGACGGGTAGGTGCATATCTGGAACTACTTCCAAGTCAGCCAAGAATTTGCGTAGCCATACTAATTCTTTAGCGGCTTCACATGCAGCTACATATTTTGCTTCCATCGTGAAGTCAGCGATACAACTTTGTTTGATGCTTCTCTAAATTATAGCTCCTCCATTGAGAGCGAAAACTGATTCTGAAGTAGATTTCCTTGAATCTACTTTAGTTTGGAAATCAAAATCAGAGTATCCAGTAAGGATCAAATCCTTAGGTCCATACACAAGAATATAGTCCCTCATTCTCCTTAGATACTTGAGCATGTTTTTGACAGCAGTCCAATTACTGTGTCCTAGATTGGATTGAAACCTGTTGACGATTCCAACTGCAAAGCAAATGTCAGATGTGTACATAAATTGCGTACATCAAGCTTCCAACTGCATATGCATATGGAATTCTTTTCATTTCCTCAACATCTTGAGGTGTCTTAGGACATTGTTCCTTTGACAAATGAATTCCATGTCTAAAAGGTAACATACTTTTTTGGAATTTTGCATATTATATCTTGATAACATCTTGTCAATATAAGATGCTTGAGATAATGCTAGGGTTTTATTCTTTCGATTTCGAAAAATCTGCATCCTTAGAACGTATTGAGCATCATCCAAATCTTTCATTTGGAACTTTGTTGCTAACCATCTCTTTACGTCAGCAAGGAAGCTTGTCTCATTCCCAATGAGCAAGATATCATCAACATAAAGTACTAAGAATGCTACAATCTTGTTGACTATTTTCTTGTATACACAAGGTTCGTCAACATTCTGTTCAAAGCCATAGGAGTTGAACGCAGTATCAAATCTTATATTCCAGGATCTTGAAGTTTGCTTTAACCCATTAATGGATCGTTTAAGCTTACAGATTTTCTGTTCATGTCCTTGTTCAATGAACCCTTCTGGTTGAGACATAAAAATACTTTCATCAAGATGCCCAGTTAGAAAATCTATCTTGACATCCATTTTCCATATTTCATAGTCATAATACGTGGTAATGGATAGAAGTATTCTTATAGATTTTATCATGGAAACAGCAGAAAAGATTTCTTCATAATCAACCCCTTCTCTTTGGGTAAAACCTTTTGCCACGAGTCTGGCTTTGTAGGTTTACACCTTGCCAGTTTGGTCTCGTTTCCTTTTATAGATCCATTTGCAACCTATAGGTTTAACCCCATGTGGTTGATCTACAAGTTCCCAGACAGAGTTGAAGTACATTGACTCCATTTCAACGTCCATGGCATTTATCCAATGTTCCCTATCAACATCTTCCATTGCCCTTTTAGAGGTTAATGGATCCTCTAAGTCATCATCATATATGATGTTTTGAGTTTCTGTTAAACCCATATAACGTTTAAGTTACTGAATAACCCTCCCACTACTTCAAGGCAAACTCAACTCTTGAGAAGGACATGACAGGCAACAACAGTTGTTGATGGACCAACTTGATCAACAACTCTTGTTGATTTTCTGCAACATCTTTAGTCATTTCTTGTAATATTAGTTTACTGTGAGGTAGATGATTTTGAACATGTTCTTCTTCCAAGAATATAGCATTTATCAATAAAAATACTTTATCCATTTGGGGATCATAAAATAGTCATCCTTTTTTCTTTAGGGTATCCTACAAAGAGGCATAACCTCGAACGTGTTTCCAGTTTCTTAGGATTTTGTACCAACACGTGTGTTGGACAACCCCAGATATAAAAATGATGTAAACTAGTTTTGCGTCCTATCCATAATTCATGCGGTGTTTCTGAAACACTTTTTGAAGGAACAACGTTCAGAATATATACTGTAGTTTGTACTGCATACCCCTAAAATAAAAGGATTGAGGTAAATGAGCATAACTCATCATTGATCGGACCATGTCTAAAAGGTTTGATTTCTCCTTTCTGCAACATCGTTTTGTTGTGGTGTTCCAGCTACTGTGAGCTGGGATTGAATTCCATGATCTACTAGATAGCTATGGAATTGTAAATCCATATACTCACCACCTCGATCAGATCAAAGCGTTTTAATTCATTTACTTGACAAATTTTTTGCCTTGGTCTTAAATTTTTTGAACTTTTTAAGATTTTCGAACTTGTGACTTATTAAGTAAATGTAGCCATATCTCGAGTAATCATCAATAAAACTGACAAAAAACTGATAGCCTCCTCGTGCTTTTACACTCATCGGACCACATAGGTCTGAATGTATAACTTCGATAGGCTTTTTGGCACGAAGACCTTCTTTCAGAAAAATATCTTTTTGTCATTTTTCCCTCAAGACATGATTCACATTGAGGTAAAGAACTATCTTCTAACTGACTTAGATAACCATTTTTTTACCAATCTCTCAATTCTATTGAGATTAATATGACCAAGTCTGAGGTGCCAAAGATAGGCATTAGGAGAAATTTTTCGTCTTTTATTTTGAGTCTCAACAGTTTTAAACATCTCTTTATTGTGTATGGTCTTTGCTTTAGTTAGTTTTAATATGTACAAGTTATTTTCGAGTCTAGCAGAACAAATATGAACACCTCTTGAAAAAGCAAACACTTCATTAGATTCAAAAGATATTCTATATATATTTTCTAGCAGATAGGAAATAGATATTAAGTTTCTTTTCATCTTAGGTACATAATATATATTTCTAAGTAAGATGAAAGATTCTCCAAAAAATAACTTGATATTTACCACTCATGAGTTGAAATGACTTCTCCTATTCCCACCTTGAAAGTCATTTCTCATTCAGAAAGTTGTCTCCAATAACTAGTTTCCGGTAGAAAAGTGAAAACATGATTAGCGGTGCTTGAATCTAATATCCAGGTTAGGTGAGTATTCTCCACTAGACATGTTTCAACTACTAGTAAATTTAATTTACATTTGTTCGCCTTTTCCGCTTTCTTTTATGCCAAATACTTTGGGCAGTTACGCTCCAATGCCCATCTTCTCCACAATGGAAACACTTTCCTTTAGGAGCCTTGTTTTTGTTTTTGTTTTTCTTAGCAGTGGTTTTCTTATTCCCTTAACACTTCTTCTTTATTTGTATAGCCTTGTCTTTCAAAGAAGAGGGAAAAGAATTCTTTTTACTAGTGGGTTTTGTTCCAGATGTAGAACCCTTTACAAACTTTTTAGATCGTAAAATAACATTTACTTCACTTTCTTTAAGTTTCATCATTAACTAATATGTTTATAGCTCGTTCAACAGCGTAGTCAAATTGTAAGTAATTTTGTTCATAACAGCATTGGTTTTGAAAGGTAGATAACTCTCCAGGAGAGATTCTAATATCATACTGACTTGACTAATTTCATCTATCATCGCCCTATGAGCCTTAACAATATTAAAATGGACCATCATATCGAGAACATGTTTTTTAACGTTGGCATCATCTTTCATGTGAGTACTATAAACATACTTAATGGCTTCATGTCGAACAGAGGATGACAATTGCCCGAACATCTCTTAGAGTGACACCATTATCTCATGGGCAGTGGGCATTACCTCATGTTTCTTATTAAGTACATAGGATATACTTGCTAAGATATAAGCCCTGGCATTTACGTTAGCCCTAACCCACCGATCATAGATGTCCCGAACATTTTGGTTCGCTAATCCAAGTCCGTAGTTTTTTGAATTCTTTTCTCTTATTTTAATATAATTTATGATTATTATATTAGTTATTAGAATATTTTCTCTTATTCTATTTTGTTAGCTTTATCTAGTTAAATATAACTATATTAATTTATATATATTTTCTATATATAAAATAAATCTATTTATTCAATTCAAATTGTTATTTCCATTTGTTTTTTATTCATTTATAATTCTTTTGTTTTCTCCATTGTAGGCGTTTTTCATTATTCACATTAATATTGACAACAGTGTATCAAACAAATATAATCCGATCGTGTATAAATGAAGCTAGTTATCTACGTTTCATGACCTTTGCTTTTCACGCACATGATGTAAACCTTAATCATCGACAACTAATATCGTATTAATGTTGGATTTCCAGTTTGAATATCCTTCTCCGTTAAACTTATCGAAAGCAAGCAATTGTATAATTGAATATGAAATTGCTAAAAAATTTAAACAAATTCTATTAAACTTATGCATCTAAATCCAATTTTAGCAAAAATAATAAAGTACCAAAATCTTTATTTATTTGCAATGATACTTTGGTGATTTAGAACAGTTGCTACTATAGAGCAGTCAACAATTCCTTCACTGAAGCAAGATAATTCTTGACCAAATACAATATCAAAATAACTCTTTATTCCTATAGTTCTTTTGGTTATCGTTTTCGGTCAAGATCTTTACTAACAATTAGTAATTCTTGTAAGTGTGATCTGCCATTTTAAGATTTTATAGAACGGTATGAATATGTCCCCGAGATGGAAGACAATATCCAAGACTCAACTATAAGACCTTATTCACTACTGAAGCCTGGGTTATTCTGAATCTTATGTTACAACCCTCCATGGGGATCGCTGTGGTTAACGACTAGACGCCTAAAAACGATAGCAGGTGCAACATAGGAATCTCACGGTTCAAACCAATGGAGGAGACCATAGGATAATGTTGACACATTTCCTTCACCCACTTACTATAAATTACTTCCCCTATTCACCTTGTTATTGACCCATGCAAACACTTTCTGAATGGAGTAGTCGCGGTAAAAGCAACACGAAGCCGAGCATGGATTTCACGGTGTGAACTCTTGAGAACGTAAGAGCTAATAACTATATATCGAATATATTGTTAATCTCCCAGTGCAGTGTTCTAAATGTTTGAGTATCTATTCACTTAGGTTTAAAAACGACTAACTTTAAACAACCTAAGTCTATATCATTTTTATCCAAGTATAACATTTATATTTGGATATAACCTTATGATGTCTAAGTGTTTAAACTAGTTTTAAACCTCATACCACTCATGCAAGCTCATAAAATCAGTTAACAATGCTCAATATTTCGGTCATAATCCCCAGGTAGGAGGTGTTACATAAACCGTCAACTTAAGTACCCCCAGCCTTAGATAGGTTTATGAACCGATTTGAGTTTGTAACCAAATTTTATAAGGTAACAATCTATTTTAATAGTTAAAACCTAAGTGAGCATGCTATGTATCTCTGTTATGGATTTTAAAGTCTAATTTCATTTTATAACAACTTACAAAAATTTTAGACATGCTAAACATCCATAACATACATCAAAGGTATTTAATGTTTAATATAACATTTCTATTAAACAAAAGAAACTCTAAACATGCATACTATATATTATAACAATTTATAACATACTTTCAATGCATATAACATGCTTCCTATGGTGGGATTTTAAATCTACATGGCATATTGTATGCATATACAAAATTTATTTAATTATAACATACATCACATGCATAAATAATTAAACACATACTGATATGTTTTAGTTTTGGCATTTTTAAGCAAACAAAAGCCTAAGTATCACAAAAATAGCAAGAAACAGCTTCAAATCGGACCCAAATGGCTTGAATTGGATGTGAACCACCTGAGTCGGACCAATCAAAACACTTTTGAAAGTGAACTGGGTTAGGTTTGAAGAAAATTGGTCAAAATTGGTCAATCCTCGATGGTTCTCGCTTAGTCAACGAGTTAAACTCGTCAAATCGGTTCAAGATCTCGCTACTAGACCAAAAACTCGCTAAGTTTGAACAGAATCTCGCTCTATGTTGAAATCATGTTCAAACTCGATCTCTCGCTGTTTGTTGAAATCTCGCTCAAACTCGATCTTTTGCTGGCTCATTGAAATCTCGCTCAAACCATCAGAATCTTGTTGCTCGCTCGAAATCTCGCTTGAACTTGATTCAAAATCTCGCTCCAACTCAAAATTGTTGCCTAAAATCTCGCAATTTATAAAATGATAAACATTTTCTATTATCAATATACTTGTTATTGATCTCATAAATTGTATGACAGACTAAATCCAATAAACTAAGACCCATGACTATTGTATGAGTACTTCAACTTTATGTGGAGACATAAGAGTGGATCAGGTTCAAGTAAATAGTCAAAATGATCTATGATACATAAATAAGGTTGGGTACCTTATTCTGGTAACACCAAGAAATAAGTCACTTTTACTTTATAACGTCATTTACTGTTTAAGACTGACTATTTCACCTAGATGACCTAGGTAACTCGATCTTAATTCTGAGCTAACTATGAACTTCTGTTTATTCGAAATTGACCTTAGATTTGCATAGTTGAGAGTTTGCTCAACAGTGCCGGCTCAATAAGACTCCCATTTCAGGGGTAAGATCGGATAGATAGCTGGGGACATAATGTGCAAGACAAAGTTCACACCTACCCGATTTAGGGATAGGAGAAAAGTTATTCTCTCAAGTACTAAATCCAGGTCATGAACAAGGGACCCCACCCTCTTACTGGGCTGAGAGAGTTTAGTTTAGTGATTGCATCACAAACTAGTTATTCATTAGAGGATCAGTAGGGACTTGAGGAATAAGACGTGATCTCGGGAGTAAAACAGATATTAGACCTAGCCGTTATTACGAAGAACCTATGATGGGTCGACTTGCTGATTATGGTTAAATCATGTGGACATAATATATCTATAATGAGGGGAGTGATGGGCTTTAGTGGAGTGACCCATTAGCTAATGAATGGGCATTAATTTGGTCCAATGAGTTTAGCCAATTATTCTCGGATCATTGGAGCTCATGATCTCTAGGTCCGCGAGGTCCCCCTACTAGCTCGTGTCGGACTAGCTCTAGAATAGCGTGATAAGTTAATTTGAATCAAATTAGAATTAAGGAAATTAGTAATTATATGAGATATAATTACATATTTAATTTTAGAATTAAATGGAATAGGAGAATTTATATATTTAAATATGATTTAAATATATAAAGATGGATATGTGTTAAAATTAATTTAATATTTGATATTAAATTAATTAAGTTTTATTTAATAATTAATTTATGAAATTAATTAATTTTTTCATTTTTTAAAATCAAAATAGATTTTATAAAATCAAAATTTGATTTTTGGATAAAATTGAAAAAGTAAAAAACAAAACACATAAAATGGAAAAAAAGGTTTTTCCATTATCCATCACCAAGTAGCTCACTCAAATGGCATTATCATTGTCTTGTCTTCTCCAAGCATGAGTTGTAACTCACACAACTCTTCTCTTTTCATGTTGATCTGCAATATAATGAAGAAATTAGAGTGAAAATTGGGCATGCAATCTATAGAGATTTTGAGAGAAAAATTGGTTTGAAAAAAGAGTTCTTCAGCTGATTTTCTACAATGAGCATTTCTCCTTCTACCCTTGATTCAAGTTTGTTTTAAGTCCCACAACTCAATCTAGAGCTCCAAGAGAATAGTGGGGAAGATGTTGAGGTGGTTTACAACAAGATTTGGAGAAGATAACAACTAGTGAAGGAGCTTTGAAGGAGTTTTACAAGAGGTATGCTTGAATCTCACTTTTTTCTGCAAAAGCATGTTTTATATTTGGCCAAAATTAGTGAAATCGAATGCTTAGATGATCATTGTGCTTCTATTGATACAATCCTTCAGAATCTCACTTGAACTCAAAATCTCGCTCAAAATTCCTCGAGTATCCCTTCGAGCAATGAGTATCTGGTAGAAATTCGAATTTCCAATTCCTGCTGCTTCGACCTTCTTCATTTCTTTCTTCAGTTACATCCTAATTGCAACTCTAATGACTCCAACCAAATTACAGACCCTTGAACACATATTAAGACCCATCAAGCAAGAGCCAATTACAAGAGTTACAACATAATTGAAAAGATTCAAATGCCAAAACTCTGAAAAAACCATATCAACATATTATTTTTATACAGTTCATGAAGAATACCCACCAAACTCAAATTAACAATAGTTAAGCGCTTAAATCATGCTCTGATAACAATTCAAGAAGTAATATTACATGCAACGGAAGAATTCAGAATTAATAAGCACTTAAACTACATTTAATTTGAGTTTTCAAAAAAGGGTTTGAACATGATAATACCTTTGTAGTTCTCTTCACGATTTTAGCAAAATCTCCACAAGTTTATGTTGGATTCTTTAGATAGACCACCAACAAGATCTTCTCAACTATGCTCAAGAATGAATGTGTGGTGGAAACACTCTAATCAAGCTGAATTGAAGATGAACAAGTGAGGGTGGAGTAGGGTTTCAATTTTACAGCAGTAAGGATAAAGAACTCAGTCTCTCTTCAATTTCCATACATCTTCATTATATAGAGCTTTTTCATGCATTAGAACATGGTTGCATGTAGGGTAGCTCCTACTTTGTATTTAGCGAAGACTTCTCTGTGGATTTTGGTGATAAAACACCATAAATGTTTGTTAGTGGTTTTTTTCCAATTTTTATGAAAAATCCACTAACTCAAAGATCAATTTCAATTAAATTGGTTTTTCTTTTAAATAAAACTATTTTATTTAAAATTTAGTTTTATATAATTAATTCAAATAAAACTAATTTAATTAGTTTAATATCTTAATATTAAATTAATAAAACATAAATTCCACCAATTTGATTTAAAAATCAATGTTTAAATCAATTGATTCTTCAATCTCGTTTTAATTTCGATTAAATTAAACATTTTAATTGCATCGTATACAATCAACTGATAAACCCTAAAACTGAATTTGAACATTTCAAATTCATAACCCTAAAATTAAAATTCATCTAATCAATTACTCAATTCATTATTCCAATTTATGAGCTAGTAGAGGAACCTATTGGACCTACAGATCATGAGCTCCAACGATTTGTAATTAATTGGTTAAACTCTTTAAATCGAATTAATTACTTTTCGTTAACCGTCAAGACATACCACTATAGCTCGATAGTTGTACTCTCCTTATTATAGATGTATTTCTGTCCGTGTTAATCATAATCAGTAAGTCGATCATTCACAGGTTGTTCGTATTTAACGTTAGGTAAAAATTATCGTTTTACCCCTGTAAATACATCTTGTTCCTTAAGTTCCTACTGACTCTCTAATGAACAATTGATTCATAATACCACTTATGAATCATTTCATTCTCTATCATGAGAAGGCAGGGCCTCGATTGTTCAAGATCTAGAATCAACACTTAAGAAAAGAACCTATCTGCTAACCCTGAAATGTGTAAGAACGAATTCCATCTCGCAGGGCTATGTGCCCAGCAAGCTATCTAGTCTTATCCCCAAAATGGGAGGCTTATTGAGCAGTGTTGTTAGATTACTCTCACCCATGCAGATCAAAGGATAATCCCAAATAAATAGGAGTTCATACCTAGCTTAGGAATAAGATCGAGTTATCTTATGTTAATTGAAGGAAATCTAAACATAAACATCCTATGAGCGGAAGCGGATCGTTCCAAATCCCATTGAGAAAGAACACAAACAATTACAGTCCACACAGAAACGATTATGTATAATCAAAAATTACAACATGCTACTTAATATGAAGATACAAGGGACAGAGTATGTAAACCTTTGAAGAACTCCTCTTCAAATATCCCTCGATCGTTCAACGAATTATTCAACTAGCACGAACTCGAATGCAATGATCAAAACACGATCTCAACAAACGTCTGAATGAACCTCGATCCCAAACGAGTCCAACTCGATCCTCGAACGGACTTAGAACACCACCCCAATGGTTATCTTGGTATTCTCTGTGTGAAAATTCAGGAGTTATGGGCTCTGTATGATTTTGGATTGAGGAAAGCATGAGGTAGACGATCGAATAAGTGGGAGATGAATGTTGTCTATTGTATAGATGAAATACTCAATCGTTTAGAATATGGAAGCCTATCGTATAGACTTTACTACTCGATCATGTCACAGCGATTAAGCGTGTAACAATCATATAGTAAACTCGTAGCTCGATCATGTATGCTCTCTATGCTATCGCTTAGTAAAACCTTTTTACTTGATAGCTTTTTTGTGAGATTATTTCGAATGAATCATCAACTTAATTTTGGAAAAACATTTTCCTTTTTATCTCACAGTTACCATAAAACTTCCAATAACCCCTCACTTAAATCGATTATTAGAGAAAAAGAATAATTAATTATCATATAATTAATATGATATAAATAAATATAATAATTGACTTATCATATTATATTTACCTATAGTTTTAATATTTCATCATATGAAACATATAAACCATAGTTCTTTTTCTATTTTATGGTATTTAATATAAATCATATTTATATTAATTCCTCCAATTTATGTATCTAATACATCATATCAATTATATCACATATAATTGAATTTCCTCTTGTTAATTTGAACACTTCAAATTAACCTAAAATTTGATTATCAATTTGAACTCATTGAGCTACCAAAGGGACCTCATGGACCCGTAGTTTGAAGCTCCAACGGCATGTGAATAATTGATTCAATTTTTTAATCACGAGATCCACCATCTGTTAACTGTTGATCACTCCACTAAAGACTGATATCTACACTCTTCACACTACAGATATATTCCTGTGTCCATATGACCAATCAACAATGCGATGACCCTTCACAAACCGCTCGTAAGTACAACTAGGCCAATTCACCATTTTGCCCCCGTTAACATACCCCACCTCGAGCCTGCCTCCTGAGCCCGAGGGAAGGCATGAGGGACCGTAGATACCACCCTTTTGTGATACCTATTGCCCATCTGAAACCCTTTACTCTCAGTAAACTTTAAGTCAAGGAGATAAACAACAACTGATTGATTAGCCCATTTTATTACAACAGTATAATGTTTATACTATTGTAAGACTTAACTACAATGTTTACATCCACAACTCTAAAATCCCGAAAGTGTAACTGTGGCGGTGGCAGACCTTGATCTTAGTAGCAACCTGGAACTCCTCACCATTTGCTACCTGGGAAGAAAACATGAAAGAAAAGGATGAGCTTCACAAAGCTCAGTGAATGGTAAGCAACTTCTAGAGTTTATTTCAACTCCTAATACAAGCATATCACAAATACGAGGTTAATACTCAAACCTTAGCCATGAATGAGTCTGATCTCTACCTACACATATGGTAGATAGTTAACTGTTACTAAACATAAACACTTATTCTTTTGCATTCCCTTCATTACCTCTGTCTTCTACGTCCTCTATGTGCGCATAGATCCTCGCTTATGGGCTTAGAAGCTAGGATTGTCGGCCCTCTGACCATCCCATACGAGGTTCCTCTCACAGGTTCAAGAACTAGACCTCTCGATCCTCTGTCCATCCCGTGAGGTTCCATTCGAGGCTCATGAACTAGGTCTATTAACCCCCTGACCATCCCGATCATATAATCTCATTCTCATGCTTATTACTCATTCATAACATAAGCATATATACATACTCTAAAAGATATGCTTAAGACTTAAAGGAAATGACCACTCACCTTGGTAAGGTAGGAATCTTCCTTTCTAGAAGTTCCTTAGTCTTCTCGGGCTCAATTTTTGAACCTAGAATCCATATTCAACTTAGAGCTCAGATTACTCATAGTTCTAAGCCTTGTTTTAAGATACTTTCTTCTACAAACATACTCTAAAATGTATTAGGAAGCTTACCTTAATATATTATCTCAGAATTCTTTGTAATTGGCCGGAATCCTCAAAACATCAAGACTAGTTCAAGCTTGCCCGACAACTCGACCACTCTATCTTTTCTTCATCCTCCAGCCTAATTCCTTGGAGCTTCTTCTCTGGTAGCCTTACCTTGAAAACTAGACTCTCAGAGCTTTCAGGTGTCTTTGGAATCACTCAAAATGCACGAGTATTCTAGGAGACTTTCTCGTCCTAAGTTGATGCTACTTCCAGACCTCACTGTCCAAGCATCTCTTTCTCTTAGAACTTACTGACAACGAGCTACAATGCATGCCCTTTATGATTAACGCATGGTCTCCTCCAAATATACCTTCTAACACTCTTCCTTACATTCTTTGAAGAGGATTTGGCTTATGAATTGAAGGGACATCTTGTGGTGGTATTTATAGGCTAAAAGAATCGATCATTCTCATATTTACTAAGCCTCAACGTAAGACACCTCTTACTTTGAAGTGTTTGCACCATGCTTTGTCACCAACAACTTCCTTGCCATTCACCTACTCTTATGCCACTCACCCGCTTGAGTTGTCTTTCTCATGCATAAGACTCTCTTTGCATGAAACTTTATTCGTCCAGCTCTTACTAACTCAAGCTCAATCTTCTCTTGGTATAGCCATTTGTCCGAGTGAGCTCATCAGCCTTGCGTAACGCAAGCCTCAACACCGCTCCATTGTTTAGTCCATCGTGCAGCTCTTGTACTTCATCGCATAACATCATTGTCTAATGAATCTCTTGCTATCGTTTAACAACCAGCCCTGTCACACCCTACACCGAGCCTGCCTCTAGAGCCCGAGGGGAGGCATGAGGGACTGCATGAGGGACTGTAGATACCACCCTTTTGTGATACCTACTACCCATCTCTACCTTACCATACTCAGTAAACTTTAAGTCAATGAGATAAATAACAATTGATTGAGTAGACCCATTTCATTACAACAATGTAATATTTATACAACTCTAAGACTTAACTACAAAGTTTACCACAACAACTCTCAAAACCCCAAAAGTGTAACTGTGGTTGTGGCAGACCTTGACCTTAGCAGCACCCTGGAACTTCTCACCTTTAACTACCTGGGAAGAAAGACATGAAAGAAAAGAATGAGCTTCACAAAGCTCAGTGAGAGGTAAGCAACTTCTAGAGTCTATTTCAATTCATAAAAATAAGCATATCATAAACATGAGGTTAATACTCAAACCTCAGCTTTGAATGAGTCTGGCCTCAACTTCTATCTACACGCACGGTAGATAATTAACTGTTACTAATTACAAACGCTTACTCTTTTGCGTTCCCTTTGTCCCTTATGTCTTCTATGCGCACATAGCTCCCTGCTTATGGGCTCAGAAGCTAGACCCGTCAGACCTCTGACCATCTCATATGAGGTCCCTCCCACAGGCTCAGGAACTAGACCTCTCAGTCTTCTGACCATCTTGTGAGGTTCCATTCGGACATAGGAACTAAGTCCCTCCCACAGGCTCTAGAACTAGACCTCTCAGTCCCCTGACCATCTTGTGAGGTTCCACTCGACCACAGAAACTAGGTCTATTGATCCCCTGACTATCCCGATCACATAATCTCATTCTCATGCTAAATAATCATTCATAACATAAGCATATACAATTTACTCTGAGATATATGCTTAAGATAAAGGAAAATACCACTTACCTTGGTAAGGTAGGAACCTTTCTTTCTAGAAGTTCCTTGATCGACTCGGGCTCTCTTTTGAACCCTAAGATCTAGATTCAATTTAAAGCTCAGATTATTCATAGTTATAAGCCTTATCTCGAGATACTTCCTTCTACAAACATGTTCTAAAATGTCTCCGGAAGCTACCTTAGAATCTTAGCTCATAATTTCTCATGGTTTGGTTGGAATTATCAAAACATCAAGACTGGCCTAAGCTTACCCGATAGCTCGACCCTTCTGTCTTTTCTTCACTCTCCAGCTCGATTCCTTGGAGCTTCTTCTCTGACCGCCCTAGCCTGAAAACTAAACTATTCAGGTGGCTTTGGAATCACTCCAAATGCACGAGTATTCTGAGAGAAATCCTCGTCTTAAATTGATGTTACTCCCAGACTTCCCTGTTCGACAGCATCTCCTCCTCTTGGAACATCATGACCGATGCATGATCTTACTCCCAACGCATGGCCTTCATGATCAACGCATGATCTCCTCCAAATCCACATTCTAACACACTTCCTTACATTATTTGAAGGGAATTTAGCTTATGAATCAAAGAGACATCTTGTGGTGGTATTTATAGGCCAAAGGAACCAATCCTTCTCATCTCTTAAGGCCTCCAGTGCATGATGCCTCCAACTTTAGAGTGTTTGCACCATGTTTTTCCACCACCTACTCCCTTGACATTCACCTACTCTCATGCCACTCACCTATTTGAGTTGTCTTCCTCAAGCATAAGACTTCCTTTGCATGAAACTTTATTCATCCAACTCCTACTAACTCAAGTCTAACCACCTCTCGGTATAGACATTTGTCCGGATGAGCTCATCAACCTTGCGTAACGCAAGCCTCAGTACCACTCCATTGTTTAGTCCATCGTGCAGCTCCTGCACATCATCGCTTAGCTTCATCATCTAATCAATCTCTTACTGTAATCATTTAGTGCCCGCGTCCATCACTTTGCCCCGAGCCCACCTCTTGAGCCCAAAGGTAGGCATGGGAGATTGCAGATACCACTCTTTTGTGGTACCTATTGCCCATCTCTACATGTCATATTTCCTTCTTTAATTGTTTCTTCCAAGTTCATAGCATGTAGGTGAATTTTGGCATCAAGCATCCATGACAAATAATTAATGTCATTAATGTCAAGGGCCGCAAATTCTAATTTTGTAAGGTTTGTCATGACAACACTATCACAAAATATTGTATTTATATTAGAAATTTAATATGTACTAAATATGCAAAATTACATTTTTATTATTAATTATAATAAAGAGGAAAAAAATCGACTTATCTTTAGGACCTACTTTCAACGATGGAAGCAATAGGAGCTTGTGCTGATAATGTGTTGTGAAATTGAAGAGCACAACAGATATGGAGAAAATATAATATAATGATATATAAATATAATAATAAATTAAATAAATAAATAAATATAATATAATATAATAATAAAATAAAATAACTAAAATTATGAAAAATTAGTGAAAATTTGAAGTGGATTTCTCACCAATATGTGTGATTTTAAGATCTACTAAATGTCACTATTCATAGACAAAGTGACAAGTAAGATATAGTCTTACATGATCATCAAACATGAATAATTTACAAGACACACGAACAATATGAAGTTTGACACATGGTTTTTAGGATACTAAACAATGATCATCTATTTATTTTTATAATATTTATAATAAGAGCAGCTTTGTTGCTTTTTCAAAAGAAAAAAAACAGAGAGAAACTTTGTTATCATTTATATATTAATTAATTGAAATTAAAGGCAAAACAACCAATTTATAACTTAAGTTACTCAATATATCATATTATCCTGGAATAACAATGTAAAGGAAAAATAAAAAATTTCTTAAGTTATTTTAACTTACTCAATCTAACCACATAACCATCAAATTAAAATAAACGAAAAATCAAAAGTTTTGTCACTTGAGTTCATTTTAGATAGTATATACATTAACTTGAAATTAATAAATTATAACTTAAATTAGTCAGTATTCTTATATAGTCATCAAATAAAAAAAAATACAAAAGGCAAGATAAAAAATTCTTCACCTAAACCCTTCTTCGAGAATCAATGGGAAAAATATTGTTGTTCACAAAAAAGACCAAATAAGTACTTGAAAATATTTATGTAAAAGTTAAAACATGCCCCTTTTTTTTTTTACCACACTCGGTAGACTTTAAGTTAAAGAGATAAACAACAATTGATTGAGTATGCCCATTTTATTACAACAATGTAATATTTATACAACTCCAAGACTTAACTGCAAAGTTTACAACAACAACTCTCAAAACCTCGAAAGTGTAACTGTGGTTGTGGTAGACCTTGACCTTAGCAGCACCCTGGAACTCCCCACCTTTAACTACTTGGGAAGAAAGACATGAAAGAAAAGAATTAGCTTCACAAAGCTCAGTGAGTGGTAAGCAACTTCTAGAGTCTATTTCAACTCATAAAAACAAGCATATCATAAATACGAGGTTAATACTCAAACCTCAACTTTGAATGAATCTGGTCTCAACTTCTATCTACACGTACGGTAGATAAGTAACTATTACTAATTACAAACGCTTACTCTTTTGCATTCTCTTTGTTCCCTCTGTCTTATATGTGCACATAGCTCCTCGCTTATGGGCTCAGAAGCTAGACCCGTCGATCCTTTGACCATCCCATATGAGGTCCCTCCCACAGGCTCAAAAACTAGACCTCTCGGTCCCCTGATCATCCTATGAGGTTCCACTCGGGCTCAGGAACTAGGTTTATTGACCCCCTGACTATCTCGATCACATAATCTCATTCTCATGTTAAATACTCATTCATAACATAAGCATATATAATTTACTCTGAGAGATATTCTCATGTTAAATACTCATTCATAACATAAACATATATAATTTACTCTGAGAGATATTCTTAAGACTTAAAGGAAAATTCCACTCACCTTGGTAAGGTAGGAACCTTTTTTTCTAGAAGTTCCTTGATCACCTCGGGCTCCCTATTGAACCCTAAGATCTATATTCAATTTAAAGCTCAGATTACTCATAGTTCTAAGCCTTATCTCAAGATACTTCCTTCTACAGACATGTTCTAAAATGTCTCAAGAAGCTTACTTTAAAATATTAGCTCAAAACTTCTCGTGATTTGGCCTGAATCATCAGAACATAAAGACTAGCCCAAGCTTACCCGATAGCTCGACCTCTCTGTCTTTTCTTCACTCTCCAGCCCGATTCCTTGGAGCTTCTTCTCTGCCAGCCCTGCCCTAAAAACTAGACTCTCTGAGCTTTTTGTTGGCTTTAGACTCACTCCAAACGCACGAGTATTCTAGGAGAAATCCTCATCCCAAATTGATGCTACTTCCAGACTTTCGTGTTCGACAACATCTTCTCCTCTTGGAACTTCATGACTGACGCATGATCTTACTTCTAATGCATGGCCTTCATGATAAATGCATGGTCTCCTCCAAATCCACCTTCTAACACTCTTTCTTACATTCTTCGAAGGGAATTTAGCTTATAATCAAAGAGATATCTTGTGGTGGTATTTATAGGCCAAAGGAACCAATCCTTCTCATCTCTTAAGGCCTCCAATGTATGACAGCTCCTACTTTAGAGTGTTTGCACCATGTTTTTCCACCACCTACTCTCATGCCACTCACCTATTTGAGTTGTCTTCCTCAAGCATAAGACTTCCTTTGCATGAAACTTTATTCATCCAACTTCTACTAACTCAAGTCTAACCACCTCTCGGTATAGACATTTGTCCAAATGAGCTCATCAACCTTGTGTAACACAAGCCTCAGCACCACTCCTTCGTTTAGTCCATCGTGTAGCTCCTGCACATCATCGCTTAGCTTCATCGTCTAATCAATCTCTCATTGTAATCGTTTAGTTCCTGCGTCCATCGCATAGCACCAACGCCTGATCGTGTAGTTCAATCATTTAGTAAACATCTCGCTCTCAACGACATTGCACATAGCCCATCGTATAGTTGTTGCACCCATCGTTTAGCTCCATCGTGTAGCGTTGATGCCTTATCGTCTAATGCATCCGCTCATAGCATAGCATTATCGCTCAGCACCTGCGTCTATCGCGCACGCCCATCGTCTAGTGCTTGGCCTATCGTGTAGCGCTCATGCTCATCGTGTAGCGCCATCGTGTAGTCTATCACTTAGCGCCCGCATATCGTCTAGCATCTAAGCTCATTATCTAGTGCCCGCTCAATGTTCAATGCTATCATGTAGTGCTATCGCATAGCACTATCGTTTAGCTTTTACGCTTATTGTCTAGCACCCGCATTAATCGTGTAGTGCTTAACACCATTGTATAACTCGATCGTGTAGTGCATCTCTTCACATCACTTAACGTCGTGCGTAGTTACATGATTGCCTAACGCATCTCTCAACACCGCCCAACACTATACAATCATCTACCTAGCGCCTTGCGCTCAACATCTCTCTCTTTCTGCCCTCGTTCATGCAGCCTCAACGCATGAACAACTTAGGCAATGTCTCTTGCCAACGCCTCAGCCAATCATGCGTCCAACCTCACAAACACATGGTTGCTTTTGGCTTCAATGCTTAATCTCTTTTAAACCTCCACTTACTCAACCTCATCTCATGCGATTAATGTTTCTTTACTCTACACGCATGGTTTCTTTTTTACTTTACACTTAACCAAATTTTCACTAGTAAAGGCTCAACTCAAAGCTACTCAAGGAAAATTTATTCCAATACTTAGAATTTTCCTTCTCTTCAACATAGGATTTAACTCATACTTAGTTAATTCCCTTAATTACCTACTTAAGTAGGGAAATTGAGATCCAGGTTTCACATTTGGGTTGGGTTAGATTCAAATAATTGAAAATTTTATGGGTTGGATTAGTTCATGGGTTCACTTAATAGAACCCAAACCAACCCGAACTTATTATTAACTTTAAAATATATATTTTTTGTTACTTATAATACAATTATTTATGCATATGTTGATTTTAATTTTATTTAATTCCAATATTTTTTTAATAATTTATTCTTCAACAACTCTTAAAAGTAGTTTCTTTGCACTTTAGAAAAAAAAATTTCACTAAATAAATTGAAATTGAGTAGTTAATCTTAATTTAATATATGAAAATAATTAAATTAGATTTTTTCATATTTATGTTTTGCTTCTTTTTAGAACAAAATTCTAAATAAATGACCTGATTAACCCGAACCAACCCAACCCAGCCCTGGGTTAGGTTCATTTTTTAATAAGGGTTATTTGGGTTGAAGAAATTTACAACCCGAATAATTGGGTTGGGTCTAAAAGGTCTTTCAACCCCACACAACCCAACCTATGAACACCTTATCCTCTAGTGCCTGCATCCCATCGCATAGCACTAACGCCCCATCGTGTAGCTCAATCATTTTAATGATCTCGCAATAGCTTATCGCATAGCTCCTACGCCTATCTTTTAGCTCCATCGTGTAGCGTTGACGCCTATCTATATCGTGCAACGCTCATCATCTAGCGGTCTGCTTATCGTGTAGCACTCACGCTCATCGTGTAATGTGATCGTGTAGTCTATCACTCAACGCCCACGCCTAACGCATCATCTAGCATCTAATGCTCATCGTGTAGGCTCGCTCATCGTTTAACGCTATCGTTTAGTGCTACCATCTAGCACTATCAATCAGCTTCCATGCTTATCGTCTAGCGCCTATGCTGATCGTATAACACCATTACCTATCGTGTAACTCCGTCGTTTTCGTGCATCACTTCACCTCGTTTAGTGCCACCTGAAGCTACACGATCGTGTAGCGCATCACTCAGCATCCGCATATAGCTATACGATTGTCCGCCCAGCGCCTTGCGCTCATTATCTCATTCTCTCGCTTTCGCTCACGCAGCCTCAACGCAAGAGCAACTCTTGCTAATGTCTTTTCCAATGCTTTGGCCAACCTACATCAAAACCATCTCTACGCATGGTTGCCCTTGGCTTCAATGCTTAACTCTTTTCAACTTAGCCTATCTCATCCGTTAATGTTTCTAACATCCAACGCATGGCTTCTTTTGACGTCACACTTAGCCAAATTCTACTAGTTAAGGCTTATCTCAAAGCTACTCAAGGAAATCTCTTCAACACTTAGAAATTTTCCTTTCTCTTTACATAGGATTGAACTTACACTTAGTTAATTCTCTTAATTACCTGCTTAAGTAGGGAATTGAAATTCTGGTTTCACACCCATGCAGTTACATCTAACTCCTTAATTACCACTGATTCCTCTAATGAACAATAAGTCATAGTCCTACTATGACTAAGTCCTCTCGGGCCAAGAGAGGGTGTGGCCACTATGTTCAAGACCCGGAATCAGCTCTTAAGGGAGCAATTTATCTATTTACCTCTTCTTCGGGGAAGGAGTGAATTTCTTCTTGTGTAGTTGAGTTCCCAATTCTCCAATCAGACGAATCCCCAAAATGGTAGGCTTGTTGAGTTGGCAATCTGGCCACTCTCACCCATACAAATCAAAGGACCGCCCTCATAGATAGGAGTTCCCAACTCACTCATGATTAAGGTCATGTCACCTATAGTCACTTTAGTGAAATGTAAGTCTCGATTATCAACGGTGTTATATAAAGGGACTAATAATCTTGTGGTTCGGTCTTATACAAACTCTTTGTATAGGATACCCCCACTCACATGTCTCCATATAAATGGTCAAGATCATATCATTTGTAGCACTTTACAATACTTATAACATCTACAAAGCGGGTCGTATCCGTAGTGTCAACAGGATAAGGTATCCCTCTTTTATCTATCTACTACAGACCATTTAGATTATTTCTTAAGGAATAATCCACTTGTATGTCTCATATACATGCTTAGGTTACATGAAATAACCATGGATCTTAGTTTATTGGATTTTGAGTAAATGATTATAAAATAACATTTATTTTATTGATAACAATATATGTACAAAAAGTTTACAAATTATGAGACCACCGAAAGAATTAGGACACCAATCCCAACAATTTCTCACTTGTTCTAATTCCTTGAGAGACTAATGTACAATACATAAAAATAGTACAATATACAATAAACCAGGGCATACTCTATACCCCAGTATCATCTCCCACTTGCCCTAGACAATGTGCCGTATGTCCCATAGACCCAAACTTTCTAGATGAGCCTCGAACACTTTAGCCGTGAGAGCCTTTGTAAACGAATCATCAATGTTGTGCTCCGACGCGATCTTCGTGACAATTAAATCATCGCGATGCACAATCTCTCTGATCAAATGATACTTTCGTTCAATATGCTTGTCTCTTCGGTGACTCCGAGGATCTTTAGAATTTGCCACAGCCCAACTATTATCACAATAGAGTGTGATCAGCAAAGACATATTTGGAACAACTTCCAAATCGATAAGGAACTTCATAAGCCAAACAGCCTCTTTAGCAGCTTCACAAGTGGTTACTTATTCGGCTTCCATAGTGGAGTCTGCGATCATCCTTGCTTGATGCTTTGTCAAACTATAGCTCCTTAATTCAGAGTGAACACTGACCTTGATGTCGATTTCCGATAATCTCTATCAGTTTGAAAGTCAGAGTCTGTGTATCCTGTAAGGATTAAATCCTTATCTCCATACACGAGCATATAGTCCCTCGTTCTCGAAGATACTTAAGAATCCTTTTGACCACTGTCCAGTGATCTAATCCTGGATTGGATTGATATCGACTGACAATCCCTACTGCACAGCAAATGTCATTGCATATATAAGACTACCAATAGACGATGCATAGGGAATTCGTCTCATTTCCTCAACCTCTTGAGGTGTCTTAGGACACTGTTCCTTAGACAAAACAATTCCATGCCTGAAAGTAAACCCCTCTTGGAATTCTGCATCGAGTATCTGATCAACATCTTGTCAATGTACGATGCCTAAGATAAGGCCAACCTTTTGTTCTTACGATCCCGAATAATCTAGATCCCTAGAACAAAATGTGCCTCTCCTAAATCTTTCATTTGGAATTGGGCGGCTAGCCACTTTTTAATGTCTGTTAGAAAACCTACATCATTCCCAATGAGTAGGATATCATCCACATATAACACAAAGAAAGCTACTGAGTTGTTAATGATTTTCTTGTAAACACAAGGCTCATCAACATTCTAATCAAAGCTAAATGATTTGATCGCACTATCAAATCTAATGTTCCAAGATCTAGATGCTTGTTTCAGCCCATAAATGGACCTATTAAACTTGCAAACCCTTTGGTCTTATGGAACAATGAACCCCTCTAGTTGAGCCATGTAGATGGTCTTCTCAAGATTACCATTCAGAAAGCAGTCTTGACATCTATTTGCCATCTCATAATAATAAAATGTAGCTATGGACAAAAGAATCCTAATAGACTTCAACATGACAACATGTGAGAAAGTTTCCCCATAGTCCACTCCCTCGATCTAGGTATAACCCTTTGCCATGAGTCTAGCCTTAAAGGTCTGCACATTTCCATCTACGCCTCATTTTCTCTTGTAGATCCACGTACAACCTATAGGTTTTACCTCATCAGGCTGATCCATAAGTTCCCAAATGGAATTGAAGTACATAGACTCCATTTCCTGATTCATGGCTTTAATCCACTCATCTTTGTCAACATCTTCCATTACTTGCTTATAAGACAATGGATCCTCAGCTCCATCATCAGACATGATGTTTTAGGCTTCAGTCAAACCCATGTAGCATTCTGGTAGGTTCGCAACCCTCTCACTATGTCGAGGCAATCTCAACTCTTGAGATGGTTGACTAGATGAATCTACATCAACAACTTTTATTGATTTATCAGTATGTTCGACAACTCTGGTTGAACTCGCAGTAGTCTCATTAGAAATCTTATTTAAAACAAACTTACTTCGTGGTTTATGATCCCTGATGTGGTCTTCTTCCAAGAAGATAACATTTGTCGATACAAACACTTTGTTCTCATTTGGATCATAGAAGTATCCACCCATCGTCTATTTGGAGTAGCCTACAAAGAGGCAAACTTTCGAACATGGTTCCAAATTTTTAGGGTTAGCCACAAGCACGTAGGTTGTACATCCCCAAATCCTGAAGTGGCGTAAACTACCTTTACAACCTCTCGATAACTCAAAAGGCATTTCAGAAACACTCTTTGAGGGAACATTGTTCAAAATATAAACTGCAATCTCTACTGCCATAACTCATCATAGACCGAACCAAGTCCAACACGGTTTTGTTTCTCCTTTCTGATACACCATTCTGCTGAGGTGTACCTGGGGCTGGGAGTTGGGACGTGATTCCATGTTCTATCATATAGTTCTGGAATTCTAAGTCCATGTACTCTCCACAACGATCAGATTGTAGTGTTTTTATCTTCTTACCTAACAAGTTTTCAACTTCAGCCTTATACTCCTTGAATTTTTCAAGAGCATCAAACTTATGTTGCATTAGGTATAAATACCCGTATCTTGAATAATCATCTATAAAGAGATGAAATATTCATACCCACCTTGAGTTTTAATGCTCATCGAACCACAGAGGTCTGAATGTATAAGCTCCAAGGTTTTTTTGGCTCTATAACCTTTTCTAGTAAAAGGTCGTTTGGTCATTTTTCCTTCAAGGCATGATTCACATACCGATAAAGATTTTTCTTCTAAATCATTTAGAAGTCCACATTTCACCAACTTCTCAATCCTATTGAGGTTGATGTGACCTAACCTTAGATGGCAAAGATGAGCATTTTCCTTAGAAGAAACCCTTGGTCTTTTTGCAGTTGTTGCTGTTTTGAACATTTCAGTTTTAAGCAAGGCTTTTATGACTCATGGCCTTAGTACATACAAGTTATTTTCCATTGAATCAAAACCAATCTCCATACCATTTTTAAAAATAAACACTTTGTTCTCAGAAAAGGAGATGGAACAACTTTGTTCAATTAGACAAGAAACTAAAATTAAGTTCCTCTTTGATATCAGGAACTACATAAACATTATCCAGTAACATATAACATTTCTTGTCCAAAAATAACTTTAGCCTGCCTACAGCAACAACTGAAACAACCTCACCAGTACCGACTCGAAGAGTCAACTCTCCATATTCCAACTTTTTCTAGGAACTAAATCCTTGGTAGGAAGAATTTACGTGATTAGTAACACCTGAATCAAGTATCCAGGCAGAATCATCATTCTCTATCAAACACGTCTCCAAAACAAATAAATCACAATTACTGTCTTTAGACTTCTTCCTCTTCTGGAAAGTAGTAAGATCAGTATCAGAACCTAAATAAGCTCCAAGTTCCATTTCAGAGAATAGTTCTCATCGATGAACTTTATTTGAGTCAGCAACAATTGCTTTCTCTTTTAGTCTCTTAACATTCAAGAAAGATTGGAGATTATTTTTGGAAGTAACATTATTGGTTTCTTTGTCATCCATCCATTTTTGCTCAAAAAGTGAGAACTTACGTTCAAACAATTCTTACAACGAGTCCATGATCTTACGTGCAATGACCATGTTCTCAACCCTTTTGGCTAATGCATCAGGTATGCTAGCCAATGTGAAGTCGGGCCATCGAATTAGCCTTCATGCACACCTCATATGCATTACGAACATTTCGCAATACATTAGGGTTTGGGACTTGAAGACACTCCTCAACCATGACAAACTCGAGGTTGTTTACCACGAAATATGTTTTAAGAGACTCTTTCCAGTGTATGTAATCGGTCAAATTAGAAAAGGCAACTAATGGAAAATCATACAATGACATGTTGCTTAAAAAACAAACACATTGATTTACATTAGAATTTAGCAAATACTGTTGAAAACAAATCTAATTTGGTTTAGCAAAATCTAAATAAACCACGTGTGACATCTAGTTTTGCAATGATGCTTCAGTGGTTTAGGACAAAAGCCACCGAAGGGTAGTCAATTTATCCCTCCTATTAATTGAGACATTCTCAACAAGTTATTACACCAGAACGACTATTGTTCTTATTGTTGGGATTGATGCCTTAAAGTCTCGTGTCCTGTAGTTTGTAAACAGTTTGTACGGACGCTTGTGTTGTTAATATATGATATTTACTTCACATCTTGTATTTTGCTTAGTTGCTTGTTTTATTTGCTTTACCACAAACCAATAAACTTAAAATCCCTGGTTATCTATATGTAACTCAAGCATGTATGTGGTGACATACAAGTGGATCATGTCTTGAGTGATAACCAATATGGTTTGTAGTATATGGATATAAGAGGGAAACCTTATCCTGGTAACTCTACGGATGCAGCCTGCTTTGTGGAATGGTCACAAGTGTTGTGACTTGTCACAAATGGTCTGATCTTGATCATTCGTGTAGGGGACATGCGAGTGGGGGCGTCCTAAACAAAGAGTTTGTATAAGACCTGAACATGAAGTGTTAACGTTTCATTATATAACACCGTTCATGACAGAGACTTCACTTCACTAGAATGACTATAGGTAACATGACCTCAATCCTGAGTGAGTTGGGAACTCCTGCCATTGAGGGATCCTTTGATTTGTGTGAGTGCGAGTGGCCAAGTCGCCGATTCAAACCTACCATTTTGGGGATTCGTCTGATTTGGGAGCTGGGAACTCAGCTACACAAAATGGAATTCACTCCTTCCCCGAGGCAAGGGTAAGTAGATAGATACCTCCCTTAAGGGCTGATTCCGGGCTTGAACGATGTGGCGCCCACACACATTCTCTTGGCCCGGTGTTCACAGATAGTTGGACTATGTTGTATTGTTCATTAGAGGAATCAGTGGTACTTAAGAAGTGAGATGTAACTACAGGAGCAAAACGATAATTTGGCTTAGCTGTACTTACGAGCATCTGTAAAGGGTCATTGTACTCATGTTGATTATATCCGATGGACATAGAAATATATTTGTGGTAAGAAGAGTTCAGTTGTTGGTCTTTAATAGAATGCCTAAAAATTAGCGGATGGTGGATCTCGTGGCTAAAGAGTTCAGTCAGTTATTCACGGACCGTTGGAGCTTCGAGCCACAGGTCCATTAGGTCCCCTAGCTAGCTTGGATAAAGTCGAGAACCAGTGTTTGGGTTAATTTGAAATGTTCAAATTGACAAGAGTAAGTTCGATTATATATGATATAACTGGATTAGTTAATTATATATGACTAAATGTATGAGATACATTATTTTGGAGGAAATTAGACATAAATATGATTTATATCAAGTAGAGGAGAAAATATTATAGTAGATATGTGATATTAAACTATAAGTTAAAAATATAATATGATTATATTTATTAATATTTTAGTTGGTTAATTATATGATAATTAACCCAGAAATCACGTTTGGACGTGGGTTAGTGGGACAATGTCGGTTATTGTAACCGATGAATTAAAATGAAAATAGTTTTCATTTTGAATCGCCCGTCCAAAAGGAAAAAGAGATCGCGTGGGTGAAAAGTAAGAGATCGCTTAAGCATTTCGAGAGCTTATACGATAGCTCCTTTCCGCCTAAATGATCGTCCACCTCGCGCCTAAACGATCGCACACTATTTCCTACACGATCGCATAGCTTCCCTAAACAATCATAAAGTGTGCCATGTTAGCTAGACAGTTGTGTACCTTTTCCTAAACGATCATTCAGTAAAATCTACATGATCGTGTAGCTTTTCCTAGACGATAAGCATCGTGTTATGTGATAACGCCTTTTTCCCTCCCACTTGTTTATCACCTACATAATCCGTGCTTCCTCCTTCCTCTACCAAATTCACCAATGACCACGCTTTGGGTTCTCACTCCGAGAATACCTGGGACTCTTTTCTAATGGTGTCATCCCCGCGATGTTCATGTTTATGCTGCCGTAGTTATCGATTCTGCTAGGCGTTGGTAGATCGCGTTGAGGTGTCCGTGACGTTGAGTTCCAAAGATTGAAGATTGTCTTCAACTAGTATGGTACTCTCTCCCTTGTTATATTTTATTCATAGCATACCGATAATTACTGTTTGTTTGCATAACTGTACGTTTGAATGTATATTGTTGTATTTCGGTCGCTGTGAGATCAGAGCATTCCGAATGTACTCATGGAACTCTTGGATAAGAGATCCTTCACCTATAACGACTAGCCATCATTGATTTGGTCAAGAAATCATTAACTTGCTTAAAAATTTCCCGTAAATGTGACCCATCATTTTAGATCCTAAAGTCTGGGGCAAAAACTAAAGTGACCCTATCCATTCCTGGAGTTCACCTTGATATTGACCAATCGCATAAAACCTCCAAAGGGGGACACTCCCAGAGCGCCACGAGGCCGTGCAAGAAGATCTCATGGTGCGAACCAATGAAGAAGACTGCAGGACATGTTGACACGCATCCTTCACCCACTTACTATAAATACTCTCTCCGTCCACCTTGATATTGACTCATGCAAACACCATCCGAAGGAGGGGTGCTCCTAGGGCACCACGAGGCCAAGCATGAATCTCACGGTGTGAACATTTTAAGGTGAAAATGAGTGGAATTGAAATATATATATATATATATGTATGTATGTATGTATCTTTTCCTCCCACTGAGTATTTTAAAACCTAGGGTTTAGTTTACTTAGAAAAAACACAGCTAATTATTTTAACTAAATGGTTGTTTAGGTTTGCCCAAAAGTAACGTTTACTTTGGAAAGTTGAACGACTTTTGATCGTCATTCATTAAACACTTTAAGGAAGTCTTTGATCAACTGTTGCATGCTTGTAGTAAATCTATCTAATTCATTTTTCCAGGTAGGTTCCTAGGTAGGGGTGTTCTGTTTCCACTAGTTTAAATATCCCAGCCTAGCCAGAACCAGCCTTAGACAAAAGGTCCCTTATAGATAGATTTATTACAAATTTAGTCTTTTATTCAAATTAATTTAATCCTATTAAACCAATTCAAAAGAATAAACTTAAGTTTTTAATCTCATTACAACCATGAATTTAGGTCTATCTCAATCAAATTTTAAAACCTTTTTAAAACATGATTTTACCTAAGTTCACATGTAACTCTTTCTTATTGATTTTAGTTCTAATTTCCATTATAACTCTTATAAAAGGAAACAACTAAAAACATCCACAATGCGAAGCAACACATTCTCAAGGCATTTATAACTTTTATAAATAAACCTAAGTGTCATGCTCCATGCATTGTTCATTCATTACTACTTCTATATAACTCTTATAAAGCAAAGTAATGAAACAAGCATACATGCTCTCATACACCCTTATACTATAACACTTATGATATAAAGATGATGCATGAATATGCTTAATGCATGCATAAGTATAACTCTTATATTATATGATGCATTTTATGCATGCATGAGCATGCTTTAACGTAATTTAATCATGCCATCTACTATATTATAACACTTATAATATATGATGCATGAATAAAATGCATAACCTAAGGTCAGTTTTAATTCTTTATATCATACATTATGACATATAAAAAAACATACATATCATGTATATTTGATAAAAGTTAAGGAATCGGGATAATTAGCCTCAAATCCGGAAGAATAAAGCTAACTATTACAAAGAGCATTGAGTCCATCGGTTCAAACAGGCGAACCGGGTCTTGAACCGTCCGGGCGAAGCCGCGTCTCCTTGATCATGTAACAGCTCCTTGCAATCATTTAACAACGCTATATGAGCATAAACAATCGTTTAGCATGGATCAAATGCCTATGACTATGCGATGAAGCATGAAGGTCATGCGATCGTGCAACACACATCGTGTAAATCATGCCTTAAACGATCAAGTAGACGACAACTATGTGGTGAGGCATGACCATCTAAACGATCGCAAAGCAAGCGTCAAGTATCGTATACCAGGTGATCGAGTAGCCAGTGACTATGCAATGAAGCATGCTAAACTACATGATCGTTTAGTGTGTGTACCTACTTGTGAAGAGTATTATAAACTCTATGCAATCGTTTACCCCAACCGTCTATGCGATCGAGCAGCCAACGCAATACGATAGAGTAAACTCTTTACACAATTGTTTAACATCAGGTATATGATCGTTTAGTAATACTACACGATCAGGTAGAACTTTTCTACACAATCGTTTAGCCAAATCTTAACGATTGTTTAGCCTAGGCTACACGATGTAACCGATCTTTGGTCTCCTTCCTCGATGAGAACAACATCTCTATGCTTCGAAACTCCATCACAAACGACTCGAAAAACTTCAAACACTTTGAATACATACTCGATTGCTTGTTAATTATGCCCAAAAACGCAGGGGCCATTACAAATTAACACTTTGTAAACTTAAAAAAAAGCTTTAAACAAAGGCAATCATCCCGTAAACTAGGGGTGATCATCGGTTAGGTCGGAGTCAGTTTTTCTACCAGACCAACCCCAAATCGACCAGAACCGGTTTGGAATATGTCCAAACCAGTTCCGACCGTCGATTGAATAGAAACTCGGCCGGTTTTAGTCGGTTTTGTTTTTCACCTTTTTTTTCCTGTCTTCCTTTAAAAGAAATTATATTTATTTATTGAAATTCTAAGAAAATTTGCTGTTAGGTAGAAGTTATATTTAGTTATAAATCATTATCGTTATATATAGCAATTTTTTTAATATAAATAAAAAATCAACTATTTATTAACTTCCTTATCAATCATGTTTAGTCTTCTTTTTAAATTTGTGATTGTGATCCAGAATTCCAGATACTATTTCACATTTTATTATTTTAATACTTATAGAATAGAGCTAGCCTAGAGGTATTAAAAATAAGATATTGATATGATTTGATTTGATAACCCTTAATATTTAACAATTAACATGTCCATTGTTTGGGATTGTATTATTGTTCGCTTCGCTTAATTACTTAAAGAACCTCTAATACATATTACATATATATTTGAAAACAAAACTAATATGAGAATCGAGAGTGTACGTCACAAATAGAAACATAAAGTCAATTGTTAAATACAACCCAATTACAATAAAACATAAAGTCAATTGTCAAATATAAAACATAAAGTCAATTGTCAAATACAACCAAATTACAATAAAATCAAATGATAAATGCTTAATCGATAATTGACAACTTTGCAAAATTTGGAAGGTCTTGATTGTCTTTTTCATTGTCCATAACCACTCTGAATCCTATATAATTAAGATTAAGAAGAGAAAGACAACCTCATTAAGATTTTAATCTATCAAGTTACAGCTACAAAATACAAATGATGAATAAATACCTTCTTCAAATAATGAAACTTCTTCCATGTCATGCTGAACTTCAAGATCTATTGGATCAGAATTTAGCCAATTTTGATTACAAATGAGAGCCTCCAATGTTTTTGGAGCCAATGAACAACGTGATGAATCGACAACACATCCTTCTATACTAAAAGCCGACTCGGACGCTACAGTAGATACGGGAATTGCCAAAATATCTCTAGCCATACGACTAAGAACCTCAAACTGATGACTGCTCCTCTTCCACCATTGAAGTATGTCAAAATCATCTTCATTCTTAACATTCTGTTCCAACAAATAAATATCAATCACTAATCCCTGTTCGAAAGGTGTATTCTCATCGCCTTCAAAATCAAGATTGATTGTATCATAGACAAAGTATTCACTCACCTTTTCAGTTGGATCACAATCAATCATGGTCTCCGAGGCTGAGACAATTGGTGTATTAGTAGTAGTACTCCCACTCCCACTCTCATTCCCACTCTAAGTACGAGTAATACTATACTCGTGAAAGAGACGCCTACAACATTGTTCAACTACATTTCCCATAGATTTGGCAACCCTTGGCCCAAAAAAAATTAACTTTAATCCCAATTAAGATTATTTAATGATTTAATATGAAATTAATTAAGATATCATTTTTTAGATGACATGATATTTTTCTCACTCTATTTAACAAGAAATAATTATTAGAGATAAAATATAATTTTTTAAAAAGATTTTTTTTAAAATTTATTTAACCTAATGATTTATTTAATATAAAGTAGAGATTATTAGAGATAAAATGTATTTTTCATTTTTTTTAATTTTTTCTTTTCAAGAGTGAATGCTAGTGATGAGGAAAAATGTGATTTTTTTCTTTTGAACTATCAAAAATAGGAAAAAATAATTTATTTAAGGATTTTTAAATGTAAAATTACAGATCCACTAAAAGAGACAAAAGGAAAAATCAAGAGTCTTTTTTAGAGATATAGATTGTTTTTCAAAATGTTTGAAATGTGTGAAGGGTGGTATAGACATTTGGACTAGATTTTTAGTAATATTCATATATATAAAAAGGGAATCGAAGGCAATTTTGTAACTAATCCTATATATATAATTAGTTGCGTTGAAAAGCCAGTTTTTAAAATTCTTTATTATTTATTATTATTATTATTTTTAAAAAAAACCTCAGCAGGCCAGCAGGCCAGCAGCCCTAATCTATTCACGTGTTCCACTTCACCTTCTTCTTCACGCCATCTCCTCCGTTTCAGCAGCTCAGCTCAGTGTTACCGCTTCCTCTCTCCCGTACAGTGCTGCCGCCGCAGCCTCCTTCCCAGCGGTTTCGCACTGATTTTTTATCCTCTTGTTGTTACTGGTATTCTCTCAATCTCTACCTTTGTCTTTCTACTCAATTGAAAAAATAAATTAGGGCTTCTCCATGAAAGAATGGAGGAGTCGTTTGATTTTTTATTTTATATTCAATAAAATAGCCAAATAGCAATATTGCGATAAATAGGGACGTGGTTTGTGTTTGGCTGTTCCAATTCGGACGTGGGTATACCGCCATTTTGATTTGTTGCATATGTCTGTTCCCTCATTGGAAGCCCGTCAATTTGTCGCACTCATTGAAACAATTGAATAGCGGTAGAAGCAAAGAACTGCGCCTCCCTCGCTCATACGGATCTTAGGCCGTTTCCTCGATTTTGTTTCTCTTGCTCGCTTTCTGAGTTAAATTCTCAATAATTGGATGTATTAAACTGTCATTTTTTCTTATTGATTCATCCGTTGCTTTTCCAGGCCCACATCGTTATTTTGGAGATTTAGTAATGGACTTCGAATAGTCATCTGCCAATGCTTGCTTTGTATTTAGATGTTTTTTTTTTCTCTTTCAAATTTTGAATTACGTCATTTGATGTGTTTTATGCGCATATAGTTGTTGTGGATGCCATAGATTTTGCTTAGATAATGAAACAACAAATTTTATAGAAAAGTGTCGTGATTATCCCATTAGACACTCACTCATGTTGGTGGAAAAAAGAGAACTCCGGGGTAAAGTAGGACTTCTGGGATGGTTTAGATCCCAACTCTGTTTTGTTCCCACTTTCCATATCTTTCTTCTTAAACACGTCTTTTGGCAGATAGAAATTTGGTCATCTTACTTTCACATTCGAGAAGTTATCCTTGAAGCAAAAATGTTCGCCTTTTCCCAATAAATCTATTATTCTCATTAACTAACATTTTCGCCCATATTTTTTACTTGTCATTGGTGGGTATCAAAATCTAATACTGATTAGTGCTGGTAGTTCTCGTTATTTTAAATCATGCCTAGTGTATGCACTAAAAATCCCTTTGTGTCGTTCAACTTCTGAATCATCATGCCTTGGTGCACAATTGAATCTCAATTAATTCAATTTTCTCTTTCCCATTTAATAATGCTTCGGAGATTTCACTAATTTTTAACCCTTGAGAAAGAAAAACGGCTGACTTTTCAACTTCCAATTCTTCTAAAATCCTTGATGTTCATTGAAGCTGGGAAAATCCACATTCACTTCTTTCTATTTGAATGGAACCGCCTAATTGTGCTGACCAATAGTGGCAAAAATCGAGCTTTTCCAATAGGATAAAGGAAGGTTTTTGATTTGTTTCCAACCGCCATTGCATCTCAGAAGATCAGGTCTAGAATGAGGTCGATTAAACCATTGATCCAATTTCAAGTGTAAATGCCATAAAAATTTCCGTTTACCAATTTTGAATCTTGACTCTGCAGTTTTTTCCACTTTTAAAAGTGCTTTACCATCTATGAATGGATTGAATGAGACTGGAATTTGAAGATAATCTTCCAAGTTCCAAAGAATCCTTAATATCTTTCCAAAAGTAATGAGCAAACAATCTGGATACCACTAATAGAAAATTTAAATTAAAAGACAAAACGTCTGATTCTTTCTTTACCCAATTAGAAGTTGTTCCTGCTTCTGGAAGCTTTGGATTTGGACTCATCAGCTTTGAAATTGCTTGCCTTGAATGAAGAATCGGCTCCATTACTTCCTTGCCTTTACTAATATTGGAAGATTTTTCAGCAGAGATGTTTTCTTGATGATGCAACTTTTGAGGAAATGACTTAGTTCGAATCACTTCAGCATAAGATCTCAAAGAGTTAGAACCAAAAATCTTTTCCCTTGATTCCCTACTGATTTTGCATTTTTGTGTACATTGGAAATTAGCTTACCGATAATCTGTGGATGACCAATGCAATCAGAAATTATACCTTTGAATGTCATCCAGCCCTTCTAGTTAGCACCTAGTGGAACATGAATATCCCCTTCTTGCTTCCATCTCTGAACGAAACTTTGAAAGACGAACTACTCCAATATCCAGCTGATCTTTCTTGCTGAAGAATGCATTATCCGGACCCTTTGTCAATTGCATCAGACCTACTGCTATCCATTTTGCCATTAAAGTCGAAAGGAATACCTTAATCTTCTTGCTCAAATCTCCCAAGAAGAAGCCCCACTCTTCTCTCCAAATACAGAGCATGCGGCAACTCTTAACTTCCATTGAATTTTGTATTTGAGAGATGTTGAGACTTCTTCTTCTTCAGTCACAGAGGATGTACAATCTTTTCCCCGACTGAAAATATTCTTGAAGAACCATCTTAATCTCCTTCCAAGATTAATGTGTAAACAATCCAGTAACCATCAGCATATAATCAAGTTTCAAGTCTACTACTTCTCTTTTCAAAACCAAGTGGACACTTGAGCGGTTTTGACCTTCAAATACAGCTTCTAAATTATTTGTACGCAATCTGTAAGAAGAAGAAGATTTCTATTTAACCACATCTGCATACCTTCTCTTAACCATCTTGGCATCCTTTAAATCGATAAGCTGAATAGTCTTTGAATCTTTGATATGAATTTGAGATTGAGTTTTTTCAAAAGCTGTGATGAAATCTCTAATCATTTCCCAAAACACTAACCGCCATTTCTTATCTATACCACTGGGGACATGAAGATTTTTCCATCCACCAGTAGCTGGCCAGATTGCACGCTCAAAGAATCAACCAAATGTAGATCTAAACTTAGCTAGTCAAATAACCTCACAATCATCTTTCTCCTTCTTTTGGAAGAATTCCTTAATTGGAGAATGTAGAATGTCCATTAAACTAAATTCAAACCAACGCTAGGGTGATAGAGAGAGGAACATCTTTTTGTTTGTCATATCTTCAATGAAAAAACCGCTGTCCTCATGCTAAATGCAAAAATAAGAATTCTGAATGCAACAGCTTTTAACTTCCATTCTCAGCAGGCAAGTAGAAGCTAACCAGTCTTGTGGAAGATTGGAGAGCTAACTGGAGGGGAAGGCTAAGAGGGTTGAGGAAGAAGAAAAGGAGGGAGGACAGAGGAGGGAGCATCACCTCACTTCTCTTTTTCCTTTGATTTCTATCCCTATGCTGTCCCATGTTATAAATGAAGAATTGATATCTGTATTAGTTCTAATTCAAGAAAAACCTTCTCCTACTTATTTGTTTTTCTAACCTTTAATACCGTGTGTGTTCATGTATATATATATTTTTTGGAATTTATTGCTCTTCGTTAAGTGTCTGTAAGTTGCTGGATTTTTTCCATCATTTTCCTCAGATTTCTAGCCTGGACATATTTCAAAATGGGTAAGAATCAAGCGTACAAAGCAATGCAGAAAGCCAGGCTGGGATCCTCAAGCTCAGCTGGGCCAGCTGAGATTGAAGATGGAATGGTTTGTACCCTTTCACACTACTAACCCTGCGTATTTGCTCCCGTTGAAATGTTCATAATTGAAAATTTCCGTATTGTGATGTTCAATTTTTGTATTGACTCAATTTGTGGTAATTTCATGCTAGGGAAGTTTATATAGTCGATCAATGTTATTTATTCTGTTTTAGTAGACTCAATAGGTCTCTCAATGAAATAAAATGTCAGTTAGCTGTAGATTCATAATAAGTTCAAGGTTCAAATTGACTTTGATTCTCTGAATTTATACAATGTTCAACTGTTAAAAGAAAACATATATATCCTTCTCAAGGAAAGTAAACATTTTATCAATAGTGTTCTTTTTCCTAGGTGCTACAGAATATATATGTAAGAATACTTTGGAGAAGGCAACATTTTATGGTTTCTATGTTCTGTTAAGTTATTATTATGTCTTTTGGACCCCCCGGGGGGGGGGGGGGTCTTAATCTTCTAAATTACTATTGGGTGTCTTCTGTCCTCCCTGACGTTTCTGTTGCCATCACTTTCTCGAAATAAATAAGTGACTCCTTTATGGACTGCATTGTTTAGATATGGATGACTACTGTTTGTCAAAGATTTGATGACTGTAAAGTTTGACATTTTAATTAGAAGGGTTGTGTTTCTCCAATCATTTGTTTATTATCGTAATACTCATTCTAAGTTCATACTTTTTATCTGGCTTTAGTTTTATTTGGGCTACTTCTCTTATATAGAAATTCCTAAAGAAAGAAGATGTTTCTTTTGGGTAAACGATATATTGGCTTAAGTTAGGTTACTGTTGTTTAGAAGTAGCATAGTAATCCTGCATAAGAATAAGAACAACTAGTTATCTTCTCTTTACGAACCATCAGTAAAGTAGTCTGACTGTCACTGCTTGGATCTTCATTTTGATGACTATATGATCTGTTGGAGAACAAAATCCAGGTTAGCCCTGGATAATTGGTTGATGACAGGCCTGTTATTAATGAAGTAAGATTTTTTATTTATATTCTTTTTGTATAAGTTGAGATTCTGATGCGAATTATTCATCAGTATAATAGGGATATTATCTTCTCCTTTATTGTCATTGATGAGGACTGTCTCAGGTGGATGGTTCATTTCATTCACCAGCTTGGCATGCTGCTCGTTTGGCCAGCCTTAATACTTCTCACACGATTACCTGGGAGGAATATAAGAGGAAGCAAAAGGTAAGTCTATGTGGATTACATTTTCCAATTAATTCTTCATGCATCAGCATCTAAATTGGTTGTCCTAAGTTCCTAGCGTCATTCACTCTTCTTGCAAATGCTTTGCCCAAGTGTACAGTTTGAGGAGAAAGTACAGGATAATTAGTATATTAATTAATATTTAGTTTAGTTGATAATTTAGATTAATTAGTATTTAATTAGTTAATTGTTTGAATTTCTTGTAAGGCTATAAATAGCCACTTTAGGATTTGTAATAGGAGCTTTTTGATCATCCATTTTAATATTGAACATTGTGGTCTCTCTAGAGAGTCTTCTCCCATCTCTTAGGGATGGATTTCCCTTCTTGGCCATGGATTTGGCCTAAATACCTTTTCTGTTGCATCGATTGGTATTAGAGCCCCTGGATGATGTTCTCAGGAAGGAGCCAAACCATAGATGGCAGTCGGAGATGGCGCACATCAACGATGGACTGTTGGATTTGCCTCTCTAAGGTATGTTCAAACTCAAAACACTTCACTATCATCACCTACGTTACCACTTCCGTATTCATCACCCCACCACATCCATGTTTATCACCATTCTACCCCATCCAAACCTCTTGAACCATATCACCCTTCATCCACACATTCCCATCCATCCATTCCATCCAACCGCAACAATGATGGAGAAGAGGAAGAGGAAGGGGAAGACAGTGACGAAGGAATCAAAGAGAAATAGAGTTTATAGCTATACAATAAGCAATGATGGAATTGAGAAATCAAATCGGTGGGCGTTTACTTTGAATCTCACAAGACATCCAAAATATTTTTGTAAATTTGCACCATGAGAAGAAGAGAAAAATGGAAACAAGACACTGGAGTTTTCGCCTTCATCAGAGAAGGTTGTTTAGTTGGAGAGTTGTCGAACATAGACCCAAAACACTTACCCTTGTTTCTTGGAAGAAGAAAATAGAGAAAACGAAGAAACGGGAGAGAAGATCGGAGATGAAGAAGAAAATGCTCCATCGTCGGAGGTTGATTTTTTGAAGCAGTTTGTATTCGCCATGAAGTCATTTGGGGTTCTAGCTTTTTCAGAGAACATCCATGCTGTTGCAACTTTGCTAGAGAGGTGGCCATTCACTTGCTATTGGGGCTTCGTCGAAATACCTCTTGACCACCATGAGATCGTCGGAAGGTGGCATGAACACCGTCGTCATTGTCTCGTTGGAGAAGCCACTGTTGTCGGCAATTAAACTAAAAATGGGATTGTGGTTGGTGGCTAATCACCCTCACAGTGATGTAGACAGAAAGATAAAAGAAATGGCAGTGTTTTAAAAGGCGCACGACGCCTTGGCGCAAGGCACATGAGTGGTGCCTCACCTTGAAAAGGCAAGGCGCAATACATAAGTTGCGTGCTTTTTATGAGGTACAAGGCGTGCGCAAGCATGAGGCGCGGTTGTTTCGTTATTTATAAAAGAATACATGGGTTCCTTCAAAATGCAAGAAATCCTACCTTTTAAGGTTTTTATTAAAAAAACAATAATTTTTAAACGTAGTTGCATAAACGGGAAGGAAAAAGATTGTGCCGTATTGCCGTTCAGTATTCCTCATGCACGACGCCATTAAAGTAGGCAGCAGCCCCTTCGGTTTAACGGCACGACTATACCATCTTTGTTTCTTCTTCAAAGTGCAATTTTGACGACTACTTCAGTTATGGACTCACTATCACGTAGTGTTCTTCTCTTCAGTCTTCAATGTAGCCACAGTGCTACAGCTACACTTCTTCAGCTCATTGGAGATTAAATGACAAGGTCCAACACTCTGTTTTTGAAGAAAAAACAGAAGAGAAGACAAGACAACACATAAGAAGCCAAGCATTCTGTTTTTTTTTTTTTTTGGAAGAAAAAACAGAGGAGAATATGATCCAACACTCTGCATTTCCTATAAAGGATTCACCCCTTCCTTACACTGAACTTTCAATCTCGACTTGAACGGTTTGTCATCTTATTTTTTTTCAATCCAAAAACTTTTTCTATAAAGTTTGTTCCATATTTCGTTCTAGCCTCACTTCAATGCGATTTTTTTAATCTTTCTTTTGGGAGGGATTTGTGTATCAGATTTGCTGTTGGAACTCTTGAAATTAGAACTTATTTTATATTTATTTTTTCATGCCTTACATTTATATATGACACAAATCATGGCTTATGGCATGCAACATGCTATTGTAATATGTGATATGTGTATTCTCTCTCTCTCTCTTTCTTTTTTTTTTTCCTCTCTAATATTTGTTTTGTTACTTGCATTGCAATTTTCATAACATAGATCGTTGAGGATGGTTTTAAAAAAGATCCAACATGGAAATATGCTCCATTGTAGAATGCCCAAGATATACATTTGTGTGTGGATTTTGTTTGAAAATAACCAAAGGAGGGGTCTATAGGATGAAACAACACCTTGTTGGTGGTTATAGAAATGCCACGGCTTGTAGAAAATGTCCGGATCACGTGAAGGAGGAAATTTAAGAGTATATGTCTAAGAAAAAGGAGATTAAAGAATAAAGAAATTTGATTGTGGACATTGATGTAGAAAATTGCGGTATCAAGGACGAGGATGAAGATGAAGTGATAGTAAACAATGTGAATAAAAGAGCAATATCGAGTGGTCCAAGTCCAAAGAAGCCAAGACAAAAGGGTCCAATGGATGCATATTTTACATGAAACCTAGAAACTGTGGTTCAAAATAGAAAGAATGACAAAGGAAAGAAAAACAAACGACAATGAATACAACCTACAAAAAGGAGATGAGGGAGTGCACCGTTCAAAGGGTTGCTTGATGGTTTTATGATGCTGGAATACCTCTCAACGCTTGCAATTATGAAAGTTTGGCACCTATGATTGAAGCAATAGGGTAATTCGGTCCTGGATTGAAACCACTGTCTTATCATGAATTAAGAGTGCCATGTTTAAAAAAGGAGTTAAATGCCACTCACGAGCTCATGAAGAGTCATAAGGTGGAGTGGGCCAAAGTTGGATGCACTGTTTTGGTTGATGGATGGATGGACGGATAGAAGAAATATGACTTTTTTTTTTTGAAATGGAAACAACTTTTCATTGATATAATGAAAAGAGACTATTGCTCAAAGTACAAAGCTCATAATACAACGAAATAAGATAATAATCATAATAATTCGGAGCTCAATGGATTAGTAAGTGCACCAGAACATCTCAACTAGATTGACACCCTCGTAGCACCCTCGTCATATGCATTTACAAGATGAAAGTATCAAACAAAATCAGAGACTATTAGTAGTTATAGAGAAGGTATAAAAGCATTCCAGTTGTGGCAAATGTCCTGGATAGAATAATCAACAAAGAACTTGGATTGAGAGCACCAAGAGGAAGCTAATAGGCGGGCTGATCCAAATTTGTCTGACCATTCGGTAGTCTTGTTGTTGACCAAAGAATTTGTGTCTTAGAAGACAAGATCGGTTCAGTCAAAATATGGGAAACATTACTGTGAATGTTCTGTCCAAAGACCTAATGTATGTTGAAATATGAAAAGAGATTCCTCTAGCATTTTCTTGAATAAGGACAATCAAAGAACACGTGTAAGTCTTCACTACTTGGTAGGCATAAGTGGCAGATGGTGGGTGAAAGGCAATGAGATTGAAGTTTGTGTTGCAACACTTCAGAGCAAGTAAGAGATCCAGAAATTAAAGCCCAAACCAGAATGTTGATTTTTCTTGGGCTTTTGGACTTCTAGAGGGCCTGAAAAAGCTCTTTTTCCAAAGGGGGAGATGAGTTCAAGTGCTTTGATAAGGACTTTACTGAAAATCCTCCAGACGAATTCAATGACCACACCCTTGCATCAGCCCTTTGGGTTGGTTTTTTTTCCTTCCAGACAGCCCATTAATTGCTGGAATTTTGAGAATTCCTCATCCTTTAGAGGCCTTTGAAATAACAGATTTCAAGAGCAAATTCCCGGGTCTCAATGCTCACTAATGTTACCTTTAGGCATTGTAGCAACATGGTAGAGATGAGGGAAGCTTTCTTTGAACGCAATGTTGGAGCACCACGGGTCAAGTAAAAAATAAATGTTTGTTCCATTTCCCAATTTGAAAGTTGCAAGCAATTCAAACTTGATCCATGTCTTAGATATGCTAATCCAAGGGCTCCTTAGACTCAAGCCATGTTTCCTCGAGGTATGCTAAAAATGAGGGTCTACTCCATGAATGCTCTCTACAACTTCGCTCCATAATGAGTCGTGTTCTTTTAGAAAATGCCAATTCCATTTGAATAATAATGCTAAGTTCCTATTCTACAGGTTACCAATTCCGAGGCCACCATCATGCAAGGCTTTAGGGAATTTCTCCCATTTAACCAAATGATTTATTTTTCTATCCTTCTGACCTTCCCAGATAGGACATTGATTAACTTTTTAGTTAATAGTCCAAAAGGCACCATGTTCATTGAGTCAATTGTAAAGGATGGGAAGAAAATGTTTGAATTGTTGATTGTTTTGTAGAACGCATTGGAGAAGCTAATGTTGTACAAGTTGTTACTGATAGTGCCTCTGCAAATGTGATGATACAAAGAATGCAAGTACTAGTTACGTCTTTTGAAATTAGCTAGTGCCTAATACCTTATTAAGAGACTAATATGTTCTTATTTTACTTTGTTAACACTTAATAGTGAGACTATTAGAAGCAAAATGACCACAATTAGTTTGTTCGCCATGTGCTGCTCATTGCATAGACTTGATGTTGGAGGACATATACAAGATCCCCAATATTCGCAAAACATTGAGAAGGGGCATGAAGAATAGCAATTTTATTTATGTTCGACCAAGATTGTTAAATATGGTGAGACGATTTACTGAGCTAAAAGAGTTGATTAGACTAGCTAAAACTTGTTTTGCTAATGTTTGCATCACATTATCAAGTATACATCGTCAAAAGAGCAACTTGAGGAAGATGTTTACTTCAAATGAATGGAAGAATAGCAAATGGAGCAAGGAGCAACAAGGCAAACGAGTAGTTCAAACTGTTTTGTTGGCTAGTTTCTGGACTCCGATTGTTTTTGCTCTTAAAGTATCAGGCCCACTAGTGCTGAGTACTTAGACCGGTGGATGGCGAGAAGAAGCCTTCTATAGGATATCTTTATAAGGCCATGGACAGACCTGAGGAAGTTGATAGAGAAGAAAAATACAAGGACATTTTTACAATCATTGATAGAAGATGGGAGCTTCAGTTGCTTCAACTTTGCATGCAGCTAGATATTATTTAAATCCAGGATTCTATTATTCAAATCCCAACATTAAGGAGGATGATGAAATAGTTAGTGGGTTGTACTCATGTATAACAAAAATGGTTGTTTCAATGGACATACGAGACGAGACACTTGCAGAACTAAGCAAGTACAAGAGAGTTGAAGGATTTTTTGGACAAACTTTAGCAATCGAACAAAGGGAGGAAATATCTCCAGGTAAACCATAAATTTTAACTTCTTAAGTATTTGGTAAGTATGGGATCACTCAACTATAAGCTATTAATATATATTTTTGGTAGTGGAATGGTAGGATAATTTTGGACAACTCAACTCCAAACTTGCAAAAGTTTGCCGTGAGAATTTTAGGTCTTATTTGTAATGCCTCCGGATATGAACGTAATTGGAGTATGTTTTAGCAAGTTAGCTTTCCTCTCCTTTTAAGTATATTGAGAATTAATTTCTATAGTTTCAATGACAATGGAACTTTTGAACTTCGCAATTTCATAGCAAGAAACGAAACAGGCTTGCTCAAAGTTGTCTGAATGATTTAGTGTTCATCAAATACAATAGAGCATTAAAACGTCGATACAACATTTGAGATATCATCGACTCCATCTTTTTAAAAGATATTGATGATAGTAATGAGTGGTTGATTGGAAGAATGGATGATGATTCTGAGGAGGATGAGTTTGTATTCAATGATGGTTCTTTAACATGGCGTGATGTTTCAAGAGCTGCTGGAGCAAGAGAACCTGCCCACTATTCTAGAGTTAGTACCTCAAGAGCTAAGGCTAACGTTTCATGTCCATCCTCGTCTCCACACAACCCACCCCCACACAAGTAAATTTGGATGACTCCAAGATGGAAGAAGATATAGATGGTTATAAGTCCAATGATGGAGTGAATGAAGATGAGGACTGATTTAGTGACGATGAGTTTGATCTTTAAAACTAAATTTTATTTGTGATTGTTGTTGACTGCTGTATAGTTTTGTGTTTTGTTTTGTTATTTTTTTGGCGAGAATTGACTACTGAGATATTGGCTTGATTTTGTGTTGAAAAACTAATATTATAAAATTGGTTATCATTTATATATTGTAGTTAAGCCTCATTTCTTCCCAGGAAGATTTTCTGTTTTGTATATATAC
>NC_052354.1:6095362-6254765 GCF_009727055.1 Benincasa hispida
TATATATATTTAGTGCACCTTAAAAAAAAAAAGCCCGTGCCTTTTTGTGCGGCGTGCGTCCAGGCTTCAAAGGGCCATTGTGCCTTAATGCGTCTCCGGTTTTATAGAACACTGAGAAGGGGCAACTATGGTATTTCACAATAAAACCTTAAAGGAAACTTTGTTGACTGCAACCTTGGATCCTTTAATGGGTTTCTCTTCAACATTGGGCTTATTGGGCTGAAATATGAATTTTCACTTTAATTGCAACTGAATGGTGAATTTGCATTTCAATTGGATGGAATTTGTATGGAGCATCATTTTAATTCTAAGTTGGATTCTAATTCCAATTTGGATTTGGGACATTTTGCATCAAAGAATTTTCAATTGGAGTCTACCGCACTCACATAGCGAGGGGAACTCAAGGATGAGTTCATTTTTTTAAGTCAGTATGAATGATGAGGAGAATTATAGTATAATTAATATATTTTAATTAATATTTAGTTTAGTTGATAATTTAAATTTAGTTTATAATTAGTTAATTGTTCGAATTTCTTGTAAGGTTATAGATAGTCACTTTAGGGTTTGTAGTAGGGAGCTTTTGAATATCCATTTAAATATAGAACCTTTGTTCTTTTGAGAGAGTTCTCTCTTTTAGGGATGGATTTCACTTGTTTGGGTATTTGGCCTAAATATCATCCATCCCATGTTTAGGTATTTGGCATAAATATCTCAACCCACTGCATCAGAACATACTAGGATTATACATGCTATCCATGACGATATCATATTGTTGTCTTTGCAATTTGTGAGCAGCACATTCTTTTTCTAAGCAATAATAAAATTGTCCGTCATTATTCTTTTAACTGACACAATCTCTTATCATTACATATAGAATAACAGTTTTTCTAGTCCACAAACAACCAATCGGTGTCTGATATTTTTCCAGATCTGTCTTAGTCTAACATAATTGGGAATTGTATGTTGCCATGATCACCAACAAATTTACCTTACGTCTTCATGTGCTGTTTGGTGCTTCAGGAAGATGAGTTGAAAAAGGGAGAGCTGGAAGCAGATACGGATAGAATGATGAAAGAATATAGAGCACAATTGGATGCTGAGCGTGCACGAAAACTTGCTCATGGAAGGAATCGTTCTAGTAGCAAGACTGGTCATGAAAAGGGTACGTTTGATGAATTTTGATATTAATTAGATGAATGAGATCTTCTAAAGTGGTCAGCATTACAGATAGGAAGAACAGAGAGTTAAAGAAGCGGAGCAAAAAAAAGAGAAAGGTGCTGACATTGTTAAACTCTTTACTACCCCAATTCAGCTATATTGCGTTTTCATAATGTTTGCTCATCTGAGTTGAAAAATATTGTTAAACTTGATGATCCACTCAAGTTACTAATAGTCATGTCAATAGTATGAGCACTACGAAATCATGAAACATCCCTTTAGCACAAGGGTATTTCGGTGCCTAGGTTAAATTAGAATCTAGTAAAATTTTGGGTGCATTTTGAAATCAATAAATTCTTGTAAACCGATTTCCTCCATTCATCTCCTGAGTTGAGATTCATATAAAAGGATTGTACAATGACTGTGGGAACTAAATTGAACTCCAAACGCAAGTCGTGAATATATCATGCTCGAAAGCGATTAAAAATTCTTCAATTGCTAATCATCCACGATTATTTATCTCAATTCTATCTCTTGTTAACCATATTATATGCTTCCTTTTTCCAGTAACTGTGAATCTCTCAGATTATTAGATTATATAAAAGGATTGTACAATGACTGTGGGAACTAAATTGAACTCTCAAACACAAATCGTGAATATATCATGCTTGAAAGTGATTAAAAATTCTTCAAATGCTAATCATCCATGATTATTTATCTCAATTCTATCTTGTTAACCATCTTATATGCTTCCGTTTTCCAGTAACTGAATCTCTTGATTATTAGATTATGTAAAAAAACCGTCCTTTTTACTTTTGCTGTCGTAGCATTCCAAGAGGAAATTGTCTGGGTCTAGCTCCTCAAGTTCATCCTCTGATTCATCCAGCAGCGACGAAGAGGAAAGAGAATCTAAAAGATCCAAGTCCAAATCAAAGAGATCTAAGAGGGAGAAGAAGCATAAGTCGAGAACCAAGCACTCTTCCAGTGACAATGAAGAGGCCGATGGTCCCGTGCCACTTTCAAGATTCTTTGAGAAAGTGAAGAATTAAGGGGTATTTGTTCTGTAACGTTCATAGAAATTCCAGTCTTGAAATAGCATATTTGATCCTCTTCATTTTCTTTTGAATTTGCATTTACACGTCGTTTCGAGGTTTTCTAAAGTAGGAGCGGTCCATGTCGTAGAAGATTGGACCCATGTGATGATGCGAATTACCAAATGTGAACAACCAAGTGATCAAACCTGCAAATATTCCAAAGTTAACACTCACACAGCAAGTCAAGTTGTGTTCCATTTTCATTAGGATAGTGCTTGTGACGGAAAAGAAATTAGAAACCTGCAAGTATTATAGAGTATAAACTATAAAGTGAAACTATTGTCATATGTATTTAATAAATGTAAAACATGTCTAGTGCAAGTTTAGTGAAGTTTTGAAGAAAATGTTTCTATACCTGGAATTTTGTCAAAATTAGTTAATAATTTATACTATAATTGAGTTTAACTCCACTTATTATTAATTGATTTTAGTATTTGGTTTTCAATTTTTAAGAAACAAAAATCATAGGGGACTGTTTGGGTGTTAATAAAATGTTTGGAGTTCATATGTTTGTGTTTGGGGTGCAAAGTTGAGTTTATATGTTTTGAGTATTGGTGTAGTTTTTTGAACTTTAAATAATTTGTTTTTATGATTATTATTTTTGTTTTGAAACTTTTTTATTCAATGATCCCATCAATTTTCAATTGAATAAAATATGGATTGCAAATATATATATATATATATATATATTTTAATTTTTAAAGTTTTTTTTCTCTTTCTTTTGTTTATTGGGTAATTATGAGTAATAATTAACTCATATTTCTTGTAGATGTATGGTTAAATAAAATGAGAAATCAAAACATTTTATTCCTAATTTTTCTCAATAAATTTCATTTTAAATTCTTTCAATTTTGAAGATCATCAGAGAACTAAAGTACGATTTGCATAATTATATCGATAAAAAGAATGAGGGAAGCTCCAATAAAAAAATATTGGAAGGGAAAAATACTTCGAAGATGAACTTGTTCACATTCAATAGTCAAGAATTCTGGACAATATTGGGTTGGAACAATTTATTCTCTAATTTTTTTTTACTAATTATTGCTAGAAAATGATCCAAGAAAAAAATCTTAATTTTATTGTATTTTTTTTGTTATATGTTACATACTTTTCCACTACCTACATACTTTTCCAAATATTCTTAAAAGTTATTTGATATGTGAACTATCAAATAAAAATATATTTTATAAATTTCTACAAATAAATATTGCACTTAATGTAGAGAAAATATTATTAATATATAATCAATAACCCTACAACATATTTTAACAGTCTTATAATAGTTGGAAGTGGTTGTCGAAATTGATTATTGAAGATGATTTTTGTTAGAGTTTGTAGTTGGAGGTGGTTGTCGGAGCCTGAAGTTGGTTGCATGAAGGTGGTATTAGAGTGTCATCGGAACTTGTCGTCGGGCGTGGTTGTCAGAGGCTAAAGTTGCTCGCATGAAGGTGGTATTAGAGTTGTCATCGAAACTTGTCGTTGGAGATGGTTTTCGGAGTCCGGAGTTGGTCGCGTAAAGGCGATCGTTGAATTTGATCGTCAATGATGATTTTCGCTGGAGTATATGTCGGAAGTGATTGTTGGAGCCTAAAGTTGGTTGCATGAAAGTGGTATTGGAGTTGGTTGTCGAAATTTGTCGTCGAAGTTGGTTATGGAAGCCTAGAGTTGGTCGCTGAAGTTGCTTACTCGAACATGGTCATTGAAGGTGATTTTTGTCAGGGTTTGTAGTTGGAGGTAGTTATCAAAACCTATGATGGTAGTTGTCGGAGTTAATCATTGGAGTTTTTTGTCGGAGATAGTTGTCGGAGTCTGAAATTGGACATTGAAGTTGGTCACTTGAAGGTGATCATTAGGGCTGGGTCATCGAGGTGGTTTTCGAAGTTCGAAATTGGTTGTCAAGTTGGTCACACGAAGGTGGTTGCTAGAGTACTTGTCACACCCTCCCCCAGATTATCTCCTAACGTGCTATCAAGCCTTCAAAGCCAAGTATGTATCACAACCTCTTTAAAACTCATCACATATATGCTTTAAATTGGGTTTGGAAATTTAGGAAAACGTATTTAAGTACTCAAGGTGCAACTCAAACAAGGCTTGCTCAACTTCATATAGAAACTCAAGCTTTTAAAAAGACAAGGGGACCATGCGTCCACCCATAACCAAACATGAAGGAAATTTTCGGAAAAGATCCTTTGAGCGGAAACAAAGATCGTCCCAAATTTTATTTTTTATTGAATATAAAGTTTTACAGTAAAACAACAACAAGATATGCATTTACTTAAAATTACAGCATGCTTTAAAACAAATGTAAAGGGTTTTAGAAACCCTTACCTTTGAAGAACTCTTTTTTCAAGAAATCCCTCGTACAAGCCACAAACGAAACTCCTTCCACGCGGATCTTCCTCTTCAAGAGTAGACATCACCACTCAAGAGTCCTTTGTATTCTCTTGAGATAGAGGATTCAAGAAAGAGTTGTGAGCTTTGCTTGAATCCTTTGAAGAGGGAAAGGAGATGGAGAGGATGAGAGGGAAGTTTCTTCAAAGAACCTTTCTCTTGGAGAGAACTCTTCTCTCTTTAGCCAATCAGGAAGTAGAATCATCTACAACCAACTTAAATCCCACGTATAACTTGAGAGAATGGAGGGAGGTAGTTATAACTCTTTCCTTTTTTATTAATTTCAAATAAATTAATAAGATTATATATATATATATATATATATATATATAAACTACTCTAGTATATATATATACACTATACGTTATATCAAATACAACATATAGCCTATAGTTTTATATTGCATCAAATACAACATAAACTATAGATTTTAGTTTCTATTAACAATACATGACATTTAATATAAATCACATTTATATTAAATTCACTTATATGAATCTCATCCATATACATATCTAAATATTTAATTCCTCTCAATATAAATCATATTTATATTTAAATTTAATTACATGAATCTCATTCATATAATTAGTATTTGAATTATATTCAAATTCCTCTAATTTATAATGTATCATATACATTATAATTAATTATATCATAACGTATCATATATAAATAATTCCATCAATTAATTTGAATACTTCAAATTAATCCAAAGATTAAATTCCTATTGAGCTACAAAGGGGACCTTATGGACCTGTAGACTGAAGCTCTAACGATACTCGGATAATGAATTAAACTCTTTAATTAAATTATCCAACACCCGTTAACTGTCAGTCACTCCACTAAAGACCGACAGTTGCACTCTTCGCACTACAGATGATTTTCTGTGTCCATTGGATATAACCAATCAACAGTGTGACCATTCACAAATTACTCATAAGTACAACTGGGCCAAAATACCGTTTTACTACTGTAGTTACATCTAACTCCATAAGTACCACTGATTCCTCTAATGAACAATAAGTCATAGTCCCATTATAACCAAGTCCCTCTCGGGCTCGAAGAGGGTGTGGCCACTATGTTCAAGAATCGGAATCAACCTTTACGGGAGCAATTTATGTACTTGCCCCTGCATCGGGGAAGGAGTGAATTCCGTCTTGTGTAGCTGTGTTCCCAACTCCCCAGTCAAGCGGATCCCCAAAATGGTAGGCTTGTTAAGTTGGCAATCTGACCACTCTCACCCATACAAATCAAAAGACCGCCTTCATGAGTAGGAGTTCACAATCCACTCAGGATTCAAGTCATGTCACCTATGGTTATTCTAGTGAAATGTAAGTCTCTATTATTAACGGTGTTATATAAAGAGACTAATCATTTTGTGGTCCAGTCTTATACAGACTCTTTGTATAGGATACATCCGCTCGCATGTCTCCATATGAATGATCAGGATCGGATCATTTGTAGTACTTTACAACACTTGTAAGACTTACAAAGCGGGTCGTATCCGTAGTGTCACCAGGATAAGGTACCCAACCTTATCCATCTATTACAAACCATGTAGGTTATCCTTTAAATAAGATCCATTTGTTTAAATTACATGAAATAACCTCGAATCTTAGTTTATTGGATTGAGTATATGCTTATAAAATAACATTTATTTTATTAACAACAATATGTTTATACAAAGTTTACAAACTACGAGATTACAAGGAGATTTAGGACACCATTCCCAACAATCTCTCATTTGTTCTAAAGCTTAGAAAGACTAATATACAATACAAATAAAGTACAAAAATACAAGGGCATACAATATACCCCAGTAACATCTCCTACTTGCCCTAGACAATGTGCCGCATATCCTATAGACCCAGACTTTCTAGATGACCCTCAAATACTTTAGCCATGAGAGCCTTTGTAAATGGATCAGTAACGTTGTGCTCTGAAGCAATCTTTGTGACAATCACATCACCTCGATGCACAATCTCTCGAATCAAATGATATTTCTGTTCTATGTGCTTACCTCTTCGGTGACACCTAGGTTCCTTAGAATTTACCACAACACTACTGTTATCACAATAAAGTGTGATGGGCAAAGACATATTTAGAACAACTTCGAAATCAAGAAGGAACTTCTTAAGCGAAACAACCTTCTTAACAGCTTCACAAGAAGCTACGTATTCAGCTTCCATAGTGGAGTCTGCGATGTATCCTTGCTTCATGCTTCGCCATACTATAACTCCTCCATTCAGTGTAAACACTGACCCTGATGTGGATTTCTTAGAATCTCGACAAGTCTGAAAGTCAGAGTCTGTGTATCTTGTAAGAATAAAATCCTTATCTCTATACACAAGTATATAGTCCCTCGTTCTTGGAAGATACTTGAGAATTGTTTTGACCGCCATCCAGTGATCTAATTCTGGATTGGACTGATATTGATTGACAATCCCTACTGCATAGCAAATGTCAGGTCTAGTACATAACATTGCATACATAAGGCTACTAATAGTCGATGCATAGGGAAGTCGTCTCATTTCCTCAACCTCTTGAGGAGTCTTAGGACACTGTTCCTTAGACAATACAATTCTATGCCTGAAAGGTAATAAACCCTTCTTGGATTTGTGCATCGAATATCTGACAAGTATCTTGTAAATTTACGATGCCTGAGACAAGGCCAACCTTTTCTTCTTACGATCCCTTATAATCTGGATCCTTAGAACAAATTGCGCCTCTCCCAAATCTTTCATTTGGAATTGGGCGGCTAGCCATTTCTTTACATCAGTCAGAAAACCTACGTCATTCCCAGTGAGTAGGATATCATTCACAAACAGCACGAGGAAAGCTACTAAGTTATTGATGATTTTCTTGTAAACACAAGGCTCATCAACATTTTGTTAAAAGCCATAAGATCTGATCGCCGTATCAGATCTTATATTCCAAGATTGAGATGCTTGTTTTAGACCGATTAAGCTTGCAAACCTTTTGCTCATGATCTTGTTCAATGAATCCTTCCGGTTGATTCATGTAGATGGTCTCTTTAAGATTATCATTCAAAAAGACAATCTTGACGTCCATTTGCCATATCTCATAGTCATAATATGTGGCTATGGACAAGAGAAACCTGATAGACTTTAACATGACAACAAGTGAGAAAGTTTTTTCATAGTTCACTCATTGAATCTGGGTATAACCCTTTGCCACAAGTATAGCTTTAAAGTGTTGGGGTTGATGCCCTAAATCTCTAGGGTCTTATAGTTTGTAAACATTGTATGGAAAAACTCTTATGTGATTAATAATATATGATATTTTATTTACTTTGTCTATAAAATATGTGATATTTTAGTTGCATTAACCACAAACCAATAAACTAACATCCAATGTTATCTTTGTAACTTAAACATGTATGTGGAGATATACAGGTGGATCATGTTTAAGTGATAACCTAATTTGTTTGTCGTAGATGGATAAGGTTGGGTACCTTATCCTAGTGACATTACGAGTATGACCCGCTTTGTAGGAATTACAATTGTTGTAAAGTGTTACAAATGATCTGATCCTGATCATTCATGTATTAGACATGCGAGTGGAGATACTCTATACAAAGGAGTATGTATAAGACTGGACCACGAAATGTTTAGTCTCATTATATACCGTTTATAATAAAGACTTTCATTTCACCAGGATGACTATAGGTAACATGACCTAAATTCTGAGTGAGTTGTGAACTCCTGCCTATGAGGGCAATCCTTTGATTTGTATGGATGAGAGTGACCACATCGCCAACTCAACAAGCCTATCATTTTGGAGATTCGTCTGAATGGGGAGCTGAGAACACAGCTACACAAGATGAAATTCACTTCTTCCCCGAAGTAGGGGTAAGTAGATAAATTGCCCCCTAAAGAGCTGATTCCGGGTCTTGAACAATGTGGCATCACACTCTCTCTTGGCCCGAGAGGGGTTTAGTCATAGTGGGACTATGATCTATTGTTCATTAGAGGAATCAGTGGTACTTAAGGAGTTAGATGTAACTACAGGGGCAAAATGGTAATGTGGCCTAGCTGTAGTTACGAGCAATTTGTGAGGGGTCATCGTACTATTGATTGGTTATATCTAATGGACACATAAATATATCTGTAGTGCGAATTGTGTAACTGTTGGTTTTTAGTAGAGTGCCCGACAGTTAACGGTGGTGGATAATGTAATTAAAGAGTTTAATTAATTATTCATGTATTGTTGGTGCTTCAAACTACAGGTTCATAAGGTCCCATTGGTAGCTAAAAAAGATCATGTTTAGAATCAGTTTTTGGGTTAAATTGAATTGTTCAAATTAATAAAGAGAATTTAATTATATATGATATAATTAAATTGTTTCAATTATATATGATATAATTGTCATAATGTATTTGATACATTATAGTTTAATTGGGGGAAATAAATATTTGAATGAAATTCAAATATATTTTTTCTATGAATGTGATTCATAGTTGTTAAATTTAATATAAATAGGATTTATATTAAATACCATAAAATAGAGAAAAGAAACTATATTTTATATTGTATGTGATACAATATTAAAACTATAGGTTATTAAAACTATAGGTTATATGTTATATTTGATATAACATATAATTTAATATAAATATAATATGATAAATTAGTTATCATATTTATATATACTATTTTATTATTATTTGAATAATAACTTCCCTCTTTTCTCTCCAACCATCTTAGTGGGTGGTTATTGATTTTGTAGTAAGAGGAACAAAAGAAAATTGCTTCTCTTTTTCCATTATGACTAACGTTTTTGAAATTGCTAAACGATTGAGAGTTGCAGAAAAGTTCTATGTGTTCCTCAATTTTTTTCCTCAAAACCCAAACTATCCTTCCTAACCAAAATAGTCAAAGCCCACCACTCCTGCGTTCTCACCTCGAGAATACCAAAGGCTCTTTATGGTAGTGTCCTTGTCTCTGTTCGATAAAATCTTGAAGAAGATCTTCAAGAAGTTACTGTGCTTGTGACTGTTTGAGGGAGTATTAAGTGAAGAAAGGTTCTTCAAGGGTAATGTATCTTTAACCCTTTATTTCTTGTAAAAAGCATGTTATAGTTTAATGTAAATGCATATCTAATTGCCTGTTTACTGTAAATTATGTTTTCAATAATTAATGGAATTTGGATGATCCGTTTCCGCTCAAGGATCTCTTAAAAAATGAGTTCCATCATAAAGGTCTGTACCTTTCCATCTACACCTCTTTTCCTCTTGTAGATTCATTTACAACCTATAGGGTTTACCTCATTAGGTTGATCTACAAGCTTTCAGACATAATTGAAGTATATGGACTCCATTTCTTGATTCATGGCTTTAATCCATTCATCCTTGTCAACATCTTCCATTGCTTTCTTATAAGACAATGGATCCTCAACACCATTATCAGTTATGATGTTTTGGGTTTCTTTTAGATCCATGTAGCGTACAGGTGGGTTTATAACCCTCCTACTACGTCGAGGCAATCTCAACTCTTGAGAAGGATGACTATATGAACTTCCATCAACAACCATTATTAATATATCAGCCTGTTCAACAACTCTTCTTGAAGTCTCAACAATCTCATTAGAAATTTCACTTAAAACAAGTTTACTTCATGGTTTATGATCCCTCATGTGGTCTTCTTCCAAGAAAGTAGCATTTTTCGATACAAATACTTTATTCTCACATGGATCATAGAAGTATCCACATCTCATTTCCTTAGGGTAACCTACAAATAGGCACACTTTTTATCGAGGTTCCAACTTTTTAGAATTTTCCATTAGCACATGGGCTGGACATCCCCAGATCCTAAAGTGGCATAAACTACCTTTATGATCTCTTCATAACTCAAAAGGTGTTTTAGAAACCCTCTTTGAGGGAACGCTGTTCAAAAATATAAACTGCAATCTCTACTGCATATCCCCAAAACGAGTCAGAAAGATGAGCATAACTCATCATAAACCAAACCATGTCTAACAGGGTTCTATTTCTCCTTTCTGATACATCATTCTACTGAGGTGTACCTGGGGCTAAGAGTTGGGATGTGATTCCATGTTCTATTATATAGTTTTGGAATCTTAAGTCCATATACTCTCGACCACGATCAGATCGTAGTGTTTTTATCTTTTTACCTAACAAGTTTTCAACTTTAGTCTTATACTCCTTGAACTTTTCAAGAGCTTCACACTTATGTTGCATTAGGTATAGATACACGTATCTTGAATAATCATCTATGAAAGAGATGAAATATTCATACCCACCTTGAGCTCTAACGCTCATCGGATCACAGAGGTCTGAATGTATAAGCTCCAAGGTTTCCTTGGCTCTATAACCTTTTCCAGTAAAAGGTCGTTTGGTCATTTTTCCTTCAAGGCATGATTCACATACTGATAAAGAGTTTTATTCTAAATCATTTTAGAAGTCCACATTTCACCAACTTCCCAATCCTATTGAGGTTGATGTGACCTAACCTTAGATGGCAAAAATGAGCATTTTTCTTAGGAGAAACCTTTGGTCTTTTTGCAGTTGTTGTTGTTTTGAATATTTCAGTATTAAGCAAGGCTTTTATGACTAACAACCTTAGTACATACAAGTTATTTTCCATTGAACCAAAACCTATCTCCATACCATTCTTAAAAATAAACACTTTATTCTCAGAAAAGAAGATGAAATTATTTTGTTCAATCAGACAAGAAACTGAAATTAAGTTCCTCTTGATATGAGAAACTATATATACATTATCTAATAACATATATCGTTTCTTATCCAAAAATAACTTAAGCCTGCCTACAGCAACAGCTGAAACGATCTCACCAGTTCTATTTCTAAGAGTCATCTCTCCAGCTTCCAACCGTTTCCAAGAACTAAATCCTTGATGGGAAGAACATATGTGGTTAGTAGCTTCTAAATCAACTATCTAGGCATAATCATCATTCTCTACCAAACACGTCTTCAAGATAAATAAATCACATTTATTTTCTATGATGTTCTTTCTTTTCTGGAGAGTAATGGCATCAACTCCAGAATCCAAGTCATAAACTCCAAATTTCATTTCAGAGGACAATCCTCGTTGATGAACTTCATTAGAGTTGACAACAATTGTTTTCTCTGTTAGCCCCTTGACATTCAATATGGACTGGAGATTATCTTGGGAACTGACACTACTGGTTATATTGTCATCAATCTCGTTTTGCTTGAATAGTGAGAACTTTTGTTAAAAAAAGTCTCGCATTTATTCCATGATCTCATGTGTAATGACCATGTTCTCAAACCTTTTGACGAATGCATCAGGTATGCTTGCTAAAATGTGAACACGGGCCCTCAAATTAACCTTCATCCACACCTTATATGCATTACGAACATTTCGTGGTGAATCAGGGTTGGGACTTGAGAACAATCCTCAATCATGATAACTTTGAGGTCGTTTACCACAAAAAAAATGTTTTAATGGATTCTTTCCATGTCATGTAATCGAAATCGATCAAACTAGAAAAGGTAACTAAGGGAAAATCGCTATTTGACATATTTGCTGAAAAAACAAACAAATTGATCTATATTAGATTTTAGCATAACTTTTAAAAAAATCCAATTAGTTTTAACAAAATCTAAATGAACCCCATTAACATCTACTTTTGCAATGACGCTTTAGTGATTTAGGACAAAAGTCACTGAAGGGTAGTCAATTTCTCCCTTCACTGAATTGAGACACTCTCAACCAATCATTACACTAGAATAACTCTTATTCCTATAACGATCAGTCATCATTTATTTGTTCAAGTAATCATTGACTTGCTTAATAATTTCCCGAAGTGTGACCTTTCATTTTAGATGTTAGAGTTTCGCCCCAATGAGCCAACTGAAGGGAAAAACCGATTGGGGCAAAAACTAAAGCGATCCTATCCATTTATGGAGTTCGCCTCGATGTTAACCAACTAGGATGCTCCCAAGGCACCTCAAGGCCGTGCAAGAAGGTCTCACGGTGCAAACCAATGAAAGAGACCATTGGACATGTTAACACACATCCCTCTCTTGTTTACCATAAATACTTTTTCCATTCACCTTGCTATTGACCCATGCAAACACCATTCAAAGGGGGACGCTCCCAAGGTGCCTTAAGGTCAAGCATGAGTCTCACAGCGTGAATATTAAGGGAGAAACATGAATGGAAAATGACGTATCATATACACCTTTTCCTCCCATTGAGTATTTTAACAACTTAGCGTTTAATTTACTTAGGAAAAATACGGCTAATTATTTTTACTAAGTGATTGTTTAAGTTTGCCCAAAAGTAATACTTACTTTGGAAAGTTAAACAATTTTGATTAATATTCGTTAAACACTTTAAAAAATTTAATTCAACAATTGCATGCTTGTAGCAAATCTATTTAATTCACATTTCCAGATAGGTTCCCAGGTAGGGGTGCTTCGTTTCCATCAGCTTAAGTACCCTAGGCTAGCCAGAATCCGCCTTAGACAAAAGGTCCCTTATAGATTTATTTGTTACAAATTTAATTTGTTATTGAAATCAATTGAATCCTATTAAACCGATTGAAAAGATTAATCTAATTTCTAATCTCATTAGAAAATTGTGAACTTAGGTGTCACACCCCCTCCCGATTTACCCTCTAAAACCGAAAGAGGATATGATGACAGAAGTTACTGGCCTACTTGCCAGCACTTACTGCCTAACTTAATTGAAACCTACTTAAAACCTCAATATGCAAAAACGACTTAGTAGGAAAACAACTATGACTTTAACCAGCATAAAAACTTAATTACAAATCCAAAACAACAAACATATGTCCAACAAAAGCATAAGAATGAACATGGGTCTCAAATAAGTTTCACAAGTCCCAGACTCCTCTCAAAATATGTGTACATCAAAACAAGCTTAATGTAAGCTTCTTCCTTCGATAATCGAGCTTTGAGTGGCAAGCTGCAGTGGGTTCAACCGTGAGAAAATTGACCGCTACCTGAGGAAAAGAAAACATTTGAAAACGGTGAGCTAGTTTCCCAGTGAGTGACTCATAGAAATATAGTTCATCTCAAGCCCTTCATATGCTTTTTTACTAATAAATAAACATGTTGGAAAATAATCTCAAGCAACTTACAAAGTATCATACATTAATCATAGCGTCATAATCAATCATATTGTCAAACCTTAGTTGAGAACGAGCATTCATAGCTCAAGCTCCCAATGTCCATTCATGGCCGTGAGACTTATACTTCGGTCCCATTATAAAGACTGTAGCCAGGAGTCCCATACTTTGGCCTCTCATAAAGAACTACTTAAGTGCACGCGGAGTATACTAAGTACCGTTAACACCTTAGGTACTTCCTCGGTTACCTTTATACCTTCAGTACCCAGTTTATTAGAAACGTAACATTCATAGAAATTCGAGCATAATAAGCTTTAGGAATAACACTTACCTAGCTTTAGCCATACGAGCATTATTACCATTCAACATGCATGCTTCACAATTATAAACATGTAGTTTGCAATACTCTTTTATTCAATCTTAACATACGCTAAGATTAGTAAAACTCATTTAAATAACTTACAGCATCATGCTTAAGAAATGTCATGAACCCTTTAAAACATAAGTATAAACTTTAGTTGCTTGGAAAACCCATGAACGCTAGCATGGAATTCATTTGGAATGCATGTTCCTTTTATGTACATATTTTGAAAACATTTAGTCACTCACGGATCTTTAGGCTTGATTTTTCCTAAGCTTTGCAGGCCTCCCCAATGAACGTAGCTCTTACACATAAAAGAATAAGAGTTTAGTTGCCACTTTGCTCTCCTTTTTTAGACTACTCTTTTAAATAAGCTCATACATAGCAAGGGGTGGCCTATTTGTCTAACATTTCCATATTCAAATTCTAACGTCAATAACTTGAAAACTAGAACTCATTTTAAGAAATTTCCTTTTCCAAACATGTTCATAATTTTGTTAACAATGTTACCTCAAAGGTTCAGTGTGAAACTCCTTGTGGTTTAACCTGGGCCATCAAATCTTTCCCAAAATCCCTAACCGCAACTCCCTGCTTGAGCAAAGATTCTAGGTTTAACTTCCAAAATATGTAACTCGAACCCCAGACCTTTTCTTGCCAAAGTTCCTTGTACAAACGTACTTGAAATGGTGTTAATGATAATACCTTAAAGTTTCGGCTTGAAAGTCCAAGTGGTTCGGTCCAGATCTATGTTTCTTCGTCGGGTGCCCGAAAATTCCTGAAAATGAACCGTTGACTCTTCCCTCCTTCTCCTGCCCTCTTTCCGATTAGAACTCCCTTCCAAAGGCTCAAATTTCAGAAACTAGACTCACAGAGATTTCCAATGGTACGAAGTTCGTCTGGTTTGCTCGAGAAAATCGTCCAAATTGAGCTTTTGAAGTTTTCTTCCCTTTTTATACTACTGTCCAGCCTTTTTGCATGAAATCTCCTTAAGCCACCTCACCACTAGTGGAGATTAAGGATCGAGATTAAGCCATCTGTCCGGGTAATTAAAATAGAAGTTTAAAATTGAGTGTTTCGAGCAAACTCGATCCTCGCTAGAAAACTCGATGGAGAATGGTCATTACTAGATGGAAAATTCCACGACTCTCTGTTGAATACTCGATGGGAAGGACTCCATACTCGATGGAAAACTCGGTGCTGGATGGTTCGCTCGATGCATGCTTGGTTGGATCGAAAATCGATGTCGTTAATTTGACTCCAAATCAAAGCAAAAGAAAAATTTGTAAATCACCGAACTATTCCTATCACTACGAAAACGTAGCAATAGTGGTAAGTGCGGGGTCGAACCACAGAGAAGCGAAGAATTAATTTATTTTTTTGTTAGATTTAACTGCGGGAAAAACAGTAAAAATGAGGTTTTTGTTTCGATTTAGGAAGATGCAAGAAAGGTACACTGCAAAGGATTTATGGAATGGTAAAGGACTCGTTTAGTTCTCAGATTAAGTGGCCATTCGATTTAAATTAAAGCATTGTTTTTTGCCTAATAAAAAATATTTGAAATATGCATGCATAGCAACTCAATTTGATAAGAATTAATCAATCTCTACAGAGGCCAACAATCAATTAATTCAAACCAAATCGAGCGTCCTAATCCGTAGTTAAGGCTGGAGAGACTGTGCCCTAACTAGCCTACATGCTCCTAGATGCAATTGGGTCTTTAATGGCCATAAAAAACTAGAAACACATGCATGAAGATTAAGGATTCAACTATGTTGATTAAGTGTCAGGAAAGCCATGTTCAAATTATAAAAGTATTCTTTAAATCTAGATTAAACGTGCAATGCAAAGATTCAAGGTCAGCCTATACACCTAAGCATGCTCATCTAATCTGTGCTACAAAGGTAAATTCACAATATGGACGATTACAAGAATACGTGCGAGCTTGGATTAAACTAGCAAAGACATGCAATCATGATAGGGTCATCAGTCCAACACACAAAAGCAAATCTAAATCATGCAAAATTATAGAAAAACATAATTTTAGATTAAAGCACAAATTTGAACATATAATTCATTAAATTACAAAGAACACTTAATCCAATAACTAATCGAAAATTATCTCATTGATTAATAGTCAAACCAATGGGATACAATCCAATACAAATCCATAATCCAGAAAAGTAAATCTAACATACGATACTAAAAACATAGGGGAAAAGGGGAAATCAAGACCTCTCCTCGGCCTCCATGAAGAGTGTCGGCGTTTTTAGGGCCTATTTAGTCTTTCATATCCAGTATATTTTTGACCTAGCAAAATGAGACATATATAGAAAATCTCAGAGCATGTTGCAACGCTAGGGTTAAGCATTGGAACACTCACTTACGCGCGCGCCTCTCCTCCGTTCTTCAAATTTCGTAGCATTGCAATGCTGCACTACTGTCTTATAGCGTCAGGCTGGAGTGTTGCGCAGCGGTATGATGCTGACGATGGGTGATATCCGGAGCGTTGCGACGCTGTGGGCAGCATTACAATGCTCCCCTGTGCTTTAATCCACGGCCTCCAAGCGTCAGTTTAGCATTTGACTTGGCCAATCCTGAGCGCAGTGACGTTTCAGTGGGGGTATTTTGGTCATTTCATGTCCCTTGAAGCCTAGATACTCAAATCTAATCCAAATTGCTTTAAATTAGCCCCGATCAACTTCAAATCTCTCATTCTACCTCTTGGTTGCTCGTTACCTACAAAATAGAGAAAGAAACACATAAAATCCACAAACGAGTTCGAACTAAGCTAGGAATAATAGCTCTTTTTGAGAGCTAATAACACTCCTTATTGGATCGCTCGTACTCAACACGCGACCCTTCCTCGCTTACACTCGACGCTTGCTCCTTCCTCGTCACTTATACTTGACGCTCGATCCTTCCTCGATTGCTTATACTTGATGTTTGGCAGCACTTGCTCGATGCTTGCCTTAAGCTCACTCGATGCTCAGTCACCCTTCATCATGACCAACACTTAGCCTGAAATTTTCTCTGTAAGGCTAGATTAATAAGCATCCGAGAACTAAGTTTCCATACTTAACATTTTCCTTTTTCAAACTTATCCTTTACTTCAAAACGCACAAATCCACTCTAACTTAAATATTTAACCCCAACACTTTGCTTAACTCAAACAATAAACATAATTAAAAAGGAAAAGTAAGGTGTGGGTTTTACAACCTACCATTCCTTAAAGGAAATTTTGTCCTTGAAATTTACCTGTATAAATCAGTGGAAAAGTTTAGGATACTTCTTCTTTACTTGCTCCTCAGATTCCCAATCGCTTCTTCATCTCCATGGTTGTTCCACAATACCTTCACTAAAGGTATAGTTTCTTTCTTAAGCACCCGTTCTTTCCTATCTAAGATCTGAACCTGCTTTTTTTCATACGACAAATTTTCCTTGAGCTAAATCGGTTGATTTCCCAGTAAGTGTGTAGGATCAGGTATATACTTACTCAACATCAATACATGGAACACATTGTGAATACATGTTAGCTCCGGAGGTAACTGTAACTTATACGCTGTTGGGCCAACTCGTTATATAATCTTGTAAGGTCCAATGTAGCAGGGACTCAGTTTCCCTTTTCTTCCAAACTTGAGTACTCCTTTCCATGGGGATAAATGAAGGAATACTTGGTCTCCAACCTTAAATTCTAAATCTCTCCTTCGCTTATCAATGTAACTCTTCTGCCTGTCTCGAGCTGTCTTCAAGTTTTCCCTGATACGCTTCACAGTATCTGTCGTTTGTTGCACTAATTATGGACCCAAAAGTTTCCATTCCCCAACTTCATTCCAACATACCGGGGTCCTGTATGGTCTGCCATACAATGCTTCGTACGGGGCCATGCCTATGCTCGAGTGATAACTGTTGTGATACTCAAACTCGACCATTGGTAGTTGTGCAACCCAATTTCCTTTAACCTGCAGAACAAATGTTCTTAGCATGTCTTCCTGTGTTTGTATTGTCCGCTCTGACTGACCATCCGTCTGTGGATGAAAAGTCGTACTAAAATGGAGCTTGGTACCCAAAACCTTATACAAACTAGGCCAGAACTTTGAGGTAAATCTCAAATCCCAATCTGATACTATCGATATTGGCTAACTATCTTGTCCACGTACATCTTAGCCAACCAGTCCAAGGTATAGGTAACTTTTACCTGTATAAACTTGGTCGTCTTAGTTAGTCTATCAACTATTACCCAGATTCCATCATACCCCGAGGGCGTACTAGGCAATCCAAACAAGAAATCAATCATTACATGATCCCATTTCCATTCTGGTATTGGGAGCATTGAGTAATCCTGCGGGTCTCTGCCTCTCAGGCTTAACCTGTTGACAAATTAGATATCGATCTACATATTCGGCTATTTCTTTCTTCATTCCAGGCCACCAATACGATCTCTTCAAGCTTCTATACATTTTGGTGCTTCCTGGATGCATTGCATAAGCTGAACTATGTGCCTCCTCGAGTATGGCCTGCTTAAGCTGCAATACATTCGGCATACACAATCTATCTTCCTTTGATAAGGCACTATCTGCCCTTACTTAGAATTCAGTTCTCAGTCCCTTACCTGTCTCTTCTACCATCTTCTGGAGGTTGAGATCCTTCAACTGTTCACGTACGATATCATCTACTAGGGTGGTTTGTACCCGAAATGAGGCTAATAACCCACCTGTTTGTTCCACTGCTAAAGTCGCTATGGAATTCCTGAATTCTTGGATTAACATCCCCTTTATTGAACAAACAGTAGCTTTAAACCCAGTCAACTTCTAGCTTAAGGCATCAGCCACAACATTGGCCTTACCAAGGTGATACTCAATCGAACAGTCATAGTCTTTGATTAGTTTGATCCATCTTCTTTGCCTCAAGTTTAGCTCTTTCTGCTAAAAAATGTACTTCAAACTCTTATGATCAATGAAAATTCGGCAACGCTCCTCGAACAAATAATGTCTCCAGAGTTTTAAGGCTAAGACAATTTCCGCTAACTCTAATTCATGAGTAGGATAGTTACCTTTATGCTTCTTTAGCTGTAGAGAAGAGTAGGCTACCACCTTTCCTTTTGCATCAACACAAAACCTAGTCCCTGTCGGGATGCATTACAGTAAATTACAAACTCCTCGCCTGGAGTGGTAACGTAAGTATGGGCGTTGTAACTAGCCTTTGCTTCAACTCCTGGAAACTCCATTCACAATTCGAATTCCAATCAAACCTTGCATCCTTTCTGGTTAGATTCATTAGTGGGAAGGCTATCTTCGAGAAACACTCCATAAAGTGCCTATAGTAACCTGCTAGACCCAAGAAGCTACGTACCTCAAACACATTGGTTTTTCTTTCCCAATTAGCTTCGACTTCTGTATTTTTAGGGTTTACACTAACTGCAGTTGCAGAAACTACATGCCCCAAAAATGCTACCAGATCCAGCCAGAAGTCGCATTTGCTAAACTTGGTGTTCAACTACTTTTCTCGCAGTGTCCGGAATAATATTCTCAAATGGTTTGCTTGCTTCTCCTTATTACCTGAGTATACTAGGATGTCATCAATAAAGTCTATGACGAACCGGTCGAGATAAGGGTGCAATATCTTGTTTATCAAATCCATAAACACAACGGAAGCATTTGTTAGGCCAAAAGGCATCACCAGAAACTCAAAATGGCCGTACCTTGTTCTAAATGCAGTCTTTGGGACATTCGTCTCTTTCACCTTCAGTTGATGGTACCCTAATCTTAGATCTACCTTCAAAAATACTGCAGCTCCCTTCAACTGATCAAAGAGATCATCAGTATGTGGTAATTGATATTTGTTCCTGATCATTACCTTATTTAATTGCCTATAATCGATAGACTGTTGGAAAGTTCCATCTTTCTTTTTTACAAATAGGGCTGGAGCTCCCCAGGGTGACATGTTGGGTCTAACATAACCCTTATCAACGAATTCTTGTAACTGCACCTTTAGTTCCTTTAATTCAGCAGGCGTCATTCTATACGGAGCTTGCGAGATAGGGGTCGTGCCTGGAATTAGGTCAATGGCGAATTCTACTTCCCTATCAGGTGGCAAGCCTGACAACTCTTCAAGGAATATGTTTAAAATCTCCTGAACTACTAGTACGTCTTCAGGTTTCAATTTTTCATCCTGGGAGACCATTACATTAGCCAGATAGGCTTCACATCCTTTTCCCATCAACTTCCTAGCTTTTATTGTTGAGATAAGGCTACCTGAAGTTAACCCCCTGCATCCCACAAGAAGTACTTCTTGCTTCCCTAGTCTTCTGAAGGTCACCTCCCTTTTATAGAAATCAACAATAACATGGTACTTACCCGGGAAGTCCATTCCCAAAATTGTGTCAAACTCTAGCAAGTCTAAGGGAATTAGGTTGACACAGAAATCCTAGCCTTCAATCAATACATCACAACTCCTATACCAATCACTTACTACTACTACATCTCACATAGGGGTAGAGATATACAAATCCTCTGACATACCCACATGCAACCTATCTAAATGTGATGCAAACACGCTAGATACAAAGGAATGTGTGGCACCATGATCAATTAAAACATAAGCAGAATAATTACATAAATTCACATTACCAGTCACCACATCTAGAGCTTTTGTGGCATCTTGGTGCATAACTGCATACACACGCCCTTGCTACTGAGGTTGTTCTGTTGGGTTTTATGTCCTAAAACTCGTGCTTTGTAAATGATAAAACTTATTCTGAAAATTCAATAAATTGTTATTGAATATATGTATTGCTTATTAGAAAACCAATAAACTAAAAAGACCCATGACTATTACATGAGTACTTAAACTTTATGTAGAGACATAAAAGTGGATCAGGTTCGAGTAAATAGTCAAAATGATCTATAGAATATGAATGAGGTTGGGTGCCTTATTCTGGTAACACTAAAGGATGCAGCCCACTTTGTAGTTGTTACAAGGAGTTGTAAAGTGCTACAAAAGATGTGATCCTAATTCGTACATGTTATGACATGAGGAGTGGGGGAGTTCTATGCAGATGGGTTTGTATAAGATCGGACCACGAAATCAGTCACTCTTACTTTATAACGATGTTTACTATTTAAGACTGACTATTTCAAATCGATGACCTAAATAACTTGACCTTAATCCTGAACTAACTATGAACTCTTGTTTATTCAGGATTATCTTTAGATTTGCATAGGTGAGGGTTGGCTCTATAGCGCCGACCCAATAAACCTACATTTCAGGGGTAATATTGGGTAGATAGCTGGGGACATAGAGTGCAAGATGGAATTCACTCCTGCTCGCTTTTGGGGATAGTAGACTGGACTCTTCTCTGACATCACAAGTGTATATCATCAGATTGTCCGATCTCTCCCTATGTGTTTATATCATCAGATTGTCTGGTCTCTCCCTATGTGTTCCCTTAAGTGCTGATTCCAAGTTTTGAACAAGGGGCCCCACTCTCTCGTTGGCCTGAGAGGGACTCGATTTGTTGATTGGATCACAAATCAATTGTTCATTAGAGGATCAGTGGGACTTAAGGAACAAGAGGTAATCTTAGGGGTAAAACAGACATTTGACCCAACCGTTATTACGAACAACTTGTGAAGGGTAACTTACTAATCATAGTAGACATAATATATCTACAGTGAGGGAAATGCAACTATGGGCTTTAGTGGAGTGACCCATTAGTTAACGAATGAGGGTTAATTCAGTGTAATGGGTTTAGTCAATTAATTTCGGATCATTGGAGCCCATGATCTGTAGGTCTGCGAGGTCTCCCTACTAGCTCGTAAATTGATTAACTTTAGAGTAGCGTGATAAGTTAATTTGAAACGTTCAAATTAAAATTAAGGGAATTAGTAATTATATGTGTTATAATTACACATTAAATTTTAGAATTAAACGAAATTGGATAATTAATTAATATTTAAATATGATTTACATATTAAATTCATGAAGGTAGAATTTGTGTAAAAATAATTTAACAGCTGATATTAAATTAATTAAAATTAATTAAATTGTTTAATTAATTATTTATTTTATTTAGAAAAATTAGTTTATGAAATTAATTTTTATAAAATTAATAAAGTTTTAATTTTGAAAAACTAAAAATTGATTTTGGAAATCAATTACAAAACAAAATTAAAATTGAAGAAACACAAATTGGAGAAATGGGATTTCTCCACTATCATGAAGTTGCTCTTTCATAACCCACTTGACTCAAGCTTTAATACTATAAGCATGAGTTGCATCTCATGCAACCATCTTCTTTGCACGAAAGTCCTATAATAAATAGAGAATATTGGAGTGGAATGGATGCATCAATTGAGTTTTTACTAAAAAATTTGGTTTGAAGAAGTTGTTCTTCAAGTGGGTTGTTGCAGTGAGTTCTTCTCCAAGTTCTCTTCATTCAAGCTTATTTTGAGTCCCACAACTAAATCTAAATCTCCAAGAGAATAGTGGAGAAGATCTTGAGGTGGTTCATAGCGAGATTTGCAGAAGTTTGCAGCTGAGAATCAAGATTCTAAAGGTTCTACAAAGGTATTTCTTCAAACCCTCTTATTATTATATGAGCATGCTCTAGTTACAACCAAAATTAATGAATTAGATTGCTTATTGATCCTTGTTGCTTTCATTGCATGCTCATATACTCCTACAATTGGTATCAGAGCATCATTTAAGCATTCAATTTGGTTTAATTTTGGCTTGGTGGGTGTTTTCCATGAGTTATATGAAAATTGTACACTAAAAGCGTTTGCGTGAATTGATCATGGTGAATGAGGGGAAGTTTTTCACTGGAAAATCAGATATATGATATATTGATTTCAATTCTCACGTCCCTACATAATTCCCACCATGAGATTCGTGCAGCACTTCGTGTCGATTATACCTCGACTACTCCATTCGGAAAGTGTTCGTCATAGATCAGGACCAAAGCGAATGAGGGAAGTGGTTCATGGTAAGTTGGTGAAGGATATGTGTCAACATATCCTACAGTCTCTTCAGTTGGTTTGAACCGTGAGATTCCTATGTTGCGCCTTCTTGTTGTCTTTAAGTTGGCCTCGCTAGTCGTTTAACAATGGCTATCCCCACGGAGGGTTTTAACATAGGATTTAAAACAACTCAGACTCCAAAAATGGATAGGATTTCTAAAGTCGGTTTCGACTTTGACTTTCCAACTTCGGGAGCATCGTTGGGATCGGACTTCTGAAGTCTGAAAATAGAGGGTTACACTTACAGGATTACTAAAGAGTTAGTAATTTCTGATAAAAATAGCTAAATGACTATCGAAATATGAGTTATTCTGGAGATAATGTTTAGTCAAGAATGTCTTGCTGGAGTATCGTTGCAAAAAATAATCTTTGGTATATTATTACTTTGCTAAAACTTGATTGGGTTTAAAAATCAATTCACTTATAAATTTTGTTTATAATTTTAGATTGACGAGTTCACTAGTACAATTGTTGATGTCTAGTAAACTGATTAAGGATAATTATGCAACCTGGAAATCAAATTTGAATACTATATTGGTGATAGACAATTTACAGTTTGTCTTAACAGAGGATTATCCTCCCGTAGAAAGCTCTAATGCAAACCTAACTATTCTGGATGCGTACGATAGATGGATCAGGGTGAATGATAAAGCACGTGCTTATATCCTCGCCAGCATATCTGATGTTTTAGCGAAGAAACATGAGGATATAGGTACTGCCAAAGAGATTATGGAATCTCTACAAGGGATGTTTGGGCAACCATTCTTCTCCTTAAGGCATGATGTTATAAAGTATGTTTTCAACTGCCGCATGAAAGAGGGGACCTCTGTTCTTGAACGTGTTCTGGACATGATGGTCCACTTTAATGTGGCGGAAGTAAATGGCATTGTCGTTGATGAGAAAAGTCAATGTCGATTTTATTCTAGAATCTCTTTCAAAGAGTTTTCTGCAGTTCTGCATGAACGGGCTCATGAATAAAATTGAATATAGCTTGACTACTCTGCTAATGAGCTATAGGCTTACCAGACTATGTTGAGAACTAAAGGTCTAGAATCAAAAGTACACATTACTTCTGTTGAGAAGAGAGGAACATCCTCCAAAAAGCTTGATGTTGCTTCCTCTTCACAGAGTAAGAGTATTCCTACTAAGAAGAGCAAAGGGAAAGGGAAGAAGAAACCCACTGGAAAGAAAGGCAAGAATAACGCTGCAGACAAAGGAAAGTGTTTCCACTGCAACGAGGAAGGGCACTGGAAGAGAAATTGCCCTCAGTACCTTGCTGGGAAGAGAGTAGAGAAAGTAAAACAGGCAAACTAGTTCCTAAAGACCACTTGCTCAGCTTAACCAGTGGGAGATGTTGTTGTCTGATGATAATCTTACCTGTTTTTGTTATCTTGTAAAAAAAAATTGTATATATTTTTGTTGTAAATGAAATATTCATTTTCGAAAATTATATTTGTTCTATCTCATAGCAACTTCCGTTAAGAATCAAACTAATTAAAGATCATTTGTAAATATTAAGATATTTTAAACGGCTAAAAATCAATTAAGGCAAGTAGTTATTTAACCTAAACAAGAAGTTTAAAACACTTGAAATGTTCAGTATGTACAAAACTTTTTAGGTAAAATAAAACCGAAATACTTTGATTGGATCAAAGTATAGAAAGTTAAAGATTTCTAGATCTATTTGATAGAACGTGAAAAACTTTCTAATTGCCTTAAATTGATTTCTTAACATTGTTGGAATATTGTTCCAGATTACCTTGTATTATTTCTTTGCATAAATCAATAAAGAATTATTGAATTAACATTGTTAACAAGAGTTGTTAAGACAAGAAAGATGTGTCTTACTCAAAGAGTTGAGAGTAGCTCAATGTAATGGGAGGAAAGTATGACTTCCTGGTCATTATTGAGAATAAGATGCATTCTCTATATAGTTTAATAAGAAGTCTATTATACACTAACATGTTTACAATGATTCTCTCGACTAAAGTGTTTGAGAATCACCTAGTAAGACTAGGAATACCAGCTTAATAACCTAGGGCAAGTGGGAGAAATATCAGGTATAAGATACCAAATGGTAAACCATGGGTATGGGATGCCCTAGTTTATTGTATTTCTCTATAAGACTCAGAAACTCGATATTATATATTTTGATATATAAGTTACCACTGGAGTTTTAGTCCAAGTGGGAGTTTGTTGGGTTTTATGTCCTAAAACTCGTGGTTTGTACACAATATAACTTATTCTAAAAATTCAATAAGTTGTTATTGAATATATGTATTGTTTATTAGAAATCCAATAAACTAGAAAAACCCATGACTATTACATGAGTACTTGAACTCTAAGTGGAGACATAAAAATGGATTAGATTCGAGTAAATAGTCAAAATGATCTATAGTATATGAATGAGGTTGGGTGCCTTATTCTGGTAACACTAGAGGATGTGGTCCATCCTATAGTTGTTACAAGGAGTTGTAAAGTGCTAAAAACGATGTGATCCTAATACGTACATGTTATGACATGAGGAGTGGGGGTGTCCTAGGCAAATGGGTTTGTATAAGATCGGACCACAAAATCAATCACTCTTACTTTATAATGTTGTTTACTGTTTAAGACTGGCTATTTCAAATCGATGACCTAGGTAACTTAACCTTAGTCATGAGCTAACTATGAACTCCTGTTTATTCGAGATTATCCTTAGATTTGCATAGGTGAAGGTTGGCTCAACAACGCTAACTCAATAAACATCCATTTCAAGGGTAGGACCGGGTAGATAGCTGGGGACATAGGGTTCAAGATGGAATTAATTCCTACCCGTTTTTGGGGATAGTAGAAAGGTTGTTCCCTTAAGTGTTGATTCTGGGTCCTGAACAAGGGGCCCCACCCTCTCGTTGGCCTAAGAGGGACTCGAATTATTGACTGGATCACAAATCAATTATTCATTAGAGGAACAATGAGACTTAAAGAACAAGAGGTAATCTCGGGGGTAAAACAGACATTTGACCAAGCCGTTATTACGAACAACGTGAAGGGTTAACTTACTAATCATAGTTATATCAAGTGGACATAATATATCTACAGTGAGGGAAGTGCAATAATGAACTTTAGTGGAGTGACCCATTAGTTAACGAATAAGGGTTAATTCGATGTAATGCGTTTAGCCAATTAATCTTGGATCGTTAGAGCCCATGATCTGTAGGTTTGCAAGGTCCCCCTACTAGCTTATTAATGGATTAGCTTTAGAGTAGCGTGATAAGTGATAACAGGCAGAAATGCACATTATTACAATGTAAAGATATAAAATAATGTGGGAATGCGACGATAAAAATATGCAAAATCGTGTCCAAAAGCATTAAGTTGAGAATATTGCGATCGCATGCGCCCATCGCATTAAAGCAGCTAATTTTCTTATTTTGTACAGGAAAAGTCGTTGGCGCAAAGCAAATTGCAATTCAAGGAATTCAGCGCCCGAGCACATTAGAAGATTGTGACCACAAAGCTATGCGATCGTATGCGCCCGCAAAAAACTGCTCAAGAAGTTGGTCGAATAAAGACGGCGCATCAAGGTGAAAGCTTAATAAATCATGATGGGACAGAAAACTGATGACGGTCAAATCAGAATTTAGTTGACAAGCCGTTAACGACACACTATAGCAAGTATATTCAACTTTTCGGTGACCATTAATCGGCGCATCAGACAGAGATTTAATGACTTCCCATCATTGCAATCATTTGAAAGAAAATCTCTTCACCCTAAAGCTCTATAAATACCGAAGGTGGCCTTCGTTATGGGAGTTCAGAATTTTGGAGTTCCTGTTTGCCATATACATAGAAGATAGATCATATATAGCCGTAGTCTGTAATTCTTATACTTAGAAGGTAGAGGCAAGTGAAGAGAGAAGACGCCAAAGGATCATTCCTGGTTAGCTCGAGAGACTGCCGGGAAGCGCTGCAAATGGAGAGAGGGTTGACTCTTGCAAAAGCAAGAACATTCTTCTGGGCAGAGTAGAGTAAAACACAGTGTAAAAGCCTCGAGAAGCAAGACATTGCTACCAGGCTTCTTATCCCTCTCTTCCTTTGTTGTTTTGTATTCTAACTTATCTATAAAATGGAATTTGTATCTATACATCTATTCAATCTCTTCACATTATGCATGAGTAACTAAATTTCTGAATGGGTTGAGAAGCATTTAGCTAGCATGATCTAAGATCTTCACTCTAAGCGATCATCTTTTCTTATGTATGCGTCCATCACCCTTTAGAGATACTTGAGAGAGTAGTCTAAAGAAAGAACCTAGACTTGAGAGAGTCAGGTTAGAATTTAGGCTTGAGAGAATCAGATTAGAAACACATAAGCAAGAGATAAAGACTTAGAGATAAGTTCTACTTGCTATCATGCATCACATGCACCCTAGAAATAGGATATGATAGTATGTGGTCACTTTGTGTATATGTGTATCATTCATCATCGCATAGACAAGAATAGAGGCTCAGACATAAGTCCTATAGGCATTATCGTATACATCGCATGCGTCCTAGGAATAGGAACTATGGCATTTGCATTGAGAGATGACATGTTGTTGTATGTGTGTAGCATGATCGCATAACTTGAACGTAATCTTAGGAAGTGTTAGCTAAAACCCTTCTCAACCCGTTCCCCGCATACTCATTGTAACTTTTGCTGTCATTAACTCTTTACTCAACTCCGCCGCATAGACTTTAAACAAACATACCAACCAACTTATTATTTTTGTCACTGTAAAGGAATCAAAACTTACCATCGCATATTGTCTCAGTAGTCCCTATGTTCGACCCTGGACTTACCAGGCAACCTAGTAGGATTTATACTTGGATTTTACTAGGAAAACTTGCATGTGCAACGCATAATTCACCATCGCAATATACACCATTATTTCATCACATTCACAACGCATCAGTAAGTTAATTTGAAATGTTCAAATTAGAATTAAAGGAATTAGTAATTATATATGTTATAATTACACATTTAATCTTAGAACTAAACGGAACTGGAGAATTAATTAATATTTAAATATGATTTAAATATTAAATTCATGAAGGTGGAATTTTTGAAATTTAATATTTGATATTAAATTAATTAGAATTAATTAAATTATTTATTTATTTTATTTAGAAAAATTAATTTATATAAATTTAATAAATTTTTATTTTGAAAAACTAAAAATTGATTTTGGAAATCAAGTTAAAAAACAAAATTGAAATTGAAAAAACATAAATTGGAGAAATGGGATTTCTCCACTATCATGAAGTTCCTCTTTCATAACCCACTTGACTCAAGCTTCAATACTACAAGCATGAGTTGTATCTCATGCAACCATCTTCTTTGCATGAGAGTCCTGATTGAGAAGACTGGAGTGAAATTGATGCATGCACCAATTGAGTTTTTGCTGAAAATTTTGGTTTGAAGAATGTTTTCTTCAAGTGGGTTGTTGCAGTGAGTTCTTCTCCAAGTTCTCTTCATTCAAGCTTATTTTGAGTCCCACAACTCAATCTAAAGCTCCAAGAGAATAGTAGGGAAGATCTTGGGTTGTCCATAGTGAGATTTGAAGATTGCAGTTGAGAATCGAGATTCTAAAGGTTTTACAAAGGTATTTCTTCAAACCCTCTTATTATTGTATAAGCATGCTTTAGTTACAGCCAAAATTAATAAATTAGAATACTTATTTATCCTTGTTGCTTCCGTTGCATGCTGATATACTCTTACACGTTTTGTTACACCTTTCAACTTTGCACCACTTGTTCCTTCTCCTCTATTTCCAGCACCTCTCGGCTGGTTAACAGTTTGAAAGGTCACTTACTGCACTGTCTAAGCCCCTCGGGTTAACTGGGGGCATTCCCTCTTGAAATGATCTGTTTGCCCACCTTGGAAGTAACCACTCCTGGTGTAGCATAGCATATCCGAAAGTGCTTCTTACCACAGTTCTGGCACAAAGGCTTTCGGACTGTGCTAGCAATTGACTCGGCAAAACGTGTTGCACCTGGTTAACCAGCTGTACTAGCCAAGGGTTGACGTCTCCTTCTCTTGTCCTTTTGCCAATCCACGCCTTTGGAGCTACTCATACTCAACTGGCCTGACACTGGGGGTTGAAATCCCCTATCCCTCGGCCTCACAAACATAACTCAGTCCTTCTGCACTTGCTCGTCATCCGCCAAACTCTGCCCAACTTAAATAGCGGTTTCCACCAGCTGGTTAAAGTCCAGCCAATTAGCTGTAGAGGTTACTGGAGTTTTGATCTCCTTTCTTAAATCGTTCTCGAAACTTCTACCTCGATTCTTTTCTTCCGCTATAGTTGGAAGAGCATACTGAGATAGTGCAATGAATTTCTGTTCATACTCAGCCACTATCAATGTTCCTTGCACCAACCTAAGGAACTCATCTCTTTTCGCCTCTAAAAAAGAACTACGGTTATATTTGTATTCGAAAGCCTTCCTAAACTCAGGCCACAACAAAGCACTTGAGTTGTTTCTCCTAGCGGATACCATTTCCCACCATTTTCTCCCATTTTTTGCGAAAGGAACACAATCAACTTGACCTTACAGTCTTTCGGACAGTTCATCACGTTGAAGCAATCTTCATGACAATCACGTCACCTTGATGCATGATCTCTTGAATCAAATGATATTTTCGTTCTATGTGCTTGCCTCTTCGATGACTCCTAGGTTCCTTAGAATTTGCCATAGCACTACTGTTATCACACTAAAGTGTGATGGGCAAAGACATATTTGGAACACTTCCAAATCAGTAAGGAACTTCCTAAGCCAAACAGCCTCCTTAGCAATTTCACAAGAAGCTACATATTTGGCTTCCATAGTGGAGTTTGCGATGCATCCTCGCTTTATGCTTTGGCATATTATAGCTCCTCCATTCAGAGTAAACACTGATCCTGATGCGGATTTCTTAGAATCTCGATCAGTCTAAAAGTCAAAGTTTGTGTATCATGTAAGAATCAAATCCTTAGATACATGAGCATATAGTCCCTCAATCTCGGAAGATACTTGAGGATCGTTTTGACCGTCGTCCAATGATTTAATCCTGGATTGGACTGATATCGACTGACAATCCCTACTGCATAGTAAATGTCAGGTCTAGTACATAACATTGCATACATAAGGCTACCAATAGCCAATGCATAGGGAATTCGTCTCATTTCCTCAACCTCTTGAGGAATCTTAGGACACTGTTCCTTAGACAATACAATTCCATGCCTGAAAGGTAATAAACCCTTCTTGGATTTGTGCATCGAATATCTGACAAGTATCTTGTAAATATACGATGCTTAAGACAAGACCAACCTTTTCTTCCTACAATCCCTTATAATCTGGATCCCTAGAACAAATTGTGCCTCTCCCAAATCTTTCATTTGGAATTAGGGGGCTAGCCATTTCTTTACATTAGTTAGAAAACCTACGTCATTCCTAATGAGTAAGATATCATCCACATACAGCACGAGGAAAGCTACTAAGCTGTTGATGATTTTCTTGTAAACACAAGGCTCATCAACATTCTGATAAAAGCCATAAGATTTGATCGTTGTATCAAATCTTATATTCTGATCAATGCCATAACATTCTGATCAAACCTTTTGCTCTTAATCTTGTTCAATGAATCCTTATGATTGATTCATATAGATGGTCTCTTCAAGATTTTACCATTCAAAAATACAGTCTTGACGTCCATTTGTCATATCTCATAGTCATAATATGTGGCTATGAACAAGAGAATCCTGATAGACTTTAACATGACAACAAATGAGAAAGTTTCTTCATAGTCCACTCCCTCAACCCGGGTATAACCCTTTGCCACAAGTCTAGCTTTAAGGTATTGGGGTTAATATCCTTTAGTTTGTAAACATTGTATGAACAAACTCTTATGTGATTAATAATATATAATATTTTATTCACTTTGTCTTTAAAATATGTGGTATTTTAGTTGCATTAACCACAAACTAATAAACTAACATTCAAGGTTATCTTTGTAACTTAAGCATGTATGTGGAGACATACATGTGGATCATATCTAAGTGATAACCTAAATGGTCTGTAGTAGATGGATAAGGCTGGGTACCTTATCCTGGTGACACTACGAGTATGGCCCGCTTTGTAGGTGTTATAATTGTTGTAAAGTACTACAAATGATCTGATCCTAATCATTCATGTATTAGACATGCAAGCGGGGATACTCATTTCACCAGGATAACCATTGTTGTAAAGAAGTTTGTATAAGACCAGACCACAAAATGTTTAGTCCCATTATATAACACCGTTCATAATAGAGACTTTCATTTCACCAAGATAACCATAGGTAACTGGTGCGTTGTGAATATGATGAAATAATGGTGTATATTGCGATGGTGGTGTATGCATTGCACGTGCAAGTTTTCCTAGTAAAATCCAAGTATAAATCCTACTAGGTTTCCTGGTAAGTCCAGGGTCAAACGCAGGGACTACTAAGATATTATTCGTTGGTAAATCTTGATTCCTTTGCTGTGACAAAAATAATAAGTTGGTTGGTATATTGTTTAAAGTATAAATCCTATGCGGCGGAATTGAGTAAAGAGTTAATAATAGCGAAAGTTACAATGAGTGTGCGGGGAACGAGTTGCGAACGAATTTAGCTAACATTTCCTAGGATTGCGTCCAAGTCATGCGATCATGCTACACACACAACAACAACATGTCATCTCTCAATGCAAATGCCATAGTTCCTAATTTTAGGATGCATACGATGCATACGATAATGTCTATAGAACTTATGTCTAAGCCTTTGTTCTTGTCTATGCAGTGATGAATGATACACACATACACAAGGCGACCACTTACTATCATATCCTATTTCTAGGGTGCATGTGATGCATGATAGCAAACAAAACTTATCTTAAGGTTTCCATCTCTTGCTTATGCGGTTCTAATATGACTTTCTCAAGCCTAGATTCTAACCTAATTCTCTCAAGTCTAGGTTCTTTCTTTAAACTACTCTCTCAAGTATCTTTAAAGAGTGATGGACGCATACATAAGACAAGATGATCGCATAAAATGAAGATCTTAGGTCATGCTAGCTAAGTGCGTCTCAACTAATTCGGAAGTTTAGTTACTCATGCGCGATGTGAAGAGATTGAACAGATGTAGAGATGTAAATTCCATTTTATAAACTAAAACAGAATATAGAATGACAATGGAAAGTATGGTTAGGGAGCCTGGTAGCAATGTCTTGCTTCCCGAGGCTTTTACACTGTATTTTACTCTACCCTACCCAAAAGAATGTTCTTGCTTTCACAAGAGTCGACCCTCTCTCCATTCTCAACGCTTCCAGGTAGTCTCTCGAGCTAACCAGGAATAGTCCTTCGGCATCTTCTCTCTTCTCTCGACTCTGCCTTCTAAGTATATGAATTACAGACTAACTACTACCTATGATCTATCTCTATGTATATGGCGAACTAACAAAAACTAGAACTCCAAAATTATGAACTCGTTTAACGAAGGTGGCCTTCGGTATTTATAGAGCTTCATGGTGAAGAGCTTTTCTTTCAAATGATTGCAATGATGGGAAGCCATTAAATCTTTGTCTGATGCGCCGATTAATAGTCATCGAAAAATTGAATGTACTTACTACAATATGGTGTTAACGGCTTGTCAACTAAATTCGAATTCGACCATCATCAGCTTTCTGTCCAATCAGATTTATTAAGCTTTCACCTTGATGCACCGTCTTTATGCGGCCACCTTCTTGAGTAGATCTTTGCGAGCACATACGATCACATAGCTTTGCAGTTGCAATCTTCTAATGTGCTCGGGCGCCGAATTCCTTGGATCGCAATTTGCTTTATGCCAATGCATTTTCCTGCACAAAATATGTAATTTAGCTGTTTTAATGCGATGGGCACATGCGATCGCAATGTTCTCAACTTAATGATTTTGGGCACGATTTTACATGTTTTTACCATCACATTCCCACATTGTTTTATATCTTTATGTTGTAATAACGTGCATTTCTGCCCGTTATCAGTAACATGACCTGAATCCTGAATGAGTTGTGAACTATTGCCTATGAAGGCGGTCATTTGATTTGTATAGGTGAGAGTGGCTAGATCGCCGAGTCAACTAGCCTACCATTTTGAGGATTCGTCAAATTGGGGAGCTGGGAACATAGCTACACAAGATGGAATTCACTCCTTCCTCGAAGTAGGGGTTGAAGGAACCTTTATCAAAGAGTACCTCTGTGCGGAAGCGAGATCGTTCCAAACTCATTGTGATAGAATTATCGCATTCACAATCACACAGAATATATATGCATTTAACAACAAATTACAGGCATGCTTAGAAACTTTAATAACAAGAGAACGATATACTTACTAGTTGAAGAACCTTTCTTCACCGAAATCTCGCTCTTGTCCAATGAACTGCTGCTCTTGCTCTCCATTGGGAATGTCCAAGCAAATCGTCCATGAAATCATGGTCGTCTACACGCGAATGGACTCCACACGAACACAACAGTAGGGGGACACCACCACTTAAAACCCTCAGTATTCTCAGTGTGAGAATCTAGAAGGTCTGGGCTCTGTTGGATTTGGCAGAGGGAAGGAGGAAGGTTAATCATATACCATGACCAAACAAGTGGGAGAAGGCCGGTGTCTATCGTATAGACGATGCTTGATCGTTTAGACTAGTAAAAGGGCAGTGATCATATAAACGATCGTTTAGTAAACGCTCGGGCATGTGATCATTTAGGAAAAAGCTAGACAATCGTTTAACAAATTCAATGTGATCGTTTAGTAAACTGCGCACGTGTATACGATCATTTAGAAACTTTGAGCTATCGTGTAGGCTCTCAATTTGCTATGCGATAGGCAGTATACACCAAACGTGGCGAATGTCGGATCTCTTTGCAAAATGAAAACGATTTTCATTTTATCCTTCAATTACGAAAACTAAATGCAACCTCCCACTATCATACGGTTACGAAGAAAAAACCGGCACAACAATTATTCTACAATTGTCAAATTAAATAATAAATATAATCATATTATATTCATTAACCTATGGTTAATATCACATCAAATGTAACATATGAACTATAGTCTTTTTCTCCTCCACTAGATATAAATCATATTTATATCATTTTCCTCCAAATAATGTATTTTATACATAATGTCAATCATATTATATATAATTAACCAGTTCAATCATATCAAATATAATCAAACTCTCTTTTGTCAATTTGAACACTTCAAGCTGACCCAAAAATTGATTCTCAACTTGAATCCATTAAGCCACCAAGGGGACCTTATGAACCTATGGCTCGAAGCTCCAACAGTACGTGAATAGTTGACTAAACTCTTTAGCCACAAGATCCACCATTCGTTAACTGTCAGACATTCCACTAAAGACTGACAGCTGCACTCTTCTTACCACAGATATATTTATGTGTCCATCGGATACAACCAATCAACAATACGATAACCCTTCACATATGCTTGTAAGTACAACTGGGCCAATATACCATTTTGCCCCTATAGTTACATATAACTTTTTAAGTACCACTGATCTCTTTAATGAACAATACAACATAGTCCTACTATATGTGGACAGCTTTCAGGCCATGAGAAAGTGTGTGGCACCACATCGTTCAGACCCCAAAATCAGCCCTTAAGGGAGCAATCTATCTACTTACCCCTGCTTCGGGGAAAAAGTGAATTTCATCTTACGTAGCTGAGTTCCCAGCTCCTAAAACAGACGAATCTCCAAAGTGGTAGGTTTGAGTCAGTGATCTGGTCACTCGCACCCATGCAAATCAAAGGACCGCCCTCAAAGACAGGAGTTCCCAACTCACTCAGGATTGAGGTCATGTTACCTATGGTCATCCTCATGAAGTGAAGTCTTTGTCATGAACGACGTTATATAACGAGACTATAACACTTCATGGCCTGGTCTTATACAAACTCCTTTGTATCAAACGCCCTCGCTCATATGTCTCCGCATGAATGATCAGGATCAGACTATCTGTAGCAAGTCACAAAATTTATAACTATTCTAGAAAGCGAGTTGCATCTGTAGCGTTACCAGGATAAGGTTTCCTTCCTATATCCATATACTACAGACCATTTTGGTTGACATGATCCACCTGTATGTCTCCACATATATGCTTAAGTTACAAACGACAACCAGTGATCTTAGTTTATTGGTTTATGGTAAAGCAATTAAAACATCCAATGTTCATAGAAAAAAGTGAAAAAAATATCATATATTATTACATCACAAACGTTTGTTCAAAACTGTGTTTTCAAACTATAGAACCCAACGAAAGTTTATGGCATCATCCCCAACAGGGGTAAGTAGATAAATTGCCCCCTTAAGGGCTGATTCCGGGTCTTGAACAATGTAACGTCACACTCTCTTCTTGTTCGAGAGAGGTTTGGTCATAGTAGGACTATGATCGATTTTTCATTAGAGAAATCAGTGGTACTTAAGAAGTTATATATAACTACAGGGGAAAAACGGTAATTTGGCCTAGCTATACTTACGAGTAATTTGTGAAAGGTCATCGTACTGTTGATTGGTTATATCCAATGGACACAGAAATATATCTGTAGTGCGAAGAGTGCAGTTGTCGGTCTTTAGTGGAGTGCCCGAAAGTTAATGAATGGTAGATAATGTACATAAAAAGTTTAATTAATTATTCATGTATCGTTGGAGCTTCAAACTACAGGTCCATAAGGTCTCCTTGGTAGTTCAAAAGAATTTAGTTGAGGATCAGTTTTTAAGTTAATTTGAATCGTTCAAATTAATAAGAGAGAGTTAATTATATATGATATAATTAAATTATTTCAATTTTATATGATATAATTGTCATAATGTATTTGATACATTATAATTTAATTGGAGGAAATAAATATTTGAATGTGATTCAAATATATTTTTTCTATGAATGTGATTCATAGTTGTTAAATTTAATATAAATATAATTTATATTAAATGCCATAAAATAAAGAAAAGAAACTATATATATTGTATGTGATACAATATTAATAGTAGGTTATATTTTATATTTGATATAACATATAATTTAATATAAAAATAATATGATAAGTTAGTTATCATATTTATTTATATTATATTATTATTATTTTAATAATAAAGGAAGTCATTTCCCTTCCACATCCTTAGTGGGTGGTTATTGATTTTGTGATAAGAGAAATAAAAGAAAATTGGTTTTCTCTTCTTCCACTACGACAACGTTTTTTAGATTGCTAAACNTATATTTGATATAACATATAATTTAATATAAAAATAATATGATAAGTTAGTTATCATATTTATTTATATTATTTTATTATTATTTGAATAATAAATTCCCTCTTTTCTCTCCCACCACCTTAGTGGGTGGTTATTGATTTTGTGATAAGAGAAATAAAAGAAAATTGGTTTTCTCTTCTTCCACTACGACAACGTTTTTTAGATTGCTAAACAATTGAGAGTTGCAGAAAAGTTCTGTGTGTTCCTCAATCTTTTTCCTCCACACCTAAACTATCCCTCCTAACAAAATAGTCAGAGCCCACCACTCCTGGGTTCTCACCCCGAGAATACCAAAGGCTCTTTGTGGTAGTGTCCTTGTTTCTGTTCGAGAAAATCTTGAAGAAGGTCTTCAAGAGGTTACTATGCTCATGATTGTTCGAGGGAATATTAAGTGAAGAAAGGTTCTTCAAGGGTAATGTATCTTTAATCCTTTATTTCTAAGCATGATGTAGTTTAATGTAAATGCATATCTAATTGTATGTTTACCGTAAATTACGTTTTCAATAATTAATGGAATTTGGATAATCCGCTTCGACTCAAGGATCTCTTAAAAAACGAGTTTCTTCAATTGGTATCAGACCCAGGTTGTTGGTTTCTGATTCCAAATTCCATTTTTATATTGAATTCATTTATAGTAATGGTGGGTTTTATTATCTGCATTCTGTTTATGTGATGAATGGTTGTGGATAATTTGTTGATGGATAATTCGGGATAGAAATCTCTTTTTATGGCTTTCTGTTTCTTTTACAAAGTTGTATTGTAAGGGCCCCAGCATTTTTGGGCAATAAATTGCAATCGAGTCTGTATTTGTTTAAGTTTTTGAGTCACTCATGAGATTTCAGAAGAAGGGTTGCAGTGTGTTTCGACGGAAAAGACGAAACTGAGGATGCATATCGTGTAGCCAGAGCTAAACGATCGTTTATATTTTGTTATACGATCGTGTAGAGTTTACTACATGATCGTGTAGCATTTGCTAAATAATCGATCATGTAGAGTTTGCTACACAATCGTGTTGCGTTGGTTACATGATCGCGTAGGCGCGGTATATGATACTCAACGCATCCTTGCATGTTACACGATCGTATAGACTATCATGCTCGTCGCATAGTCATTAGCTACACGATCGCATAGTATATGATACTCGACGCATGGATGTTTAATACACCATCGCGTAGACTTTTCATGCTCATCGCATAGTCATAAGCTACGCGATCGCATATAAACGATCGTCTATACTCGACACCTTGCTACTCCACGATCAGGCATTTGCTACAGGATCAGCTGCAAGGGTTCTTTGTGGAGCAGTTTGAGGTGAGCGGTTCAAGACCCGGTTCACTTATTTCGAATCGATGGACTCAATTTTATAATAGTTAGCCTTTAATTTCCATTTTAGAGATGTTATATCTCAATCCATCAGCTTTAGTTTAAATGTACATGTGATGTATGTTTATTTTATATGCCATAATGTGTGTCATATAGTTTTAAAACCCACCATAGGTTATGCATTTATTTTCATACATCATTTTATATTATAAGTGTTATAATATATTAGTATGCATGATTTAAATTATGTAAAGCATGCTCATGGATCATATAATATAAGAGTTAGAGTATATGTATGCATGCATTATAGCATATCCATGTTGGAATGTATGCTATAGCATGGTTCATTACATAGTTATATAAAAGTTATATATTAGTAATGGATGAACATTGCACGAAGCATGACACTACTTTAGGTTAGATTATAAATGTTATAATTAACTTATATATGTCTATCATGCAATGATTGGTTTTAATCATTTCATTTACTTGTAATTGTTATAATAAATGAAATTAGAATTAAAATCAATAATAAAGAGTTGCATGCAAACCTTAGGCTATAATAATTTTTTTTAAATTGTTTTAAAATTTGATTGAGATAAACCTAAGATCATATTTCTAACAAGATTAGAAATCTAAGTTTAATCTTTTAAATCGGTTTAATAGGATTAAATTGATTCTTAATAAAAGATTAAATATGTAACATAAGGGACCTTTTGTCTAAGGCTGGTTCTGGCTAGGCTGGGGTACTTAAGTCGATGGAAACGTCGAACCCTACCTGGGAACTTGTTGGGTTGTATGTCCTAAAACTCGTAGTTTTGTAAACAGTAAACATATATGAAGTTTATTCAGACAGGTGTTGTTGATTGTTTAATAACTCTACATCCAATAAACTACGAACCCTTGGCTATTTTCATGAATACTTGAACTTTATGTGGAGACATAAACTTGATCAAGTTTGAGTAAAATAACCTAAACTATCTATAGTACTTGGATTAGGTTGGGTACCTATTTCTAGAGATCCTATTGAATACGACCCGCTTTATGATTGTTACAAATGTTGTAAAATGTCATAAACGATGTGATCAGTTCGTTCATGTAAAGGCATGTGAGCAGGGGTGTTCTACACGATGAGATTGTGTGAGATAGACCACGAAATAATCACTGTTACGTATTAACACCGATTACTATAAACACTAATTAATTTCATTTCTTGATGACCTAGATAACTTGATTTGAATCCTGAACTGTCTATGAACTCCTGTTTATTCACGATTGTTTCTTGATCTACATAGGTGAGGGTAAGCCCAACGTCGCTGCTCAATATGCCTCCCATTTCAGGGATAAGACCGGGTAGATGGTTGGGGACATAGAATTTGCATGGAATTCACTCCTATCCATTTTAGGGATAGTAGAAAGGTTGTTCTCTTAAGGGCTGATCCCGGGTCTTGAACAAGGGGCCCCATCCTCTCGTTGGCCTGAAAGAGAATGGATTTAGTGATTATAATCCTAAATTAATTGTTCATTAGAGTGATAGTAGTACTTAAGGAGAAAAGATGTAACTCAGGGGTATTTTGGTATTTGACCTAGCTGAGGTTACGAACAACCTGTGAAGGATCTTATTGATGACGGTTATATCAAATGGATGCATAATATATCTACATTGGGCGGAGTATAACTACAGGCTATAATGGACAATCCTGTTAATTAACAAATGTTGATTAACTAGGTTAAAAAGTTTGACCGGTTAGTCTCGGATCGTTGGAACCCATGATCTGTAGGTTCATCGAGTCTCCTTGCTAGCTCAATACGGATAAAATTGAAGAACTAGGTGAAGTGAGAATTTGAAATGTTCAAAATCGGTCTTAAATGTATATTGTGTTTTATATGAGATATAATTTACAATTAAATAATTAATTATTTTTTAGAGTATACTTGATCATTAACATGAAAGTATTTTTTAAACTTGATTAATGTGATTAATCAAAGCTAGGTGTCTTAAATAATTTAATGTGTGATATTAAATTTGTTTATTTTTATTTAATTAAAATTATTTTAATTAAACAATTTCCAAAATTTGAATATTATATTTCATTTTTTTAATAAATAAATTACTTAGTGAAAAAATACAATTGTTGGATTTTGCATATGTTTTCTCTACAAAAGACTTTGTTTTTGAATTTTGCAAGACTAATGCTTCCACAACTTTTGGCCTAAAATCTTCCACCTCATTTTTCTATTTTCTTCTTCTTTCTTTAGTGAAATTCCCTTATTTTCACTAACATAACGGTCCCACAACCGTGTTCTTAAACTGGAGAATAGCGGGATTTACCGTTGGTGGTGTTGATCGAGCTCGGGAGAGAAAGATTGCGGTGGAGTCTTCAAAAGTTGTATTCTCTATCCTTTTTGTATGCTTATTCTTGTTTTTATTCAAATTAGAATGTTGTCGATTTCATCGCTTCTGCTATGCATGCATTCTTTATGTTCCATCAAATGGTATTAGAGCATGCTTATAACGTTCTATTGCTTTTTGGTGGGTGTTATTCATGTGATGAATTTTTGGTTGACTAAAGTGGATACATTACGGTTTTGGCATTTGTTTTCATTTAATTTCTTGTTGAGATTTGTAATTGCTCACATGTATATGAGCTTTAATGTATGGCAAAGGGTCTATAAATTTGCTAGAGTCTTTAGAGTTGTTTTTAGGCTGTAAATGCTCAGTTCCTAGAAAAATGACAGCTTTATTTTAGTGGAGAAAAGCTCACAGACCCGTGAGAGGCATCCAGACCCAACCCACAGAGCCATCTGACCTGATTCGGTGGGAGTCCCTGAACGCGCTAGCTATCTCCCCGTCGCCGACCTACTCGCGACCCATCCGACTCGACTCTGTCAGCAGCCCCACGCGTGCCAACTACCTCGTCGACCCGACCTGCCCGCTCGCCCGCTTCACGACCCGGCTCGCACCTCGTCGACCTATGATTTGACTTCATGCGCACGCGTTGACGAGCCAGTTTAATGTGTTCAACCTAGTTTTTTGTGTTTTCAAGTCGGTTTGAGTTGGTTCAATGTGTTTGAAGCCGGTTCGAGGGAGTTGCTTGCTGAATTATGTAATAATTTAGTTGTTTGTTTGCTTTTAATGCTAAAACCGATCCACTTTAGTGTTGTTTACTTATTATGCATGTGATGTTTAATATTGTTTGATTGTGTGTGCATAAAGTATGCCATATAGTTTTTTAAAAACCCTACCATAGGATAAGCATGTGGCATGTGTTTGTTATATATTATAAGTATTATAATGTATAGTATGCATGCTAAGTTTTAATATAATTATTATATTAAAGCATGTTTGTTTAAGGAAGCATGTTATAAATGAATATTCTAGGATTATAAATGTTATAATTTATTTTATAATTGTTATAAAATAACCTAGGCTTTCAAAATTTATAACAAAGATAAGATGCATGCTCACCTAGGGTTAACCGGTGCATTTCAATCGCCTTTTTAAGAGTTAGAATAGGTTGATTACTTGTAAAACAAGAGTTGTTTACTTACTTAGGGAGATATTGTCTAAGGTTGGGGGTGCTTAAGTTGACGGCTTACGGAACACCTCTTACCTGGAGATCAAACTAGCATTTAAGTCAATAACCCTAGTTTTATGAGCATGCATGAGTGGTGTAAAGTAATAAAATTGGTTTACCACCTAGACATCATAGGTTAATCCTGGTATAAGAGTTATACTAGGAAAAATCACCTAGACTTAGGTTGTTAAATATTAGTCGGTTAATAACCAAGTAGATACCCAATCTTTTATAAAATAGAACACTTTAGTGGGAGATTAATGAAGGATCTCTTACCGAAGAGTTCCATGAACATGTTCGGATCGCTCCGATCTCACAGTGACCGAAATACATATTATACATTCAAAACATACAGTTATGCAAACAAACACTAATTATTGGCATGCTAAGAACAACAAAATAATAAGGGAAAGAATGCCATACCAGCTGAAGACGTTCTTCAAACTTTAGCACTCAAAGCAGCGGAAAACCTCCACATGATCTACCAACGCCCAGCGGCAGCACAAACAACTGCGAACATGAACGCCGTAGGGACGACACCACCAGAAAAAAGCCTCGGGTATTCTCAGAGTGAGAACCCAAAGCGTGGTCTTTGGTGAATTTGATAGAGGAAGGAGGAAACACAAATCATGTCGGCGATAAGCAAGTGGAAGGGAAAAATGTGTTATTGCATAGCAGAATTCTTATCGTCTAGAAGAAGCTACACGATCGTGTAGGTTTTACTGAACGATTGTTTAGAAAAAGGTATACGATCGTTTAGCAAAATCGACACACACTACGATCGTTTAGAGAAGCTATGCGATCGTGTAGGCAACAGTGTGCGATCATTTAGGCACGAGGTGGAACGATCGTTTAGGCGTGAGGCAACTATCGTATAGGCTCTCGATTCTTTAAGCGATCGTTTATAATACTACCAAAGCGCTCTCACGAATCCTTTTTAGGCAACCAATTGAACTCTCCATTCAAAATGAAACAGTTTTCATTTTTATTTCATTGGTTACAATAACCGACTCATTCCCACTGACCAACGCCCAAACATGAAAATTTGGATAATTATCATATTAATTAATAAATTATTAATAATAAATATAATCAATATTATATTTTTTATCCTATAGTTTAATATCACATATCTACTATAGTATTTTTCTCTTCTACTTGAATATAAATCATATTTATATCTAATTTCCTCCAAAATCATATATTTCATACATTTAGCCAATTATATCATATATAATCGAACTTCCTCTTGTCAATTTGAACATTTCAAATTAATCCAAACCACTGATTCTCAACTTTATCCAAGTTACCCAGGGAACTTAATGGACCTGTGGCTGAAGCTCCAACGGTCCGTGAATAGCTTACTAAACTCTTTAGCCACCGAGATCCACCATCTGTTAACTGTCAGGCCATTCCACTAAAAGACCAATAGTTGAACTCTTCTTACCACAGATATATTTTTATGTCCGTCGAATATAACCAATCATGAGTACGATGACCTTTCACAGATGCTCGTAAGTATAGTTGGGCCAAATTATCGTTTTGCCCCTGTAGTTACATCTCACTCCTTAAGTACCATTGATTCCTCTAATGAACAATACAACATAGTCCTACTATGTGTGAACACCTCTCGGGCCAAGAGAAGGTGTGTGTGCCATATCGTTCAAACCCCAGAATCAGCCCTTAAGGGAGCTATCTATCTACTTACCCCTTCCTTGGGAGGGAGTTAATTCCATCTTGTGTAGCTGAGTTCCCAGCTCTTAAATCAGACGAATCCCTAAAATGGTAGGTTTGAATCGGTGACCTGGCCACTCGAACCCATACAAATCAAAGGACCGCCCTCAATGCAGGAGTTCCCAACTCACTCAGGATTGAGGTCATGTTACCTATGGTCATCCTAGTGAAGTGAAGTCTCTGTCATGAACGGTGTTATATAACGAGACGTTAACACTTCGTGGTCAAGTCTTATACAAACTCTTGTATAGGATGCCCCCGCTCGCATGTCCCCAACACAAATGATCAGGATCAGACCATCTGTGACAAGTTACAACACTTGTGACCATTCCACAAAGCGGGTCGCATCCATAACATTACCAGGATAAGGTTTCCCTCCTATATCCATATACTACAAACTATTTTGGTTATCACTCATGAATTGATCCATCTATATGTCACCACATATATGCTTGAGTCACATACAGATCACAAGAGATTTTATATTTATTGGTTTGTGGTAAAGCAAATAAAACAAGTAACTGAGCAAAATACAAGATATAAAGTAAATATTATATATTAACAACACAAGCGTTCGTACAAACTGTTTACAAACTACAGGACATGAGACTTTAGAGCATCAACCCCAACAATTAATAGTATATGAGATACATTATTTCTAGCTCTCACGTCCCCAAGAGTTCACATTGTGAGATCCATGCTTGGTTTCGAGTTGCCATTAGCGGAAACCTTCCTTCGGAAAGTGTTTGCATGGGTTAATAACAAGGTGAATAAAGGAAGTAGTTCATAGTAAGTGGGTGAAGGGTGTGTGTCAACACGTCCTACGGCCTCTTCCATTAGGTCACACCATAAGATTCCTATGTTGCGCTTGCTGGTTGGCTTTATGTGACCCTTTGCTAGTCGTTTAGCGATGGCTATCCTTTTGGAGGGTTGTAACATAGGATTCGGAACACTATGAACTCCAGAAATGGATAGGGTTACTTAGGTCCATTTTCAAACAATTTTTTTCTCCTTCAAGGGCTTGTTTTATTCTAATCTCTGTAATTCGAAAGTGGCGGGTATACACTTACAAGACTTACTAAGTGTTAGTAAATATCTTGACCAAATAAACGGTAACTAAGTACTATAAGAATAAGAGTTATTCTGGTATTAGTATTTAGTCAAGAATGTCTTGATTCAGTGAAAGAGTAGTCAATTGCCCTTCGATGGGGGCTATTCTGACTCACTAAATTATCTTAGAAAAATAATAAAGAGAATGGGTACATTATTTTTGCTAAATAAATTGGATTAAAAAGAGTTAAAATCAATTCTCTAATAAATTTGTTTACTTTTTCAGCCATGTCATCATCCATTATACAACTGCTAGTTTCTGAAAAACTTAACGGTGATAATTATGGAGCTTGGAAATTGAATATTAATACAATACTAGTAATAGACGATCTTCGATTCATTTTAACGGAGGAGTGTCCTCCATCACCTGGTCCTAATGAAAACTAAACAGTTTCGGATGTGTATGACAGATGGGTCAAAGCTAACAAGAAGGCTCGGGTTTATATTTTAGCCAGTATATATGATGTACTGTCTAAGAAACACGAGAGGTTAGCTACTGCAAGAGAGACTCTTTGCAGGGCCTGTTTGGACAACCGTCCACATCTTCCATGCATGACACAATTAAATTCGTTTACAACTGCAAAATGAAGGAAGGAACCTACATAAGGGAACATGTTTTGAACATGATGGTTCACTTCAATGTTGCAAAAGTGAATGGAGCCATCATGAATGAGAAAAGTCAAGTTGGATTCATCATGCAATCTCTTTCGAAGAGCTTTTTTTTAATTCAAAACGAATGCGATGATGAATAAGATTGAGTATAACTTGATGACTCTTCTCAACGAACTCCGGATTTATGAATCTTTATTGAAAAATAAAGGTTCAGAGGCAGAAGAAAACGTTGCTTCCACCTTAAAGAGAAAACCCCAGAAAGAACCGTCTTCTGGGAGTAAATCTGGCCCTTCTTTCTCCAAGAATAAAGGTATTCAAAAGAAGAAGAAGAAAACCGGGAAAGGGAAGGCTCCAGCTGCACAAAAAAAAAAAAAAAAGAAAAAGGAAGTTGCCAAAGGAAAATGTTTCCACTGCAACGAAAATGGGCATTGGAAAAAGAAATTGCCCTAAATATCTTGTTGAGAAGAAAACTGAAAAAGAAAGACAGGGTAAATTAGATTTACTGGTTATTGAAACATGTATAATGAAGAATGAAGATTCTACCTGGATATTGGATTCAGGGGCTACTAATCTTATTTATTTTTCTTCTTAGGAAATTAGTTCCTGGAGGCAGCTTGAAGAAGATGAGATTACTCTCCAGGTTGGATCAGGGGAGTGCATCTCAACTAAAGCAGTGGGAGCTATTAAGTTAACTTTTGGAAATAGATATCTCTATTTAGAAAATGTTCTTTATGTACCTTCTTGTAAAAGAAATTTGATATCTATTTCTTGTTTGTTGGAAGATTTGTACAAAGTAAATTTTTGTCTTACTGAAGCGTTCGTTACAAAAAGAGGTATACAAATCTGTTCTGCAAACTTAGAAAGTAATTTATATAAGTTAAAACAATATAAAGTTGAAGCTGTATATAACACAGAAATATTTAATACAGCTGAAACTCAAAGAAAAAGGCAATGCATTTCTCAGAGTACCTATCTTTAGCCCCTAAGACTTGGCCACATTAATCCCAATAAGATTGAGAGACTGGCTAAAAGTGGACTTCTAAACAAGTTAGAAGATGTCTCTTTACCGCCATGTGTGTCATGTCTTGAAGGAAAAATGACAAAAAGATCTTTTTCTGGAAAAGGTCTTCGAGCCAAGAAAACCTTAGAGCTCGTGCATTCGGACCTCTGTGGACCGATGAGTGTTAAAGCACGGGGAGGTTATGAATATTTCATTAGCTTTATAGATGATTATTTAAGGTATGGTTACATTTACCTAATTCATTTTAAGTCTGAAGCTCTTGAAAAGTTCAAGGAATTTAAGACTAAGGTTGAAAACCTATTAAGTAAATCTATTAAGACACTTCGATCAGATTGAGGTGGGGAGCATTTGGACTTGAAATTCTAGGACTATATGATAGAACACAGGATTCAGTCACAACTCTCTACATCAGGAATGCATCAACAGAACAATGTATCTGAATGGAGAAATAGAACCTTGTTGGACATGGTTCGGTCCATGATGAGTTATGCTCGGTTGCCTAAATCGTTCTGGGTGTATGTAGTAGAGACTGCAACTTACATTTTGAACAATGTTCCCTCTAAGAGTGTTTCAGAAACCTTATGAGTTATGGATAGGACGTAAAGCTAGTTTACATCATTTTCGGATCTGGGTTGGCCGACACACGTGTTGGTGCAAGGTTCTAAGAAATTGGAACATCGTTCAAAATTATGTCTATTTATAGGTTACCCTAAAGGAACGAGAGGTGGTCAATTTTATGATCCTTAAGATGATAAGCTAATCATATCGAAAAATGCCACACTCTTAAAGGAAGACTATATTCGAGATCATAAGCCCCGCAATAAACTAGTATTGGAAGAGATTTCAAATAATGCTACAAACGAATCAACAAAAGTTGTTGATCAGCCTTGCTCATCAACAAGAGTTGCAGGTAGATCAAAGACGTCTGGTCCATCACATCCTACTCAAGAATTGAGAGAGCCTTGACATAGTGGAAGGGTTGTGAGACAGCCTGATCGCTATATGGGTTTAACTGAAACTGAAGTCAACATACCTGATGATGGCTTAGAGGATCCATTAACATATAAAAGGGCAATGGATGATGTTGATTGAGATCAGTGGATCAAAGCCATGGACTTTGAAATAGAGTCTATGTATTTTAATTTAGTCTGGGAACTTGTAGATAAACCTGATGAGATAAGACCTATCGGTTGTAAGTGGATCTACAAGCGTAAAAGAGACCATACGGGGAAGGTACAGACCTATAAAGCTCGGTTAGTAGCAAAGGGTTATATCTAAGTTGAGGGGGTGGACTATGAAGAAACCTTCTCACCTGTTGCTATGATCAAATCAATCAGGATACTCTTGTCCATTGCCACTTTTTATAATTATGAAATTTGACAAATGGATGTCAAGACTGTCTTTCTAAATGGAGATCTTGAAGAGAGTATTTATATGGTCCAACCATAAGGGTTCATTGAACAAGGTCAGGAGCAAAATGTTTGCAAACTGAAGAGATCTATTTATGGATTAAAATAGGCATCCAGATCTTGGAATATAAGACTTGATACTGCAGTCAAATCTTATGGCTTTGAAAAGAACGTTGATGAACCGTGTATATACAAAAAGATCATCAACTCCACTATAGCATTTCTAGTTTTGTATCAGATGATACTTATTGGGAATAATGTAGGATACCTAACTGACATTAAAAATTAGCTAGCAACTTAATTTCATATGAAAGATCTGGGAGAGGCGCAGTATGTTCTTGGGATTCAAATAGTTTGAAACCGAAAGAACATAACACTAGCCATGTCTCAAACATCTTATATAGACAAGGAGTTATATAGTTTTAAGATGCAGGATTCCAAAAGAGGTCTTTTACCTTTTAAGAATGGAATACATTTGTCAAAGGAATAATGTCCTAATACACCTCAAGAAGTTGAGGAGATGAGACGGGGTCTCTATGCATCAACAGTGGAAGTCTGATGTATGCAATGCTATGTACTCGTCCAGATATATGCTTTGCAGTAGGGATTGTCATTAGGTATCAGTCCAATCCTAGTTATAAACATTGGACTGCTATTAAGAATGAGAAGAATATTGCTGATTCGTTTACAAAGCCCTCCCGGCTAAGATTTTCGAGGGTCACCTAAAGAGTTTAGGACTACGTGTAGAATAAATAGAGCAAGTGGGAGAAAATGTGGGTATGAGATGCTCTAGTTTATAGTATTTAGTTTTCTCTCACAACACTCAATTTGTTCTAACCCACTAGGAGTTTTAGTCCAAGTGGGAGTTTGTTGGTTTGTATGTCCTAAAACTCGTAATTTTGTAAAAAGTAAACACACACATATATATGCATATATGAACTTACATTCTATGAGTTTAAACTCTGCGAGTTTATTAAAAAGTCATAATGAATTTATTTTTATTAGTTTTTTTAGTTAGTTTTAATTAGTCATTTTAAAATGCTTCAATAATTATATTTCTAATTTTCATCAAAGTATTTGTTTGCATACTTCAATATATCTATATATCTATCTATCTATCTATCTATCTCTCTCTCTCTCTCTCTCTCTCTATATATATATATATATATATATATATATATATATAACACTTTATTACTTTTAAGAATTAAATGTTATAATGTTTAAGTGGAAATTTTAGACTTATAATATTTAAAATGACTCATTTAATATATAAAATTTTATAAGGTCGATAACAAAATTTTACAAAATGAATAGATTTAAAAGATAAGAATGGGAAATTTGTTTCCTACAGGGATCAGGGATTTTCACGAGGATGGGGATTGAAATAGGGGGTGGGAATAGGGATAGGGACTGCCCGTAGACATTTTTACTGATAGACCATGATAATAGCTTATCTATGTCTATTAGAGATAGACACTGATAGATTTTATCAGTCTGATAAACCATGATAATAATCTACCTCTGTAGACCATGATAGAAGTCTATCTGTATCTATCACTTGTTTTTTATATCCAAATATTGATCAACCTAATAGATAAAAATAAAAAATGCAATCAGTATAAAAAAAGTCTATAAGAAACATGAGTACCTATCAGCGATTATTACTGATAGAAGTGTATCAATGACTATCTCCCATAGACCATGATAATAGCTTATCTATGTCTATCAAGGTAGATACCAATAGACTCTATTAGTCTGATTGACCATAGATAGTAGTCTATCTGTGTCTTATCATAAATAGACACACCAGTAGACTCCATCAATCGGATAAACCATGCTAGTAGTCTATACTTGTCTATCAAAGATGGTTAATCAGTGTTTGTCTTTGATAAACCATGATAAAAGTCTATCTATGTCTATCATTCATTATTTATATCCAAATATAAATAAATAAGTAAATAACTCTTACCAAGAAACTTCTTGATTTTTCATGTTCTCGACGTAAGGTATTCTTAGCCCAAGCAATCAAAATAGTTTTCATTAAAGAAGTAGCTTTACTTCAATCATGAAACCACTTTTGCAATATATCTCTAATTGAATCAAGCAAGCTTGCAATAGGTAATTTTCTAACATTCTTTAAAACTAAATTTACACTTTCTGTAGAATTTGTTGCCATCATTTCATGCCTTCTTCTTCGTGAATATGCACAAGCCCACCTCTCAAATCCAATATCACTAAGATAACCTCGAATCTTTGGAAAAATTGACTCCATCGATCTCATATTTTACCCAAAGTCATGAAAAATGTAAGCTTTAGCACAATTAAAGAAAAACTTGTCAACCAAATGATCCTTAAATGAAAGCTTCAATTTTTTTTTAAAAGATGTTGCATGCACAAACAATGCTAAACATTCCTAAAAAAAACTTAAAACTCCTTTGGGAATGCTCATAAGAAACAAACATTAAATTTTCTCTAACACCAAAACTATTTCATGTGTTAAAAGAAAAAAAAAACAAATTCTAGGATGCGTCATTTTTTTGAATCTACAATAATAAATGCAAGGGGGAAGATTTGATTGTTAGCATTTACTATAGAGGGTATTGATAGAGTGCCAACAAACTTACACTTTTAAAATATACCATCAACAAATATAGTAGGTCTGCAATACTTCCACTCCTCAACTGATGCATTAATAGTCATGAAGCTGTTGGAATATAGAAACATACAGCGGAAGAAAACGGGATTATTAAGCATTCTAATTCCTCAATTTTGACAATAAATTAAGCATGTTCATATGGATATTAAGAGGGTTTCATTACATACCTTTGTAGATCCTCTTCAAACTCTAAATTCAGTAGTAGTCTTATCAAATTTTTGTTGTGGACCACTACTAAAACTTCTCTACTATTCTCTACGAACCTTAGATTAAGTTATGGAACTCAAAACAAGCTTGAACTTAGGGAATTAGAGGAGATCTAGTTTTTTTTAGCTTGTCGAAGAACACCTTCTTCAACCTTAAAAAACTCAACAATTCAACAATTGCATCAGCTTTTCCACTCAATTAAGAGTGGTTTTATTACATGATTCTCATGCAAAAACTGATCCACCTCGAGTGATTCCAGCTACTCCTTGAAATTTGTGGTGGAATTGTGTGTATGAAGGTGACTAACGTTCTTGCTTAAAAGTGGGGAAATCCTACATTGGGATTTTTCTACATTTTTAATTTCTTTTTTTTTAATTTTTAAATTGATTTTCAAAATCAAAATATTTTCCAATCTTAATTCTTTAATTAAAATTGAAATTTTATTAATTTTATAAAAATTAATTCAATAATCAAATTTTCTTAAAAAATTAATAATTAATAATTAATTAAAAAATTTTATTAATTTTATTGATTTAATATCAAATATTAAATTAATTTGTCACCAATTCCATTACCATGAATCCATATTCAAGAATTAATATTTAAATCATATTTATATATTAATTGATTCTCTAATTACGTTTAATTCCAAAATTAAATGTGTAATTATATCATATATAATTACTAATTCCCTTAATTCAAATTTGAACGTTTCAAATCAATTTATCACGCTATTCTAAAGCTAATCCGTTTGTGAGCTAGTAGGGGACCTAATGGATCTATAGATCATGGGCTCTAACGATCTGAGATTAATTGGCTAAACTCTTCACATCGAATTAACCCTCATGCGTTAACTACCGGGTCACTCCACTAAAACCCAGTAGTTGCACTCCCCTCACTGTAGATATATTTTGTCCATTTGATATAACCATAATTAGTAAGTTAACCCTTCACAGATTGTTCTTAATAATGGTTGGGTCAAAAGGCTGTTTTACCTCTGAGATTACCTCTTGTTCCTTAAGTCCCACTGATCCTTGAATGAACAATTGGTTTGTGATCCAATCATCAAACTGAGCCCTCTCAGGCCAATGAGAGAGTGAGGCCCCTTTTTCAAGACTCGAAATCAGTACTTAAGGGAACAACCCCTCTATTATCCCTGAAAGTAGGTAGAAGTGAAGTCTATCTTGCACCCTATGCCTCCAACTATCTACCCGGTCTTACCCCTGAAATGGGAGGCTTATTGAGTCGAAACTGTTGAGCCAACCCTCACCTATGCAAATCTAAGGATAATCTCGAATAAACAGGACAGAAGTTCATAGTTAGTTCAGAATTAAGGTCAAGTTACATAGGTCATCGTTTTGAAATAGTCAGTTTTAAATAGTAAACAATGTTATAAAATAAAAGTGACTTATTTCTTGGTTCGATCTTATGCAAACTCATTGCACAGAACGCCCCTACCCCTCATGTCACCACATGAACGAATCAGGATCACTTCGTTTGTAGCACTTTACAACTCCTTGTAACAACTACAGAGTGGGTCGCATCCAATAGTGTTACCAGAATAAGGCACTCAACCTTATTCGTATACTATAGATCATTTTGACTATTTACTCGAATCTGATCTACTTTTATGTCTCCACATAAAGTTCAAGTACTCATGTAATAGTCATAAGTCTTTTAATTTATTGGATTTATTTCTAAAACGAAATAAGTAATTCATATATTCGATAACAACTTTATCGATTTACATAATGAGTTTATTGTTTACAGACCACGAGTTTTAAGACATAAAACCCAACAAACAACATTTGAAATGTTCATTTTCATCCAATTCTAAAGCAATATACGTACCTACAAAAATACATGAAAACATTAATAGATAGACAGTGATAGATGCCTATCACAATCTACAAAGATAGACAGTGATAAATAGTGATAGAAATTTTCTATGAAATGATTCATTTTCGTCAACTTTTCAAAGAATCTTGGAATCAAGTTGTATAATTGAGTTGCATCACCTTTTAATGACCTTACTATGTGTTATTTTGTCCTCCAAGCTTATGATAATTAATATTAACACCAAATTTTGCACGAGCCTTATGCATAATATCTTTAGGAATGGACTGATCAGTAGAGATAAACCTAAAATCATCTTTCAAGAAATCACGAATTATGGATGAAGAAGCTCGCCTATGACAACTCTGAGTTGTATTCATTGAATAGTCATGATCATAAATGTATTTCCTAAGCATCCACAACTCAATGTCCCTTGTACCAAGATGTCGTAACATACTATTTACAGCCTTTTGCAAATAGTTGGACTCAAATGACTTTGAATTTGACATTGTAGTCCTAAATTGAAAATTCTTCTTCATTATTATCATGTAAAAACACACTAACAATATTTTTTTTACTTCTAAATACATATTTTCCCTTCAAATCACCATTGAAATGAATCTCTTATAACTTCATCATTTAAAGAAGAAGAAGAAGAACCTAATCACAACATTCTATCAACACCTACACTACTAATAGAAGTAAAAGATCCTTTTAAAGAACAAACATTTGCATGAGCATCTAAAGGATGTCTAGTGATTGCATCTTTAGCCAAAGTCAAATACCAACAAACATCCTTGTCTTGTTTTATTGGGAACACAGTTTAAACATTAGTTTTACCAAGATCCAATAGTACTAAAAATTCTAGCAAACCATCCAATTGAATCTCCTCAATTATCAAATCAACTAAACTATTCTAGCAAACCATCCAATCGAATCTCCTCAAGTATCAAATCAACTAAACTATTGAAGTTTATCACATCATCCACCAAAATTCCAGTATCTTTATAAGTCTCACAAAAATTAGAATGCTTCCACTATCCACCATAAAGAACAACTATAGGAATATGTGCCATGATATCAAATTAATGCAAAAAGGAGAAGATATTATATAAGAAACTAATAGTGAAAATATCTATTACAGGTTGACATGGATGGAAATCTATAACAATCTATCAGTGTAGCCAAAGATAGAAGTCTATCATTATCTCTATGTATTAGGGATAGAAATTGAAAACAAATCTTATCGCCATTGAATAAAAAAAAAGAATAATATAAATGAGAAAAGAATGAAAATAACACAAACACAACAAGCAAACCATTGCAAAATGATAAATAGTGATAGAACTCTATCATAACCTACCCCATTTCAATTCCATTTAGCCACGTTACATAGAGTTAAGCTACAATAAGTAGATAGACATGGACAATGATAGAACTCTATCACTATCAATCAGTGGTAGAAAGCGATAGAATTCTAGATTTAGTTCTCATGAAGAAAATTATAAATAAATTGAATCAACCAAACATGAAGAAAAACAATCACATTCTATAGTCCCAATTATATATCTATATCTACACCAACAAACCAAAAACAAAGAAAGAATATAAATGAGAAAACAATGAAACAACACATACGAAACAATCAAATTCTATCACTATAATATATATAAATAGAGTTTTATCACTATATATCAATGGTAGACAATGATAGAACTCTATCATAGGCTATCCAATTTGAAATCCATCGGTTCAATTTGAGTGAGTTCCAATCAATTGAGAAGAAGAGAAATATCAACAGAAGAAGAAAAAGAAAGAAGAAGATCACCAAAAGAACAAGAAGAATATGAATAAGCAAAGCATGAAAAAATTCTAAAAATCCTAGAAAAGAAGATGAAGAAAAAGAAATAATAATTATAATAATAATAAGATGACGATGATGACGCTGACGACGGTGAAGAAGAGGAAGAAGAAGAAGAAGTAGAGGATCAATGTACCTTTGGATCGCCGATGATGAAGAAGAAAGACGATGATCTGTTATGCGATGAAGAAAATTTTGATTTTGAAGAAGAAGAAAGTTGAGTAAGAAGAAGTAGATGAGAAAAAGGAAGCCGAAAAAGACGAAGAAAGTTGGGGAAGAAGGAGGAAGAAAAAGTCACCAATCGAGGAAGAAGAAGTAGGCGAAGTCGAAGAAGAAGATCATTGAAGTCAGGGAAGAAGAAGAAGTCGTCGATTACTGTGCGTGAAGCTCAAATGTGAAAAGGGTATTTTAGGAATTTTTTAAAAAAGAAAACGTTTTCACCGTTTAACATGTTATTTGCTATATGTGTAAATAGTTTAATATTATTTCTCTTTATAAGAATTTTCCTTAATTAATTATGATTAGGTTTTAACCTAATAAGGTTCTATATGGTCTCTAACATATGGTCTAACGTATTTTTCATTCCCTTCTCCATATGGTCTGTGAAACCTCGAACTTCATCTAAGTAACTTGGGTTAAAGCTTGGTTAGTTAAGAAACTTATAGGGGAATAAAAGAAGAGGATAATGCCTTAAGTATTAAAATGTAAACCCTAAGGACTAAACTTAAGTGTGGGCTAAGTGGAAGTTTTAAGTGATAAAATTTGAGTAAGTGTTGGAGCTTACAAACACCTTATGTTGGTGTGTGGTATGCGATCAAAAGACAATTAAAGTTAAGTGTGGAACATGCGGCCAACCATTGAAGGTTAAGAAAAGCCATATTGGACGCATGGTGAGGGAAATGGTTAGGTGGACATAGGAGCATTTGGACACATGGTGTAGTTGGTCAAACTATTTGAGGTTAAGAATGGAATGGTCAAGCCTAGCTATGCGTTGTAGGGTCTTAGTCATATGTTGAAGTAGCTCGGGTATGCATTGATAGGTTACTATGCGTTGATGTTGTAGTCATGAGCTAAGTTGTTTTGAGTAGTTGGTCGCATAGAAAGGCAAGGGAAAGCCCATGCGACAAGGTTATGCGATGACTAGCTCAAGGGAGGTTAAGATAGGTTTCACGGGCACATTGTGTAAGGATGGTTAGGCTTAGAGTTAAAGCATGCGATAGAGTATGCGGTGATCTTGGCTAAGGGGACTTATGTGCCAATGGGGTGTGCAGCCAAGTAGGTATGTGCTAGGGGACTAGAGGTTAGAATGGACGCATATGAGGGATGCGATGGCCAAGCCATGCGATCAAGCAAGTATGCGGGCATGAAGGGTGTCGCATGCATTGACAAAGAAGAACTTAGAGAGCAAGGCTGAAGTGATAGCACGTCCGGACATGTGGCTAACTAGGGGAAGTCTGGGATCTCGTATAAATTGAGGTGGACGCCTAAGAGGAAATGCAAGGGGGGACATATGCATTGGCCAAGGGAGAGTTAGACATATCAATGTCAATGTGGCAAAGGGTTGTGTTGGCAGCACGAAAAAGGAACACTTAGTCATGTAACCAAGTAGAAGGTGTCAAACTTGAAGGTTAATTTGGACGCCTATAAATAGGATGTTTTGGGATGAAGAACTCTCACAAGTCAATCGGGCCATTTGAGTGAAATTAGTGTCAAAATACTCAGAAAAAAATGTAATGAGAAGTCCCGAGCTACCATTGCATTTGGAGTTCTGTAGAAGAAGGAATTTGCGTTGATGGCAAGGTGGTCCAGCTGATCGCATAGGTTGTCACCCAACAGCCTTGTCGTGTGTTCTCACCAGCCTAAGCGTGCATGCCTTGCCAGCCGCGTATCTAGATGGGCGCACGTCTGCGCACATCGCATCACCCAGCTTGCACAATCAGCTAGGCACACACCCAGACGCCCAGTGCTGCCTGTGCAAGAGCTGCTGCCCATCAGCGTGCTTCCCTGTCCACCTGCGCGTACAAACACGCCCACCTGCTGCCCAACACCCTCAACCTGCCAAAATAACCTCCAAAGGGTTGTTTTGGAGAAGTTAAGCCTATTTTTGGTTATTTTAAAGAGGGTAAGCTGGTTATTCTAATTTTTAAGGTTATTTGTGAATAATTTGGGATTATTGGAGGAATTATGGATTAATTTGGAATTTCTTTGAAAAGAGGAGAAATTCAAGGAAACAGGGCCAAGAGCTGGTTAAGGGAATTCTTGAGGATGAGAACAAGAGAAACTGTGAATGGTTATTCTACTGTTTGTATGTGATTTCTATATATCTATGTGATTATATATGTAGGTTATATTTGAATTATTGACGTGATCGAGAAATTTGTTTTGTCTAGACTTGATTGTTGTTGTGTTGTTGTCATAATGCGTTTGTATTTGCATTTGGAAACTGAAATTGTACCTGAGATATTGTTAGCATGCTTTGTGGATGCTTGGCTGGTATTGTTAGAGTATATGGCTGGGATTGTCAGCGTACCCAAGCATGTCTAGCAGGAACTGACGACATGTGCACATTCGGTGAGTTATAGGGTGCTGAGATTGTTTCCACGTTAGTCATTATGGGTTATTCACAAAGAATACCTGGGGAAAATACATGATCATGTCAGGGATATCCAGCTGACAGGCTGGTGAGGTTACATTCTATTATATGATACTTGTTTGATTCTGGAATTGTTTTCCCAAAATGAATTTCTGAAGTCAAACTTATTTTCTGATAAAAGCACCACTCACTAGGCTTATAGCTCACGTTTTACATGTTTTTTTTCTTCCCCCCAGGTAGCGGAAGCGGATCGTTCTGGGAAAAGCCACTTGAGGTCTGAACTGATACTATTTCATAGGGCGGGACTCAGATCATGTTAACTGAAAGTCATTAGAATAGTTAGGTCAAAGCATGAAAAACAGTATGAGACCCTGTAATCATTCATTAATTATTAATTAGTTAAAATGTTATTTGTTAACCTAGCTATTAAGTTGGTAAAGTCAGGCAGTTGATATCACAAAATGGTGGTGTTAGTTGTCTTCACATCCTCTTTCAGGTCTAGGTGACAAGGCTCGAGAGAGGGTGTGACATGGCCTCTTTAGAAAGTTTCCCACAAGTTAGTCTCTCCTTGCCAAGAGACATAGCTGAGAAGATTTATTGGAGGACAATAATCATTTCAAAAAGAGGATTTTTGTTGCAAAAAGGGTTTGTACAAAGATAAACTTCTTATATGCTTGACCTATTTTATTAAATTATTGTTTTTAATTCCATTAAGGACCAAAGAAGGTGATTAAATTACTTTCACTACAGGATCAATCCCTTCAGATTCGACATCAATATGAGGGGTAAATTGACATCTCGAAAAATTCCCTAAACATAATAAAATAAGCAACAAAGTGTGTAAGCCCTATGCCTTGATCTCACTACTTAAGTATGTTGATTAGTATGTTGAGTATGGTTAACTTATGATAATACTAAGGAAAATGCTTGAGAATGATAAAGGAATAAAAAATTATTCTAAGTGTTGAAAGTATAAGGCTCTTGGGTAAGAACTTGCTTGTGCACCTAGTAGGAAGAAGGAATGCGTCTAAGTATTGAACTTTGCGTTGAATCCTTGATGCATTGATGACCAAGGTTGGTGCGGCAACCATGTGCATCTAATGTAGGAAGATGTGGCACAAGGTATGCCTTGATGGAGGTAAGGTCTAGGTATGCGCCGACTAGCAAGTGTCGAGAGGGATGCCATGCAGTGACATTGGCTATGCGTTGGCTAAGCAAGGTGTTGGTCGCGCGCAGCAACGAGCGAGGATGTTTTAAGTGCTGATGGAGCTTGTGCATGCGATAGCTGAACGTGTTGCTTGTAAGTAAGTGAAACCATGTGACACTAGCCTAAGTGTTGGCGAGAGAGGCGCTAAAGCATGCATTGATCAAGCATGGGAGTGTGGTCGAGTGAACCATGCGCTGATGAGAAGCATTTAAGGGAGTCATGCACTGGGGATTAAAGAAAGCTCTCAACTTAATCACCGACCTAAATGGGCCAACTGTTGAGATTAAGGAAATCAAACCCACTTAGTGGGCTAGCTGGCACCTTAATCTTGGGTTGAGGCAATGCATTTTCTACTATAAAAAGAAGAAAGCCGATGAGGCTCTCGATTTAGCCATTTTACTTGGGTTAAATAATAAATTCCAGAGCCCATTTGAAGATTGATGAGTGCTGATGAAGCTCAGCTCTTGGGCTGTCGGAAGGAATCTCCTAAAAATTGGAGTTGAAATATGAAGATTTACCCAGGTAGTCCAAGCTCTTTGGTAATTTGAGCTAGAGGTGAAGATTAAAGATTTTCGGATAGACCAAGAAGAATCTAAAGCTCAAATTTTAAGGTAAGCAATTTAAGACATTCATAAACAAGTTTGGAGAAGGAAATTTTCCGAAATAAAGTATGGAAAAAGAGTTATACAAGCTTAAAATTGAATCTGGAAATTTTGGTTAATTAAGTAGTCAGCTGCTTCAGTTGAGGCAGCTCGACCAGCCAGACAGAGGAGCTATAGATATGCGTGCGAGGACGAGGCATTACGCCAAGCATGCGCACAAGGGTTGCGCTGTGGGGCGCAAGGTGTTTTGTGTGCAAGGAGATGTGCGTAGCTGTGTTGATGAGCGGGCATTGACGTTTGAGCAAGGTACGTAACACATGGGCTCGTGAGCGAGGTCTAGCGCAAGAAGTGAGCACTTGTTGCTGCATCACCTAGCCATTTGACCTAAGGTACCTCCTAAGTATTCCATGCGTTAGTGGTCATGCGTTAAGGGAAAGATTGACACTCATGACTAAATGTTAAGCTTGTTATTATGAGTTAGGGTCATTAGGACGCCATTAGTATTGACCATGAATGTTTATCATTTCTACAGGATTAACATCAATAGGGAAGGCCTATCAACCCTAGGAAAGACGCTCAAGACTGTGAGTGACAAAGTTTAAGTGTTTTACAAATGCTTTAATAAACGCATGTTTTTATTAAAAGTTATTGATACATGCTTTGAATGTTAGCATTGTAAAAGAGATTTCCAAGCAAACTAGTTTTCTTTAACGCGTGCTTAGTTTAAAGAAGAGTTAATGAAAACATGGTTTAAATGATTTCCACCAGTATGTTCATGAAGCATGCATTGATTGATGCCTTGTGTTTTATGGTGTTTAAACCTATGATTCTAGTTTACAATGTATGTTTTATTCAAAGGAATAAATGTTATGATGCTACAAAAATGAACCCGACACCGAAGGACTTTGAGAAGGTATATGGGGTAGATGTCTTAATGTTGAACCAGATACTGAAGAACTCTTGAGAAGGTATCTAGGCCCCTTAGTACCTAAGGTGTGACGGTACTTAGGTATTACCATGTGCACGTAGGTAGAGCCGACGTTGGTTATGTTGAGATTACTTCACACCAACTAAGGATTGACATTGAGGAGTTGAGCAAAAAGGTTATCTCTTAACTAAGGACTATGGCGTTTAATGGTTTTCAGTAGTTTTATGTCTAAAATTTTTAAGTATGAGTTTGCTTGGTAGTTTTCAGTACATATGTTTTCAGATAGTCACTTATTGGGCTAATAGCTCATTCTTTTTAAATGTTTTCCTTTTTCCCAGGTAATGGTCAACTCCTGAGAGGATAGCTGTGTTGCTGCTTTGCCACTCAAAAGACAGAAGAGAGGTTCTAGGTGTCTATCTTGGTTAAGTCTATGTTAATGTCATGTAAATGGTTAGGGACTAGTATGGAAGTGTTGGGACCCACTAGGTTTTGTATTGTAGATATGTTATGCATGCCTGTGCGTTGAACCCTTGATGTTTTCAATTTAATATGGACATAGTACTGGTATGTTATATGTTGTGCTTGTATGACAAGGGTTATTTAAGTAGGTCATAGAAGTCTAGAGAGACAATGAATACCATAAGAGGGTTGGTAATTGCTGCCATTATAGTTTCTTCTAGATTAAGAGAGTAGCTTAGGAGGGTGTGTGACAAAGTGTCACTAATGTAAAAATCTTATAAAGGATTAACATGTTAAGTTATTTAAATATACTAAAATGTCTATTTACTAATTTATTTTTATAGACGAAGTAGACAAACCGTGATGCAGCCATCCTAGTAGGATAAGCCTACCAAAATATCCTCCATAACCATTGGACCTAGCGTCCATTGAACTTAATCACGCTCTAGCCACGATCATCCACCAAACTTTGATTCTTGTCTTCTTAGAACTTAGGACACAGTTGTACAACCTATAGAAAAAATCCTGTTCAAATTAATGTTGTTTTATTGATTTTTTTGTTTGAATATTTTTCTACAAATATCTATGATATTTTATTAAAACTTATCCATCTTTTATAAAATTAAGATCCCAAACCTTTTCATAAGAGATATTTTTTAGAGACCTTTAATAATAATATTGTTGTTTTCAAAACTTATTAGAGAAATATTATTGTTTTGGGAGTTCGAGGCTAGAGGTCGAACGTTTAGAACTCGACTAATGTGGAGGTCGAACGTTGAGAACTCGATGAACAAAGAAAAACTTGGAAACAATACATAGGCTGAAACTTCAACCATCGACAAGGGAAATCTCGCTTAGGTTGTCAAAGGTTGAAGTTTCGACACATATCCACCCTCGAGATTGTAGGTTTATTACTTTTCTTTTTCCCTCATAGAGGAAATAAAGTAATGAGATGGTATACTATATGTATCTGTGTACTCGAGCTACTTCTAACATGCATTTTTTATCGTTTCGAATTAGACGGAGGCTTGTGGGATTAACGTGTGGGACAACTATGCAAAACGACAAGACCTGAGGTTCGAGAGATAGTTGGGCCTCTCATACTGTTGCAACTATGGGCTTGGGAGCGATTTCCAACAATGGCTCCACAGCTACATCATGTTAATGACGCTTAGTTAGTTGGACAAGCCTACAGTTCTCGGTATGTTGTTTTAATTCAATTTAATTTTTATATCACTGATCTAGCTAATTTAAATTCTAAATTATCAATTTAAAAATTTAGGTGGAGAGACAAATTTTGTGTGACTAGGACAGCCACACATGTAGTCAACCAGTATAGATACATGTTTGATCTGCTTCAACCTGAACAGGTACATTACACTAAACCTAATTGATTATTTTATTCACATTTTTATTGTATTTGTCTTTAATATTCTCTAATATAATAGTTTGTGTTTCAGGTTATTTGGGAGCCGTACAAAATTATTGTGCATACTTTGCCTAATTTTTGTACGAATGGTCAAAACATATGGTGGACGATGAGTCCTCTCATATGTTTTCACATTGGTAAGTGGCATCTTCATGACAGAGTGATGAGACAATTCGGTTTTCAGCAGGATGTCCCATCGTCTTGTAATACTAAACCAGTACTCAATGATATTGACCTAAGGACTGGAGATTGATCCGAAAAAGTTGCACATTTGGTAGTGCGATGGCACTATCGTGCAAGATTTATTGCAGTGGGGGTTTCTCTTGAACAGTTTGACACATATGTCACTCCATAATATATTCATTGGTATAATAATATCACAAGGCGCTACGTCACTCATCCGGGAGCAGCTGTGGGTCATATGATAAATGAATGAATATTATTTATTTTTTTTAATTTAAATTTATTTTAAATATTGTCTAATTGTTTTATAATTCACAGAGATCGAATAATAGTAGACTCCGTGAGGTTGCGAATGATCCGAACCAGGTTCTTGCTATATGTAGTGACAACCAAAGCTATATGGAGGAAATTCATTATATGTACGATATACCTATTGTTCCTCTACCAGCTCCTAGACGTAAAGGACCTATTCGGGAAGAGGATGAGTTTGATGAGGTTACACATAATGTAGAAGAGTTGCCCCTTATGACGCAGACGCAGAGTCAAACTAATTATGTTAGTCTGATGATGATGATGCCAGCATTTGGTTCAGGACATTATGACTCAGAGGCTGGTCCTTCGTCTTCATACGTGCATGGACATGGTCGGGGTCGTGGAGAGCATAATGAATATTTATATTATGAAGCGCCTGCAGAAGTATCAGAGCAACATCAAAAAGTCTCCGAGCAACCTCAAGTTCGAAGTCGACGATGTCAACCAACTCGAAATCGACGACGTCCGCCTTATGGGACACATTGATTTTTGTAATTATTTTTATATAAATGAGATATTTAATTTACATTTTTTTTATTTTCATGAGTTATTTGTTTTAATTTAATTTTTTTAGAGTTTAAATAAAACAATAAAATATTTTTAGAATTTTTTTAATAAAATGGAAAATTAAAAAAAAAAGATTAGAAAGAAGAAAGTGGAATGTGTAATAATTAAAAAGGAAAAAATGGGAAATTTGTACGGTATTCTCGCTCTCTATCAAAATCTCGCTCTCGCTCTCTCGCTCTCTCAAACTTTCGCTCTCTCAAAATCTTGTTCTCTCTCATAATTTCGCTCTCGAATTTGATTGGGAAATTTAGTGGCAAAAAGAAGGAGATTCATTAGCTCATTATTTAGTTGCTAAGATGACAGAATCCGTAAAAATTATTCAACAAACTTTGGAAGGAATTCCAGGGACCTTATGAAAATTTAGAAATACGATCTTTTGATAGGGAAAGGTAGGGAAAGGTCTCCGGAATGATAATTAAACAGACTCAATAATAATATTAGAAAGGGCATGGTCGAGGGTTCAAAGTTCGAGGTACAAGTGAAAAGAAGGTCGAGGGTTCAAAATTTGACCTATGTAGGTCGAATTTTCAACCCTCGACTTATTAAAAAAAAAAAAAACAATATTTTTACAAATAATTTAAAAATAATAATATTTTTCTAAATAGTTTCTAAAACGATATTATCTTTTTAATTTTTTCTATTTTTTAGTCCAAATTTTTATCCGAATAAAGAAAAACGAAAACGGAATTTAAAAAAAAAAAAAAGAAGCTCATATTAGTCCAGCAGCCCTAATCTATCAACGTGTTCCACGCCACCGTCTTCTTCACGCCATCTCCTCCGTTTCAGCAGCTCAGTGTCACCGCTGCTTCTCTCCCGTTCAGTACTGCTGCCGCAGCCTCCTTCCAACGGTTTTGGGCCGATTTTCTATCCTCTTTGTTGTTACTGGTATTCTCTCAATCTCCACCTGTCTTTCTTCTCAATTGAAAAAAAAAATTAGGGCTTGTCTAATGAAAGAATGGAGGAGTCATTTGATTTTTTTTTTGCCCAATAAAATAGCCAAATAGCAATCTTGCGATAAATAGGGACGTGGTTTTTGTTTGCCTGTTCCAATTCGGACGTGGGTGTACTGCCATTTTCATTTGTTGCATACGTTTGTTCCCCTCATTTGAAGCCCGTCATCTGTCGCACTCATCGAAACACAATTGAATAACGGTAGAAGCAAAGAAATGCGCCTCCCTCGCTCATACGGATCTTAGGCCGTTCGATTCTGTTTCTATTCTCTTGCTCGCTTTCAGAGTTAAATTCTCAACAATTGGATGTATTAAACCGTCATTTCTTCTTATTGATTCATCCGTTTCTTTTCCAAGCTCACTTCGATATTTTGGAGATTTAGTAGTGGACGTCGAGTAGTCGTCTGCCCATGCTTGCTTTGTATTTATATGTTTTTTTTTCTTTCAATTTTTAGAATTATATCATTTGACGTGTTCTATGCGCATATATGTGTTATGGATGCCATAGATTTTGTGTAGATAACGAAACAACAAATTTTATAGAAAAGTGTCGTGATTATCCCATTAGACACTCACTCATGTTGGTGGAAGAAAGAGAAAACTCTGGGGTTAAGTAGGACTTCTGGGATGGTTTAGATCCCAACTCTCTTATGTTCCCAATTTCCATATCTTTCTTCTTAAATGTGTCTTTTGGCAGATAGAAATTTGGTTATCTTACTTTCACGTTTGAAAAGTTATTCTTGAAGCAAAAATGTCCGTATCACCAATGCATTTATTCGCCTTTTCCCAATAAATCTATTCTACTAATTAACTAACATTTTTGCTCATATTTTTAACTTGTCATTGGTGGATATCAATCTGATACTGATAAGTGCCGGTAGTTCTCGTTATTTTAAACCATGCTTGGTGTATGCACTAAAGATCCCTTTGTGTCGTGCAGCTTCTGAATCATCATGTCTTGGTGCACAATTGAATCTGACCCTGGTATACATTTGTTTGGTCTCTGGTTTTCCTTATTTATTTAATTCTTATGTTCATGCTTTTCCAATTTCTCTATTTTAACGTTTACCTCTAGATTACATATTAGCAAACAAGTAGATAACTTGCTGTATAGCATTCTTGTAGAAGTATAATGTCTAATTTATTTTTGTAGTATTGAAGTAGTCTTAGAAATGGTTTGTATTGTAGTTATGAGTTTTCAATTGAATTAAGAAAAATTTTGGACCATGTTGTTCTCTTTCCAGGTGTCTTTACGGAGCTTATTCAACAGATGCAAGTAAAAGGCGTTCAAGTAGGTTTTATTTGGATGCCAATGCTGTTTTTTATCTGTATGTCATTGACGTGCTCTTTTGGCCAATATCTCTAATTATGCATGCTATTGTTATATGAAGATACGTATATTAGATGCCTCAATTGGATTGAAGAAAAGTTGGCCTAATAGAAACAGACTTTACATAACTTTGCTTCCTTTATTTGATTTCCTTGTGACTGGAATTGGGTTATAGTTTATACAGACATACAAATTCATCAAGGTGGATGTGATTATTGGATACTTTGTATGGAATCCAAATACCATATTAAATTGAAGAGTAACATACTCTTCTATTAATGGAATTGGAATACTTTGGATGGAATCCAAAGCCACATAAGGACACTTACCGATTTTCATAATTTAAGTGGTTTTGTGGAAGATTTGGGATGAAAGAAATGCAAGAATCATTCAGTATAAAAGCAAAACTTCAAAGGACATTGTAGACTCTGCCATCTTTAATGCTTTGTTTGGTGTAAAGATATACCGACTATAAAAAGCAATAGTTTTTCTTTCCTTATTGCAAATTGGAAATATCTTTTGCATTCCCAATAAATGGGCCCTTTTTGTTTATTTGGTCATCTTTGGATACTTCATTCAATTAATAAAATTGTTTCTTATAAACAAATGAGATAAAGGAAATCAAGTCTATAATTTAATTTACAAAGGAGCAATTTATTTGATCCCCATATAAGGAAATATTCCTTTGGATTGTACAAACAAAAAACAACACACTTTGCTAAGGCTATAGGTTTGTCTTTGTGATCCTTGTATTTTTTAGCATTAGTTTTTTTCATTCCCTTACTGAAAAGTGTCGTATCCTTTTTCAAAAGAAAAAAAAAGTCGTTGAATCAAAGCATAAGCTCATTGAAAAAGGGGAGTTTGGCTCAGACCCATCAACACTGATTAAATTTTATGATGAGTCTTTTTTTTCAACTCTTTATCAACTTTGTTGGACATTTAAATTTGATTGAGCTATTTTTCGGGGAAGGGAGAGCCTTGAATTCCTTGTTGGTTGAATGAGACGTTGGATGGGTTCGAAGTTGCTTGATTCGTCCAAAGAGAGGTTGGGGGGAAGAGCAACTCTTGTTTCTAACATGGGTACTTGAAATAAATGGAATATTTCCTTTTAGAATTGGGAGGAGGGATGTGAGGATATGGAGCTTGATCTTTGGAGGGTTCGTGTAATTCTTTCTTTTGTATCTTGGTTGATCCTTTTCCCATTGGTATATCGGTTTTTTCAGTGCTTTGGAGGATTAAGATCCTTAGGACAGTGAAGTTCTTTATTTGACAGGTTTACACAGTCGTGCTAACATGATGGATAAGCTTAAAAGGAAGTTGCCTTCGCTGGTGGGTCGTTTTGCTGTATTCTCTGTCAGAAGGCGGAGGAAGATATGGACCATATCTTGTGGCATTGTGATTCTGCTAGTTCTGTATGGGATTCTTTCTTTCCCTCATTTGGCATGAGGGTTGCTCATCACAGAGATGTCAATGGCTTGATTGAGGAGTCTCTTCTCAATCCTTCTGGTGGGGAGAAGGATCGTTCCTCTAGTGTGCTGGGGTGCGTGCCATTTTGTGGGTGCTGTGGGGGATCATAATAGTAGGGGTTTTAGAGAGGGGTGGAGAGGGACCATAGTGAGGTTTGATCTCTCATCGATTTTCATGTATCTTTATGGGCTTTGGTTTCGAAAACTTTTTGTAACTATACTATAGGGATTATTTTGCACAGTTGGAACCCCTTCTTGTAGAGGTGGTCTATTCTTTTGTGGGCTGGTTTTTTATTTTATTTTATTTTTTTCATGTCCTTGTATTCTTTCATTTTTCTCTCATTAAAAGTGGTTATTTCTTTATATAAGAAAAGGGTACTTGAAATGACCCTTTTAATGGGAGCTCATCTCAATCTCTTCTAGTGGTTAATACAAACGATGAAGCTTGCTAGGTAAGTTCTCTTTCTTGCCTTTGGTGCCTTATCCTTTGATTGTTGGCTTCTTGTCGGGAGGGGAGGGATCGTTTTCTTTTTATGAACCCAAATCTTTGCTTCTAGCCATAGGTGTGTTGGGAAGGGGGGAGGGGCAGTTGGAAAGGAAGAGTCTTTTTTCGTCTTTGAGTTATTTAAACCCTTTCTTGGTTTCTGGGTGTGTCTTGGCTTATTCTTTGACTTTTTCTCTGGGAGATTGGTGGCCTATGCTTGATCCAATGGTTAATTTTGTGGGTGATGGGACAAGGGGAGGTATGGTTTTATCCAAAGGGCTGGTTGTTGGCGAACCCAATTTTTGTTCTAACTCTTTGGGTTTCTTGTTTTCTCCTAGTAATGGGGTTAAATAGTATTGGCCCTCATTTTTTGGATTGTGGAAAGCTTTCCCGTTATGAGAACGAGGTTGGGGAAGAGATTCTCTTTCTTCTTTTCCAATCTCAATGACCTGCTAGAGCATCCTAAGCCATTTGTTCAGGGTGTAGATTGGTGTCCTATTTGTGAGAGGGGAGGAGACGAGTTGGTTGCTCCATTTACTTTGGAGGAAATAAAAAAAGGGAGTGAAATGAGTAAGTCATCGATCCCAAATGGTTTTTCATTGGCCTTTTACCCAAGACAATTGAGATTTTTCCCCCCTTTTGGAACAGAAACAACTTTTCATTGATGAAATGAAAAGAGGCTAATGCTCAAGATACAATGATATACAAGAACAAAATACAAGGACATAGAAACTTAGGATCAGTAAGTGCACTTAGATATCTCAACTAGGTTGGTACATCTTTAGCACCTTCATCACATCCATATACAAAAGAAGTCCTTGAAATTATCTTGGGACCATGATTACATAGAGAAGATAAAAACATTCCAATTAAGACAAATATCCCGAACAGATTAATTTTCAAAGAACTTTGACTGGGAGCTCCTCGACGATGCTAGAAACGAGTAGAACCAAGACGGTCTACCAAACCGAGGGCTTATCATGAAATCGAAAATCTTAGAAATTGAGGTCTTAACTGCATTTGACCAAAGAATTTGTGCTTTAGAAGACAGCAATAGGCCAACCAATACTTGGGACATGTTTTCTCGAAATGACTGTCCAAAAACCTAAGATAAGTTGAAGTAGGAAAATAACTTCCACCGGTACTTGCTTGTATGGGAGCAATCAAACAATAGATGCTGTAAATCTTCTCCATTTGCCAGATACAACAGGCAAATAGAAGGGGATACATTTTGATTACTAAGCTTATGTTGTAGAGTGGCCGAGCAATTTAGTGTCCCAAAAAACAGAATCCAAATCAGCACATTGACTCTTTTGGAACTCTTGGATTTCCAAAGGTCACAATATATTTCTATCTAAAGGGGAGGAAGAATTTAAGAATTTAGTCAAAGATTTTACCGAGTACCTTTATGAGGAATCCAAAGACCATACTCGAGCATATGAAAGAATGAGAAATTAGATTGTTTTCTACTTTACATAGAAGCTGCTGAAATTTTACTATTTTCTCATCTTTTAATTGTGTACGGAAGATTACATCTTGAAAGGGGAGTTGGAAGGTGTGTTCAAATAGTTCTTTATGAGCACTATTTTGAACAATTCTATTTCATAGATGTTTGTTTGCCTCATTCCCCTAACGGGAAAAGCTAATAGGCTTAAGGAGTTTAGACCAATTAGTCTCATCTTATCACAAATGTGTACAAAATTTTGGCTAAGGTCTTGTGTAATAGTCTTAGGAAGATGCTCCCTTTGACGATCTCTGAGTCACAAGGAAGCTTCTATTGTAGGAAGACAGATTTTAGATCAGGCTCGTATTGCCAACGAGACCATTGAGAATTATAGAGCCAATAAAGAAGTGATTTTCGAAATTGACTTTGAGAAGGAGTGGAACTTCTTGGATAAGGTTTTGGACAAAAAGGGTCTTGGTATAAATGGAGGAGGATTATTTACTTCACAACCATATGTTGGGGTTCTTTTAGACTATGTCTGGACTTGAGATTAACATGTCAAAATGTCAGATTATGGGGATCAATTGCAATTTGGTTCCCTTTCCCACCTCCTAACTTGGTCTCCCTTTTGGAGGGTAATCCAAGCCATCGCTTTTTGAGAGTTGACAGCTGAAAAGGTCATGAGGAGATTGGCCTCGTAGAGAAAGAGTTTTTTCTCTTGGGAGACTTACTTTGATTTGGTGAGTTTTGAGCTACATTCCTATATAGTATATATTATATCTCTCTCTTTTGACCCCCTTGCACGGTTTGCAAAAGCATTAAGAAGTTGCTTATGTGGGATTTTCTTTGCGAAGGGATGACAAAGGGAAAAGCCTCACATTTGGCTAGTTGGGAGGTCCCTTTGCCTTGTGTTTCCTCATTTGGAGGGATTCTCGTATAAGTTCTTTTTTCAACATTTGTTGGATTCCTTTCTCGTCAAGGATGTCTTTGATATTTTGTGGAGGATTAAAGTTTTGAAGAAAGTGAAGTTTTACTCTTGGAAAGTTTTACTTGGTCGTGTGAATGCTATGGCTCGACTTTCGAGAAAGATGCCTCTGTTAGTAGGTTCATTCAGTTGTATTCTTTATCGGAAGGCGGAGGAAGACCTAGATCACCTGCTTTGAGGCTATGAATTTGAGGTCTGCTTCAACAATCTTGCTACTGTTGGAGAGAGCTCCTCTTCCTCCCTCCCAATTCCTTACCCTTTCCTTTGACCTTCTTCCTTTCGTCCGGCCACTTTCCTTGCAAAATCGATTAGTCCCCATCTTCCTTACTACTAATTAGTGTATTCAGTATAGGCGAATAATGGAGGTAAAAAGTTGTTGCATTTTCGACCATTTCTTATGTATGTGGCAAGATGGTAACGAATTTTGGGTGGAAGGTATGAAAAGAGGCCAGAAAGTTTTCTTATCAACGATTATGGCACAATGGCTCCACACTAACTTGAAAAGGCTTTTGAGTGGTTCGACTTTTGTGTTCTTCTTACTTAAGGAAATAGTAGATCTAAGTGTTATTCGCCTTGCTAAATTTCGTGACAAAGAATGGTGGTTTGTAGAGTGTGCGGTATGGCCTTTAACAGGAGGAAGGAAGAACATCCACATCCCTTATGGAGATGGAAAATCCGGTTGGCAAGAATTTAAAGAAATGGTTAGCTTTTGTATTAATAGCCCCTTGGAATCCCGTCCAGATGGAACTTCAAATATTAAAGAAGCCATCAACAGAGTTGATCACTCCACCAAAGTTATCCTTGAGCACAATTTCCAAAGGGAACATGAAAGAAGTTTTGCAAATGTGGTAAAAGGAAAAAGGAATTTAAAGTTCTCTGCCCCAGAGTCATCAATTATGTACATTAACAAGCAGTTGTAGTTCCCTGTTTTAGCGATGGTAAAACAGAGCAAGGATTCCTTTTGGGTTCAGAAGAATTATGATGTCTTTAAGGAAGATTTTAACAACTTATGGATCATTTCGAAGTTATTTGTGTTTAATGAATGAAAGGAGATGAAAGAGGCCTTCCAATCCAACGTCATAATCAATCCCCTATTTGCAGATAAAGCCTTAATCAAAGTTGACCAAGGAAATTTGGAGGAGTTGATCAATGATCTGGGTAAGTAGCAGTTAATTGGTCCTTATCACTTATTATTTGAAAAATGGTATAAGTTAAGACATGGTAGACCTTCAGTTATGAAAGGTTTTGGGGGATGGATATCAATAAAACATCTTCCATTAGATTACTAGTGTAGACGCACGTTTGAAGCAATTGGAGCTTATTTTGGAGGCCTTGAAAGAATAGCAATAGAAACTCTTAATCTCACAAATTGCTCGGAAGCTAAAATTCAAGTTAGAAGAAATCTCAGTGGATTCATGTCGGTGACGATAGAAATTAAGGATGAAAAATGTCGCAATAGTTTTTTGAATTTTGGGGATATTGAATGTGCTGAAACTCCCAAAATAACTCTGGCGATTTATTTGTTAATAATTTTTCTAATCCAATAGATTTAGTTCGTCCGAATCAAGTTATGAAGGACGAACGTGGCGATATTGAAGGTATGGAATCAGAATGGTCTTTCCTTGTATCCACGCAGTCCAAACCGGAGTACTCAAGAAACTTGAACGCGTTCTTGAAGAAGGATCATTTGCATACGATGCAGACAATGAAGACTTCCTCGTCGATCAAGCCTCCCTCAACAATGGCTGGTGTGAACACTTTAGAAGAATGTGAAAAGTCGCTTTTAATGAGGAAAGAGAAAGTTTCTGATGATTTGGGTTTCAAGGACAACTCTATTATCATAATCCCAAAAGCTAGCCTAATACATTTTGGCCTTTATTATATTAAGTGGGCTTGTCTTATTTCAACACACTAATTTGGCTATTAATTGGGCTTAGTATACTCTTTGTAGTCTGTAGGGAAAGAGTGTTATTATTGTTGTTTTAGGCCCATCTTAAAGCTGTTTGTGAATGAGCTAGAAGAAGAATATTCCTCCACTAAATCTGTTACGGGAGGTAGCACAGGATTGGTTGGTTGGTTGAGGTATGTCACCTGAATTCGTTTCTCCTTCCAGGGATTTTATCGTGCGTAAAGTGGTCCCAGCTGAAGAGTTTCTCCTGGTGTAACGAAAGGCTAGTTGATCAAGCGTTCAGGAAGAGTTTCTTCCTCATACTTAGCATGCTTCAAGCTTGGTTCTAAGCCGCCCACATCTTGTTGTGACTCCCAAGGTTACATTTGGTGAGGACACATCAACCCTACTTAGCTCCACTCCAACGCCTACCTACTTGGTGTTTGTGTGTCCAAGACCAATCCTTTGAGATTTAGACTTTCCGGAGTGCGAATGCCAACTCCCTCACTAAGGCGTTCAAGCATGCTATATCCTCAAGGCATGTGTTTTCCTTGTTTCTCTTAGGGTTCTTATTGTAGCTTCCTCTTCCATGGTTACCCCAAGCTTTAATCTTCCTTTCCTTGGGTTTAAATTGGCCTTTATTTATCCCCCCATGCATCCAACATACTCCCTGAGCGTCCAACCTTCAAGCTCTAGGGTTCTACCTCCTAATTAGGTCATTTGCTTTCCAACTCTTGAATTTCTTAACACTTAGCTAAACTTTCCTTCTCCTCTCCTTATTTAGACCAACGCATGCTTCACTCCTAACCACATGGTCCCAACCCATAGAAATTTTTCTAAGTGCCAATGCTTCCTTCAAAGCATGGTTCAGACACTTAGCCAAAATTCTACCTTCTAAATTTCCAGCTTGGGTTCCCATCAACTATTCTTAACTCCAAGACATAGCAAAACTTCTCCTCCAAGGCTTGTATTCCAAGCTACTTCCTACCTTTTAAGGAATTCTTAAGGGTGAAGGTGTTACAATAGAAGAGCATCCAAGTGCTGCGCGTTCGGTTAGCTCAAACACTAACGACATGATAGCGCACTCTGTTATGGGACCTTTGGAGTGAAAGAAATAATAGAATTTTTAGGGGTGTGGAAAGGGACTCAAACAATGTTTGGTCCTTCATAAAATTTCATGAATACCTATAGACTTCGATTTTAACGACTTTTTGTAATTATTCCTATGGCAATATCTCACTCAGTTGTTACCCATTTCTGTTTTGGGGCTTTGGTAAGCTTGATTTTGTGTGCTTTTATTCTTTCAATTTTTTATCGATGAAAGCATTTGTTTCTAATTTTTTTAATTAAAAGAAAACTCATGGTTGAAACAACTTGTACTCTTTTATTATTAGGTCATATTTCTACTGAACTCCTATGGCCTATGGGAGAAGCAATTCTGACGGCTGCTCATTTTATTAATAAGATTCCAACCCTGTTTTCTCACAATCCATTATTTGAGTTTCCTTGGGGGAGATGATATATGTCAAAAGGAATGTCGTTGTTTTGATACTTGAACTAAAAAATTATATGTTTCTTGTCATGTATTTATTGAGCATATTACTTCTCAATTCTCAACTCTCACACCATGACCAACTCTCAACTAATGTATGCAAACAAGTTATTAAGTCAAACTAAGAAAAAAATAATCTATTTGTGAGGAACAACTTCTAGATATAGAGCTAATTACATGGGAATTAAGGGTATGATTGTGGATCTCAAAGGATTGGCTAGCCAAGTATGAGAAGAAGCTGGCTATAATATTTTCTAATCCTCCCTCAAGTTGGATTGTAAATGTTGGTCATACTTAGCTTGGATCTGAAATCTTCAAACTTATTAGACAATTGGACTGGGGAAATATTCGGTAAGGTTGTCAACAATCTGTAGGAGTGTAAATGAGAGCGACAGTTGTTGCTACTTCTCTTCGATGATTTGTCTGTCAATTTTAATGTGTTTTGAATTCAACTTCAACACTTCAGGAAACCACCATTTTTCTTTTACTTCACTATGTCGTTAAGTTTCTCCACGCATCATAGTTGTAGTATCTAGAAGCGCATCTTTTATTGACTATTGATCCTGCTGGATTTGCTAAATTTCAATATTTTATTTGTCAATCTTTTAAAGCATAAACCTTCTCCTGGAGTTTTTTTGTGACATGTTGGTATATAGTAGACAATCTGTATATGTTTTTGCAATGGATTATTCATGAATTGGTGACCTCGACAATTTGTTTATTTCTTGGTATCCTTTCTCTTTTAACGTGTCAACAACATATTTCCTTATGGAGACACTTGCAGCCTTAAGAAACCTTGAAATCTCCATATGAAGGAAGTATTTAAGATTTTCACGGTCCTTTAATTTCAAATTCAGTTGACCAAAGAATTTTGATTCTAATCTCCAGTGAGGTTGCAATGATCGATATACACAATGATAAAAACTAGTTTCCTTTTTCAGAAATGTTTGTCAACCAGGATAGTGGTTGGTCTTTATAGGGAATGACCATTTCCTTTGACTACTCTAATGAAAATTTGAAATCGAGTTTCCTATAATTACTTGAAGTTAAGACCATTATATACTTAGCCTATAATGGCCTCAAGTAATCTTTCTCCCTTTTTCCTCCCTTCTTTCTTGGGAAAACCCATTGGTATTCTCTTAAATACTCCTAGGCCCTCGTGAGAAGAAATATTTTTAATATCCAATTGATAAAAGGGCATCTGGGCCTCATTGTGAAGAAATGTTTTTAATATTCAATTGATAGAAGGGCTAAGCATGGCTAATGCAAGGGTAGAAACACTCCTAATGATAATTTAGTAACAAGCGCAAAGGTTTATGATGTAGACTACAAATCTTCGAGAATTCTGGAAGGAAGAGTATTATTCAATTGTTATCCATACGTGAGGGGAAGACTCCTATTTATAGAGTTTGAATACAGGTGGGGAGTAAAAAGGGACTTAACCTGTACTTTTATCCAATGACCCAATTTAACCCCTTGCTACTTACATCATTCTACCCCTCCAAAAAGAAAACTTGTCCTCGTGTTTGAAAAAGAAGAAGAAAAAAATGAAATAATTAAAAAATAAAATAAACTTGTACAACGGAGTATGACCAAACCGACCTCCTACATCTTGAACAAAAATATTATGAAAAAAATCCAAGACATAAAATTTTCATCAAGTTCATCAAGACTCCCGGTGTTGTAGGTGTTCAAATACCCGTTGACCAAGTCAGTATCTTTAAGCAAAGAGAAGAACTCCTTGCTTAGTGAATCAATAGCCTTTACTGATTGTACAGAAAGAAAGTTCTTCCAATAGATGTCATATCCACCAAAGTTCTTCTCAACTTCTTGCTTTCCCCCATAGGGCCGGATAATAACAAGGTCATCACTATGATTTTGTGAAAATTTGAATTTTGCAATCTCTACAACATCCTTCTTCTTGAAGTGGCGTCAGAAAAGGATCTCTCACATTGAAATGGGCAACAATGATCAAAATTGGTACTATTGGGAGCATAGTCAAATAACGACCTAAAACATTTAAGATTTTCGCTCCTATCTTGATGTTCTTGCAGCATGGCCACTCGATTTTGGACTCGCTGTGGGTTGCCTTGATGTTCTTGAACATTTGGTTGAAGGCCCATTTGATCTTGTAACGATTCTTGAATCGGTGTTGTTGCTCATGATTTTCATATGAAAACCGAGAAAAACCTTGCCAACCAACTTCTTCTTTCTTTGATGTTTCAGAATCAAGCCCAACCACATTTTCTTGATCTTTATCCTTGTTATTGGACATCTTCCTGAATCCTCTGGTTAGTTGTTCTAAAGCTTTGTGCATTTCCATCATGGAGGCTTGCATTGTCGCCAAATTCTCAGCAAGAAGTTGAATGGACTGCTTCGCAATTACTGACCTTTTGTTGAGAGTCCGTGGAGAGGAAGAATATGCTTCCGCATCAGTTGGGGGAGAGAGGTACTTGTGGGTGCTCTTGACATCCATCAGGCCCTTTCACAAAGGCGTATGATACCGATTTGATGTAGACTACAAATCTTGGAGAATTCTTGAAGGAAAAGTGATATTCCATTGTTATCCATACATGAGGGGGAAGACTCCTATTTATAGAATTGGAATACAAGTGGGGCGTAAAAAGGGAATTAACCTATATTTTTATCCAATGATCCAACTTAACCTCTTACTACTTACATCAGTTTATGTAAGGGGCCTAGTTAGTGCTATTAGTATGGTATTAATAAGGGCATAAGGCTAATTAGTTAGTAGTTAGTTAGGGTATTTGGTTATAAATAGAGGGATGGGGATTGAGGGAAGACAGACAATTGTTAGTGATTTAGGGTTGGATCAACATACTCAAGAGGGGGGAGGGTTGAAGTGCCTTAATACTTGGTTTATCTTGCAATATACTCTCGATCATAATTCTAGTTAGGAGGTGTCCTAACATCCTAGTGAAACTAAGTTTAGTAAACAGTGCAAAGGTTTATTCCATGAACTAACTATCCAAACTGTAGAGGCTGAAGAAAGTTGTTTTGCTCTTTCGCCATTTAAGTCCCTGATGTTGCTCACATAAGGTTTGGTGGCATTTCTTAAGGTGAAAGTTTTGTAGTTTGTTTGAAGGGCTTTGTTATGTTTTTGGTTACCGCTTCACATTTTTATTCTCTGGTTAAAGTTGAGTTCGTGAGGTATCATCAAGTCTCTCAGAAAGTTTTAGCTTGGAGGACCCGGTTGGTGCTGCTTTTGATTGGCTCTTCTTAACAAGGCTTGTCATAGCCTTTTACTGCTATTCCTCCCAAGTCTTCTGGCCATGGTTGTTTAAGTTCATTGCCTATCTCAGTGTAAGGGGAGGCTTCCGAGTTGGCACCTTTCTGGTCTTTTTGGTTATGTTCCCAGCTCCCAGTAACATCCGCTTTCATTTATTCTCAAAGTTTCTTTAGTTCTCTTGGCTATTACTCCGTTCTCTGCCAGATGCTCTGTTCTTTCCGCTTTTTTGTTCTTTGGGTGCTTGTATCTCATTGTTCTTTTGTATCCTCGATTTAGTCTTCTCTCTTTTGTTCTTGTTATTTCGATTTTTCTCTTTCTTCCTTTTGTATTTGTTTTTTGTACTTTGAGCTTTTGGCTCTTTTCACTATATCAATGAAAAAGTATTGTTTCCGTTCCAAAAAAAAAAAAAAAACTGTAGAGGCTGAAGGGGAAATGGGGATCATCACTTGAGTGATGCATCCTTTATTTGAGTGGCCCCTTGAGGTTGCTCAACTTGATGGTGTCTAGCAACTGCTGAACTCACCTGGCCTCGCATCACTTTGAAAATGCTCCACTCCACCTATGTTATTTTTAACATTGAACTTGGACATAAAAACCTTATCCAAAAAAGCTTGGACACAATAAGATCAAAGGGCTTTTGGGTAAAACGAAAAACAAGGTCATTGTATGATTATTTGAAATACTAGATTTATATAGGCACTAACATATGTCATGAACTCCAAAAAAAAAAAAGAAGAAATATATGCATGAAATAGGCAATGATCACTTTCATTTTCTCATGATGTGATTGTTCAGGAGTTCAATAGACTTGGTGTTTGTAGTTATTTTTTGGAAAGAGAAGTATATTTTTTACGTGTGTTTCTCTTCCATAATTCTTTTATTTCCATTAGGGTTAGGGTGTTCTAATATTACATAGCTGCTTTGAAAACTCTATTTTTTCAGGTTGAAGAGTTGTACTCGTTGGATCTCCACTCTCTTAACAATATGAGGTATGTATGGTGTTCGATTTTTGTGTCTGACATTTTGTAAATAAGACAAATGTCTTTTAATCTATCCATTTTCAGGCCTATATATGGGTTGATATTTCTATTCAAATGGCGTCCAGGGGATAAAGATGATCGTCTTGTTATTAAGGATCCCAACCCAAATCTATTTTTTGCGAGTCAGGTTAGCTTTATGATATCGAACATGGAAGATTATTTATCAAGTTATAAATAGGAACGTATAGCTTGTTTTGCTTACTTTTTCTTACTTCCAGTCCTTTTCCCTTGTCACAGGTAATTAACAATGCTTGTGCAACTCAAGCAATCTTGTCTATTCTGATGAATTGCCCTGATATTGACATTGGCCCAGAATTATCCAAGTTGAAGGATTTTACTAAGAACTTCCCACCTGAACTCAAAGGTTTGGCTATTAATAATAGCGAAGCGATACGTACAGCCCACAATAGTTTTGCAAGGCCAGAACCCTTCGTTCCTGACGAGCAAAAAGCTTCTAGCAAGGATGATGATGTGTACCATTTTATAAGCTACTTACCTATTGAAGGGGTACTTTATGAACTTGATGGGTTAAAGGATGGACCTATTAGCCATGGCCCTTGCCCAGGCAGCCAAGGTGACCTTGAGTGGCTGAAGATGGTTCAACCTGTGATTCAAGAACGCATTGAAAGGTACTCACAGAGTGAGATAAGATTCAACCTCATGGCCATAATTAAGAATAGAAAAGAGATGTATACTGCCGAGCTTAAGGAGCTCCAGAAGAAGAGAGAGCGCATTTTGCAGCAGTTGGCTGCCTTGCAATCAGAAACACCGTTGGAAAATAGCAATAATGAGTTTCTAAACAAATCTCTATCAGAAGTAAATGCTGGGATTGAGGGTGTTACAGAGAAAATCTTGATGGAAGAAGAAAAACTCAAGAAGTGGAGAACTGAAAATATCAGAAGGAAACACAACTATATACCCTTTTTATTCAACTTCCTGAAGATTCTTGCGGAAAAAAAACAGTTGAAACCCCTTATCGAGAAGGCTAAGCAGAAAACTGGTGGCCCCAGGTGAAGTTTGCTTGTGGGTTATTGTTGTATTATTTTTGATTTGTACTTTACCTTTTTGGTGTTCTTAACTTACGCAATAGATTATCTGATCGTTATCAACTCCTCGTCTCTGGTGTCACTGAGCGCAAGGATCTTTTTAGAGTTTTTTTTTTTTTTTTTATGTACTTTGATGATCTTCATGTTTAAACTCTGGTGGGAAAAACAAAAAAAGACACTATACATGCTTTTATTATATTAAATTATATATAAAAAGAAAACACTCAACTTTGTTCCTTGTTTCCACAGTACCCTTGAATTTTAAATTTTTTTTAAAAATTGCATTAATACCCACAAACTTGACTCTTTAATTTTTTTTTTTGTCAGGACAACATTTTGTATTTGTGTTACTTTAATAAATCAAAGTATATTTGATAAGTGCATGAACAAATATAATTTGTATTATATACCGAACAATTTACAATACATATTTACATTTTTTGATATACTAGTTTGAAAAAAAATATCCATTACCACATTTGTTCTAATGAAGATATTGTTGGTCTTTTGGCGATTCAAACTACTTTATTTGTTGAGATTATTTAAGGAGACTGACTATGATCGAAGATGATATTCCTTTCTCGAGTTTTAAGAGGAGAGTTCTATTTTGTGATTTTTTACTGCTGATTAATTGGTATGAGAATTGAACAATTTGGAGAAAAATGAAAGTACCTCTATGAAATAAAATGAATATTTATATTATTTTAAAATTGGTTATTTTTCAATTGGAAAAGGGCTAAGAGGTCATGAATTGACCTAGTGGGTAAATAAGAAAATGTCCCATTGATAAAAGGGTTATGAGGTTATGAGTTTAATTCGTGGTGGTTACCTACTTAGGATTTAGAAGATGTTTGCAAGGGTGCAAAATTGAGGTGGGGTATTAGTTTTTCTAAACAAAATTGATTTTGTCTTGGATTTTTGGGGTTTTTTTTTTTTTAATTATAAATTTTCAACTACACAATTTTTTTCTAAAATTTTTAATACTAGAAAGTGCTTTTTTTGCCATTCTTAAAACACAACAAATTCCTAATAAGTAAATACATACCGTAAGTAAACACGTATCGAACACAAATTTTGAATTCAATTTTTGAACACTCAGTTACATAATGCATATATTTTTTCCATTCCTAAATACCAAATATATTTCAAACAAATGAAAAATTTTCACAACTATTTAACTCTTAATCATAAACATTAAAAAAATTCAAAATTGAACAAAATGATATCTTTTGTTTGTGCAAATTCATTTTTTGCAAACATCTTTTATGGTTAGTTTTTATGGTCAATTTTAATTTTGCCACTTACAAATGAAATAATAATGTCCACAAAAATGTCTATATACATGTAGAAAAAAGCATAATAATAAATCACACTCAATACATCACAAATTGTTCCTCAACAATTAAACAAAACCTGGACCATAAGAAGTATACTCTGAACTTAATACTAGTGGACCTCAAACTAATTACTGTGAATTGTGCAATTAGTTTGGGCCCTACAAGATAACAAACTATAGTTAGATTATAATGAAGCTAAATGCAACTAAAATTAAAATTAAACATATTACAATATACCTTCAAAAGTCCAAGATGAATTAGATCGAAAGCCTAAGACTAAAAGGAGGCAGAGCATAGATGTGATCTAGAAAAAGATGTATGTAACCACATCAATGAAACAACTAATTCATTATAAAAGAAAGGAAAGAGAGAGACATTTTTTACCGTCTTTATTTTAATAATCACTCTTATATGAATGTAAAAAATGAAAGTTAGAAGTGGAAAATAAGAAAGTTAGAAAAGAATAGCACAATCTTTCTTTTAGTAACTACCCTTTCTACATATAATATATTGCATTTAATGTAGACAAAATACTATTATTTATATACCAACAACCCTACAATATACTTTAATGATCGTAGAATGTATGAGTTGAGCATACACAAAAAATAGGGTTTTTCATTAAGGATCTATTTACATGTTCACAAAAACTAGGATTGTCATTAAGGGACTCATTAGAGGTGGTCTTCATCATAGTTGGTCGTTTGAGGTGAATGTTAGTATTGGTTGATAGAGGTGGTTGTCACCAGAGTTGATCATTGAAGGTAGCCTTCGTTGACAATGTCGTCGAAGGTGGTCGTCAAATTTGGTTGCTAGATTTGTCGTTAGAGGTGATTGATAGAGCCCGTAGTTGATCGTTGGAGTTGGTTGCACGACGGTGGCCGTCAGATTGTTTCACTGGAGTGTGGTGACAATAGTCGCAGACGGTAGTCGATGGGTGGATCCATTGAAAACTTTGGAGGAAGGGAGAGTTAGGGTAAATTGGAGGGAGAATTGGAATGAGTTGGGATGATTTGGTTTAAAGTTGGTGGGCCAAATCTTGAGTTGGTAATTTTTACTAACTCAACTCAACTCATGTTGGTGAGCCAAATACCTCTTTAATAGTTGTTTTTAAGATCGAAAGTATTAATGTAACATTTAAAAGTTAAGAGGCACTATAACTCTTTTTAAACATATTTTTGAAACTTTGAGATTTCAAACAATTTTTACCCAAAATATAAAGTTGAAAATGTTGGGTTGTGTGTCCTAAAACTCGCAATTTGTAAAGTTAAACATATTCTATTATCAATAAAGATGTTATTCGACATTACTTCAATAAATTTATTATTGAATCTATAAATTACACTTATAAAGTCTAAATCCAATAAACTAAAATCCACGACTATTATATGAATACTTGAACTTTATGTGGAGACATAAAAATGGATCAGGTTCGAGTAAATAGTCAAAATGATCTATAGTATACGAATAAGGTTGGGTGCCTTATTCTGGTAACACTATCGGATACAGTCCACTCTGTAGTTGTTACAAGTTGTTGTAAATGTACTGCAAATAAAGTGATCCTGATTCGTTCATGTATTGACATGAGAAGTGGGGGCATCTTATACAATGAGTTTGCGTAAGATCGGACCAAGAAATAAGTCACTCTTACTTTATAACGTTGTTTACTGTTATAAAGTAACTCAATCTTAATCCTGAGCTAACTATGAGCTCCTGTTTATTCGGGATTATCCTTAGATTTGCATAGGTGAGGGTTGGCTCAACAACGCCGACTCAATAAGCCTCCCATTTCAGGGGTAAGATCGGGTAGATAACTGGGGACATAGAGTGCAATAAGGAATTCACGCCTACCCGATTTAGGGATAGAAGAAAGATTGTTCTTTTAAGTACTGAATCCAGGTTTTAAACAAGGGGCCCCACCCTCTCATTGGCTCAAGAAAGATTTAGTTTAGTGATTGGATCACAAACCAATTGTTCATTAGAGGATCAGTGGAATTTGAGGAGCAAGAAGTAACATCGGGGGTAAAACAGCATATTGACCCAACCATTATTACGAACAACTTTTGAAGGGTTGATTACTGATTATGGTTAAATCAAGTGAACACAAATATATCTACAGTGAGGAGAGTGCAACTATCGAGCTATAGTGATGTGACTTGATAGTTAACGAATACTGATTAATTTGGTCTAAAGAGTTTTAGCCAATTAATCTTAAATCGTTCGAGCTCATGACCTGTAGGTCCATAAGGTCCCTCTACTAGCTCGTAAAACATGAACACCTTGAATTAATAAAGTGAGTGAATTTGGAATGATATTAATTTGAATAATTCAAATTGAATTTCAATTTGAATCGTTCAAATTCAAATTAGGGTTTGTACAATTATATTCAATATAATTAATCAATGTTTAATTTATCGAAATTAAACGAAATTGGAGAGTTTATAATATTTAAATATTTATTTAAATAATAATTACATGAATAGGATTAATGTTTTAAATTAGGTGTGTGATTAATTTAATATTTGATATTAAATTATTATTTAGTTAATAAAAATTAAATTAATATCTCACTTTATTCAATTTTAAGAATTTGAAATTTTGATTTTGATTTTAATTAACTTTGAATTATTTAAAATTAAAAAAAAATAAAAATAAAATGGAAATTATATGAAAGTGGGAATTTCCCACTTCTTTGTTGAAGGATAGGTGTTCCTCTATGAATTACACACATTTCCCACTTTCTTCAGCAAATTGAAGTGTCAAGGTTGCTGAACTTGAGTACTTGCATGTGGGTAATGAATAAAAACTCTCAGATTTTGAAGGAGATGAGAGATTGCAGCTGGAAAAAATAAGTTTTGGATTGTTGTTCATCTTCTACAAAAAAACTCACCCAATTCCCTTCCAAAGTTCACTCCAATTTAGAGTTCCACCACTCAAATTCAAGCTTTAGAATAGTAGAGAAGATCTCTTGGTGGTTCACTGTTGAATTGGAGCTGAAATCGCGTGAAGAGCAACTTGGAACTGGAAGAGTTCATCAAAGGTATGTAGTTTAGAAACCCTCTTCTGAAGTTTCTGTTTAAGCATGCTTTTAGAACTCAAATTAAATGTAATTAGAGTACTTATTGATTCTGTTTGCTTCCGTTGCATGCTATTAGATCCTATCAATTGGTATCAGAGCGCGATTTAAGCACTTAATTAGCATTAATTTGAGTTTTGGTGGGTGTTTTTCATAAGTTGTATGAAAATGATGAACTAATATGGTTTTTTTCTGAGTTTTGGCATTGTTTTCTCTTCAATTATGTTGTAATTCTTGTAATTGACTCTTATTTGATGGACTTTAATGTGTGTTTAAGTATCTATAATTCGATTGGAATCATTAGAGTTACAATTAGGATGTAATTGAAGAAAGAAGTGAAGAAGGTCGAGGAGCAGGAACTGGATTTTGCAACCACTGCCTCATACTCGATGCTCGATGGAATACTTAATGGCTTACTTGATGATATTTCATGAAATAACTTGATGCATGATGTTACTCAATGGTACTCGATGGCTTACTCGATGATATTTCATGAAATAACTCGATGCACGATGCCATACTCGATGGTACTCGATGCTCATACTCGATGGTATTTTATGAAATACTTGATGCACGATACCATACTCGATGGTACTTGATGAGCAACTTGATGGTATTTAGTGAAATGCTCGATGCTTGAGAGCATGAGAGCCATACTAGATGCTTGATGCTTGAGAGCCATACTCGATGCTTGAGAGCATACTCGATGCTTGATGACATACTTGATGCTTGATGGTACTCGATGGTTTTTTCTTTGTTCTACCCATTTTTTTAGCAGTGGAGGTCCGATTTAAGAGGTTTGGGTCCGGTTCAAGGTGGTTCGAGCGATCTAGAAGCGTTTTGGAGCCGATTTTTGTAATAATTAGGCTTTTGTTTGCTTGTTAATGCCAAACTAAAACCATATTAGTCTATGTTTAATTATTTATGCATGTGATGTATGTTATAATTAAATAAATCTTTTGTGTGCATAAAGTATGTCTTGTAGATTTAAAATCCCACCATAGGAAGCATGTTACATGCATTGAAAGTATGTTATAAAGTGTTATAATATATAGTATGCATGTATAGGGTTTCAAATGTTTTAATACAAATGTTATATTAAATATTGAATGCCTTTGATATATGTTGTGGATGCTTAGCATATCTAAAATTTTGTAAGTTGTTATAAAATTGGGTTAGATATTTAAAATCCATAACAAAGATATGCTGCATGCTCACGTAGGTTAACCACCTGTTTTAATAGTTAAAATAGGTCGACATCTTGTAAAATTTGGTTACAAACTCGACTGGTATATAATCTTGTGTAAGGCTGGGGGTACTTAAGTTGACAGTCTACGAAACACCTCCTACCAAGGGATTATGGCCGAATAATTGAGCGCTGTTAACCAGTTTTATGAGCAATATGTGAACGATGTGAGATTTTAAAATTGGTTTATCACCTAGACATAGTAGGTTAATTCCAAATATAAATGTTATACTTAGATAAACACCTAGACTTAGGTTGTTTAAATAGCCGGAACAAACCTGAGTAAAAATATACCGAACCAAATAAAAGGACATTTCAGTGGAAATTTAATAGTATATATGATATGCTATTAGAACACTTCAGTGAGAATTTATTAGAATGCTTCAGTGAGAGATTAATAACGTATACGGTATGTTATTTTTAGCTCTCATGTCTCTAAGAGTTCACATCAAGATTCATACTTCACTCCGTGTCGATTATGAACCTCGACTGCTCCATTCAGAAAGTGTTGGCATGAATCAAGATCAGGTGAATGGGGGAAGTTGTTCACAGTAAAATAAAAACTGATGTTTTGATTTTAAATCTCATGTCTTAAGAGTTCACATTGAGATTCATGCTTCGCTTTGTGTCGATTATGAACCTCGACTGCTTCATTCGAAAAGTGTTCGCCTGAATCAAGATAAGGTGAATGAAAGAAAGTTGTTCAATGTAAAATTAAATAAACGGTATATAGATTTCAACTCTCACGTCCCTAGAAAGTTCACACTGTGAGATCCATGCAATTCTTTGTGTAGATTATGAACCTCGACTACTCCATTCGAAAAGTGTTTGCATGGGGTCAAGATCAAAGTGAATGGGGGAAGTAGTTTATAGTAAGTGGGTGAAGGATATGTGTCAACATGTCCTGCAGTCTCTTCCGTTTGTTTGGATTGTGAGATTCCTATGTTGCACTTGCTTGTTGTCTTTAAGTCAGCCTTGCTAGTCGTTTAACGATGGCTATCCCCTTGGAGGATTGTAACATGGGATTTGGAACAACTCAAACTCCAGAAATGGATAGGATTTGTTAGGTCGTTTTCCAACCTTGACTTTCCAATTCAGTAGCATTGTTGGGGCCGACCTCTGAGGTCTGAAAATAGAGGGTTACACTTATGGAATTACTAAAGTATTAGTAAGTTATGACAAAAAATGGTAGCTAAATAACTATTAGAATATGAGTTATTCTAGAGACAGTATTTAGTCAAAATTGTCTTGCTTTAGTAAAGGAGTATTTGACTGCCCCTTGGTAGCACTTATTCTGACTCACTATAGTATTGTTGCAAATAAATAATGATTATGGGTACATTATTATTTTTTGCTAAAAATTATTTGGATTTAGTTGCAATTTACTAATAAGAATATGTTTAAATTTTTAGCATGCCAAATTCTTTTAAAATGCTCGCTTCCGCTTTAATAATCAATAATAACAATTCGACATACAAATTACTAGTAAATGATGATTCAAAACAAGTTGTAACAGAGGATTGTTCGCTAGCTCCTAACTCATCTAAAGTTTTCGAACGACAGAGTAAATGTGATTTACTAGTCATCGAAACATGCTTAGTGGAAAGCGATAAAATGACCTAGATAATAGATTTAGGTGCCACTAATCATATCTGTATTTTCTCTTAGGAAACTAGTTCCTAGAGACAACTTACAGAAGGCGAAGCAACCTTTAAGGTAGGGACCAGTGAGGTTGTTTCAGCTAAAGCAGTGGGAGATATGAAGTTATTTTTAGGAGATAGGTGCATTTTACTTGAAATTGTTTAATATTCCTTTCATGAAAAGATATTTAATATCCATCTCATGTTTGCTGGAACGAAATTACAAAGTTAATTTTGAGAATAATGAAGTGTTCATTACTTCGAAAGACACTAATATTTGATCCAAAAAATTAGAAAATAACTCATACATGTTAAAACCGACTAAGGTAAAAGCTGTTTTGAACATAGAGATGTTTAAGAAAGCTGAGACTCAAAATAAGAAAAGGAAAGTTTCTCCACCTATCTTTGGCACTTGAGACTTGGTCACATAAATCTCAACAGATTGAGAGATTGTTGAATGGTTATCTAAATCAGTTAGAAGAAAGTTCATTATCATCGTGTGAATCATGTCTTGAGGGTAAAAGTACTAAAAGATCTTTTTCTAGAAAAGGACTTAGAGCCAAAAAGCCCTTAGAGCTAGTACATTCTGACCTTTGTGGTCCTATGAATGTTAGAGCTAAAGGAGGATATAAACTTTTGATTAGCTTTGTTAATGACTATTCAATGTATCGGCATATTTACCTAATGCATCATAAATTCGAAACATTTGAAAAGTTCAAAGAATATAGAATTGAGGTTAAGAACCAATTAGGTAAAAAGCTTAAAACACTTCGATCGGATTGAGGTGGTGAGTACATGAACTTGGAATTCCAGGACTATTTGATAGAGCATGGAATCCAGTCCTAACTCACAGCTCTTGGCATTCCTCAACAAAATGTTGTGGCAAAAAGAAGAAACAAAACCTTGTTAGACATTATTCGTTCCATGATGGGTTATGCCCAGTTACCAAGTTCTTTTTGGGGTTATGCAGTTCAGACTACAGTATATATTTTGAACATAGTTCCCTCGAAAAGTATTTTTGAAACACCTTATGAGCTCTAGAGAGGATGTAAAGGTAGTTTACATCACTTCAGGATATGGGGATGCCTAACATATGTGTTGGTGCAAAATCCCAAGAAACTGGAAATCGTTCAAAAGTATGCCTATTTATAGGTTACCCCAAAGAAACAAAAGGTGGTTTTTTCTATGATCATCAAGAAGATAAGGTATTTGTATCGACAAATACAACTTTTCTAGAGAAGGACCACATAAAGAATCATCAACCTCGCAGTAGACTAGTAATAGAAGAAATGACTAAAGAAACAACAAATGCATGGACAAGAGTTATAGATTGCACAGGTCCATCAACAAGAATTGTTGATGAAATTGATACTCCATGTCATTCTCAAGAGTTGAGAGTGCCTTGACGTAGTGGGAGGGTTGTGTAATAGCCTGACCAGTACATGGATTTAACTAAAACTCAAGTCATCATACCTGATGATGGCTTAGAGGATCCATTAACTTTCAAACAAGTAATGGATGATGTGGATAAAGAACAATGGGTTAAAGCCATGGATCTTGAAATGGAGTCAATGTACTTCAATTCAGTCTGGGATCTTGTAGATTAACCAGAAGGGATAAAACCCATCAGTTGTAAGTGGATCTACAAGAGAAAACGAGACCAAGCTGGAAAAGTACAGACCTATAAAGCTATGTGTGTGGCAAAAGGATTTACCCAAAGAGAGGGGGTGGACTATGAAAAAACCTTCTTCTCAGTTGGCATAATAAAATCTATTAGAACACTCTTGTCCATAGCTGCATTTTATGATTATGAAATCTGGAAAATGAATGTCAAGATAGTCTTCCTAAATGGCTACCTTGAGGAGAGTATCAATATGTCTCAACCAAAAGGATTTATTGAACGGGGTCAAGAGAAAAAAGGTTTGCAAGCTTAATCAATCCATTTATGAATTGAAACAAGCGTCTCAATCCTGAAATATATGATTTGACACTGCGATCAAATCTTATGACTTTGACCAAAATGTTGACGAATCTTGTGTTTACAAGAAAATCGTTAACAAAACTGTCACTTTTCTGGTTCTATATGTTGATGATATTCTACTCATAGGAAATGATAGTAGAATTTCTGGTTGACATCAAGAGATAGCTTGCTATGCAATCTAAATGAAAGATTTGGGTGAAACGCAGTATGTTTTTGGAGTCCAAATAGTTCCAAATGAAAGACTTAAGTGGAACGCAGTATGTTCTTGGGATCCAAATAGTTCAAAACCGAAAGAATAGAATTTTAACATTATCTCAGGCATCTTATATAGACAAGATGTTGTCTAGATATCAAATGCAAAATTCCAAGAAAGGAATGTTGCCTTTCAGACATGGAATTCATCTGTATAAGGAACAAAGACCTAAGAAACCTCAAGATGTTGAGGTTAGGAATCGAATTCCATATGCATTAGTAGTAGGGAGCTTAATGTATGTCATGTTGTGTACTCGTCCCAACATATGTTATGTAGTCAGAATAGTCAGCAGATTTCAGTCCAATCCGGGATATGATCATTGGACTACTGTTAAGAACATCCTCAAGTATCTTCGAAGAACGAGAAATTATAGGCTCGTGTATGGTGCTAGGATTTGATTCTTATTGGATACACTGATTCTGACTTCCAGATCGATATTGATTCAAGGAAATCAACTTCAGGGTTAATATTCACTCTGAATGGAGGAGCAGTAGTATGGAGGAGTATCAAGCAAAGTTGTATTGTTGACTCCACAATGGAAGTTGAGTATGTAGCTGCAAGTGAAGTAGCTAAAGAAGTAGTATGACTCAAAAAGTTCCTAATTGATTTGGAAGTGGTTCTAAATATGCACTTGCCAGTCACCCTATATTGTGATAATAGTAGAGCAGTGGCAAATTCAAAGGAACCTTAAAGCCATAAATGTGGAGAGCACATCAAATGGAGGTACCATTTCATCAGGGAGATTGTACACAGAGGAGACGTGATTGTCACGCAGATAGTCTCACAAGATAACTTAGCTGATCCATTTACAAAGGCCCTCTAGGCTAAAGTATTCGAGGATCACCTAGTAAGACTAGGCCTATGAGATACTTAAAACTAGGGCAAGCGGGAGAATTTATGGGTATCTAATGCCCTAATTTATTGTATTTATACTTTTTATTCTCTCATTGTACTCAGAAGTGACACACCTCTCTCAACCAAGTTTTAGTTCAATAAGGTTATGCTCATGAGCAGACCAGAGGAGTCACTCTCTTGTAAAAATGTTTAATGTGGAAGCTGAGGCTTACGTGCCTCCCAGAGCTGATGTCTATGATGCCTATGTTATGTTTAGTTATGTGTAGAGAAGTTCTATGTAAATACTTGCTCGACTAAATTCCCAGTTTTCAGCTACGGTTTTTAGTTCATGATTTCTTTATTAAGCATGATTGATATGTTTGTCTTTTATGTTTCAAAGGTTTCACTTACCGGGCTTCTAGCTCACCCTGTTTAAATGTTTTCTCCACAAGTAGCAGTCACTCCCCAGAAGACGACTCTGCTGTTGCTCTACCACTCAAGATCAAATTTTTAGAAAGTCTAAGTGTGGGTTATGTATAAAGTAGTACACATGTATTATGTCATGTAGGGACTAGTTGAGTGTGTTGGGCTCACCACTTATGTAAAGTATATAAATTGTATTAGTGAAGAGTAATGTAGAACTCTATTATTGAATGTTATTGTCTTAAGTATATGGTTAAGTATATGCATTTTAGGGTTTTAAGTCAGGTTATAAAGGTTAGTAGATAGTAAGTGCCAACGAGAGGGTTGGTAACTGCTGCAGTCACATAAGATTTTAGAAATGAAAAAGGGTAGAGGGTTGGTAACTACTATAGTCACTACTTATGTAAAGTATATAAAATCTGGGAGGGGGTGTGACAAGTTGGTATCAGAACATAAGATTTTGGGAAACGAAGAGTGTTTATTCATAAGCTTGAGTCCTAATATGAGTCCTTGGCAGGTGTACTACTTAAGTAAGTAGATAATGTAAAGAGGAAGTGGCAGGTAGAGCACGCAGACAGCAGATGGGAATTTTGTCCCTACCGCTAGAAGTTTCAAAGTTAGAAAGGAATCAAGTTTTTAGAAATGAAAAAGGGTAGCAATCCAGTGGTGTAGGGAATGAATCCAGAAGGGAAGTTGAGCACCCACAAGGGGGAAATCGAATCCTTAGTTAGAGGACAAAGTATTTGACAGAATCGCTTAGAGATTGGCGACAAGTATTTGGTCCAGTTAGATGGATCCAAAGATGAGATAAGGCATTAAGAGGTGAAAGCCTTAAATATAATGACATCTACAGGTACCACAACTTCAGAAGATGTTAAAGATTGGTTAGAATTAAATCGTTATAAACATCTGCGAAGAGAGACATGCACACTAGTTATTTGTATAGCTAATTGGAAGGATCTCACCCAATTAGTAGATAAAACCATTCGAGTTAAGAGAAGTTTGGCTGAGGATGAATAGCGGTGGGTAGGTAAAGGAAACCACCGGGAATTTCAGTAGAATCAAATGATGAGAATTTCTGACTTCCATTTGTTGGATAGTCAATTATGAAAGAACAAGGAGTTGCGAGCCAGCAAGGATTGTGTGGGAAGAGATTGAGACCTGCAGTTGGATAAGCTATTAGATCAGTAACAGGACGTACTGGCCAGCTAGTGGCTGGTACAACCTGGAAACTTTTCTATGTTAACTAAGGCAAGCAACATTCAGGTATATGTTACCGTGAAAGGGATGACTGCCACCAATGTGGGTAGGTAAGTCATGTTAAGAAAGGAATGTTCACAGTTAGCTCGTGTAGCTCAATTAGAGCGAAGAATGACTCATTAGACAGGAAAAATAGTTAAATGCCACTAAAGCCAAAGGCGAGGTTTTAGTGGAGTATAATAGAGAATAGTAGTGGAATGACCTCCCATTATCAGGGGAGAGTATATGCAATGATTCAGTTGGGAACAGAGGAATTTTTGGATGTTGTAACTAGTAAAGTACTTATATAGAACCAACATATTTATATTTGTTGGATCATGGTGTTATGCAATTAGTTGTATCTAGTAGCTGCGAAAGGGAAAGGCAGGACACGAGAGATTAAAGAAGTAAAATACAATTTATGCAAGAAGCAAGAATTATCAGGCTTGCTACCTGAAAAGAACATTGAATTTGTTGTGAGTTCGATCCTAGGTATATCCCCATTCTATAGGCGCCATACACGATGCTGTCAACAGAATTCCAAGAGCTAAGGGTTCTTTTACTGGGGATAATAAATAAGGAGCATATTAGACTCGGTATGTCACTTTGGGAAGTACCAATCCCATGTATGGGAAATAAAAAGATGGTATTCTCGGGTTACGTGAAGATTATAGGTAGATTAAGGAGACAGTCGAGAGTAAGTGTGTATTATCCCTACTTAGATGATCTCCTGAACAATTGAGGGAAACTTTATGCTAAGCTCATTGAGCATGACTTCTGGTTAAGTCAAGTTGGTAGCATGTGTTAATGATGTGAATTTAAGTCTTAGGATTGGAACTAAATGTTTTATGATTAAGGTATACATGCTTCAATAAAGAGTTTATGTTTTGCCAAGATTAATCTTATGCTAGGGTTGATATGTGATTTCAAGCAACTTAACTTCATGTTGGGAAGTAGAACCAACGCATGGTATTTATGGAATATGAATTCCCATGTATGATTTCTATGTCTAACGCATGTTAATCTTTTCAAAAGACAGTTTTAACATGTTTTAAGATAACTTGTTTCTTAAATTGTGGAGCATGCGTTAGTAATGATGTTAAGGCCTTAGTAATATTGACCTATTATATTAGAAAATAAAGTTGGTATTCTTAAAGGCTTATGAGAAGATACCGAAGGTAAGAAGGTATCCTAAGGGCATTTCAATATTAAGTATGAAAGTTACATATGAGCTAAGTTTACTATCATGCTTCTAGTACAACATATTAATGAGGGTGTTGCTTAAATTCATGGTTAGCTCGATACTGAAGACATGGAGAAGGTATCTGGGAAGCCCGATACCGAAGGACATAGAGAAGGTATTTGGGCCATGATAACTTGACTAACCCAATACTGAAGGGCTTTAAGAAGGTATCTAGAAAATAGTACCTAAGGTATGACGATACTTAGTTGTTACCATGTGCACGTAGGTAGTACAACAACGAGAGGTCAAAGTAAGGATCTCTCTTGGCTATGGCTTGATGTTGGGAACTAGAGCGGAAGATGCTCGCTCTCAACTAGGGATTGATTGCATTTGACAAAAGTTCAAACTCTTTGATATGCCCTAAAAGATTCTGAATTCCAAAAGTCAACTGGAAAGGTAAGGGTTAGGAATGAACTAGAAGTTCAAGCAATGAGAAACACCATTTCCTAGAATAGAAAATTAAGAGTTTGACTTGTAAGTTAATAGAGAAACAATGAGAAGCCTGAACAGGAGAAGCCGACAATGGAGTAAAACTTACTCCCAAAGCTAGAACGGACGTTAGAAGCTAGTTAGAGGAAAGAAACTGTCAGACCTAGTTTATGTTCAGTAAACATCAGATAATGTTAACCTTATCAAGAAAACCTAAAGGTTACATGAGATAACCAAAGGAGTTATGATCGTAAACAAGGAAGAAAATTGAAGATGAGATTCTTGACGGAAAAGAGAAAGTACTAGAAAGTAAAATGATACTCTTAGTAAAGTGCTAAGGAGAAATCACAGCACTAAGAAAGTACTAAGACAATTAGTGTCAGAGTGGCGCAGTGGAAGCATGGTATTTGGAAAGACCATAAGGCTTACAAAGGAGTAACCCTCAACCGAAGTAGGTTTGAGGAATTTCGAGGACGAAATTTCTTTAAGGGGAAGGTAATTGTAAAACCCGAGTATTAATTTCCTTACTTAAGTATGTTTAAGGAAAGATCTGGATACTACTAAAGTTTAAGGCTGATAGTACTATTATGTTATTAAAAGTTAATGTGGAATTGTAGGAAAGTGGGTAAAGGATAAGGAAATGAAGAGGGAAATGTTTAAGTATGAGAAACTTGACTATCAAGTACTTAACAAGCTAGCCCTGCAAAAAGAAATTTTGGCTAAGTGTTAGTCGTGAAAAATGGTGGCTGAGCATCAAGTAAGCACAAGGCAGGCATTGAGTAAATGCCATCGAGCATCGAGTATGTGCGATCGAGGAAGAATCGTGCATCGAGTATGTGTGGAAAAGAAAGGATCGTGCATCGAGTAAGCCATCGAGCATCGAGTATTTTCCAGAATACCATTGGAATTTTCATCCAGTATTTACCAAAATACCATCAAGTTTTCCTTCGAGCAAAGAGTTTTGCACGAAGCATTCAGCTTTAAACCCTAAGTAATCTAGATAGTTGGCTTAATGTTGGCCCTTAATCTCCACTAGTGGGTGAGGTAGCTAAGAAGATTTCATGCAGAAGGCTGAGTGGTGGTATAAAAAGGAAATAGGGAATTTCAAGAGCTCGTTTTGGACGATTCTTTCGAGTAAATCAAGAAATTTGTGTAATGAAAGCTCTGAGAGTCTAGTTTCTGAAGCCGAGCTATTGAAAGGAAGTCTCACCAGAAGAAGGCCGGAAAAGGAAGGAAGTAGCAATGGGTTTTGTTTTTGGGCGAATCCGAGCCGTTGGTGAAGAAACCAAAATCCAAGATGAACCACATGGTATTTCAAGCTGAAAATTTAAGCTAATATTGTTATCACCTTTATGAGTAAGTTTGTAGAAGAAACTTTTGCAAGATAAGGCCTGGGGCTTGAGTTACTTATTTTGGAAGTTAAACCTAGAAATCATTATACGAGCAAGCAACTGTTTGTTTTGGGGCCGATGGTGAAGATCTGAAGCTCCAGGGAAAACCACGAAAGTTCTTAGACTGAAATTTTGAGGTAATGTTGTTAACCCAATTCTAAGAAAGTTTGTAGAAGTATTTTCCTTTAGATAAGTTTTGGAATTCTAATTATTTATGTTAGAAGTTGAATCTTGAAAGCCTAATGCAGTAGGATTATTATGAGCTTAATTTTGAAAGTGAGTCTAAAGGGAGACCATGGCTAGTAACTAAAGTATATTGATATGTCCATAGGGTTGACATTAGTAGGAGAAGCTCATCAATCTTAAAAGGATTTCCCAAAGACTGTGAGTGACACTAATGTTTACAAATGTTTATTAATGATTTAGTTAGTCAAGCTTTAATGAAAGTTACATATTGATAGTCAGCCTCAAATGTTTGCCAAGCTATTTACTTTACTAATATTTACGAATGCTTGATAGATTAATAACTTATAAAGTATGGATAGGTGTGGTTTAGTTATAATGTTCTTAAGTGATTAATATCTAGTGCTTATGAAGTATGTTGCCCTAGACAAAACCTGAATGGTTAGCGCATGATATTAGGGAAAGCTAAGTCTATAAGATAAAGCTAAGTGTGATATTTATGTGAAGGACTTCTAGTAAAGTATGTTTAGCTCAATATCTCGAAGTGGTAACCGAGCTTAGAGACAGTTGATGATAGGATCCTAGCTATGTACATGTAGTGCCAGTGGGACTGGGAAGGTGATGGACAGAGGAGCCACAACCCAGGAGATAAACTCAAGTTTCAGTAAAACTTGTTAATGAAGAATGCTATGCGTTGAGTTAGTTTCGCATTAGCAAGAACTATGAAGAATGATAAACCATGCAATTCTAATGCTAATTGATGATAATTTTATATGTTTTCAAGCAACTAAGTTTCATGAGATTGCTTAGCATTTTCCTCAAGTATGTAATTGTTTTATTGCATGCCAAGGTGAAAAGTTAGTCTTATTTCAGATTAAGTATTCTATGTTGAAGCATGCATGCTAAAGACTATAGTTAAGTTTCTACAAATGCTAAGCTAAAAGCTATGTTTTGAAAGATTCATAATATGTATGATTTTAAAGCAGGATATGTTTTTGTACGTTGGATACTGAAAGCATGGAAGGTGTCCAGAAAGTACCTAAGGTGTTGACGGTACTTAGTAACTCCACGTGCACATAGAAAGTTTTGAATGAGAGGCCGAACTATGGGTCTCCTATGCCATATTTCAAAAACCTGAGGCCGAAGTATAGGTCTCTTGGCATGATACAGATGGTTGGAACTTGAGCGATGAATGCTCATTCTCAACTAAGATTTAGGAAGTATTCACAGAATGTTATTATGTTTTATGCTTCAAGTTGTATGGAAGTTGTTCGATGAGTTACAGTTAAAGACATAAATAATGGTCAAAAGTTACACACCTTGACTAAAGTTATAGTGAAAGTTGGGCTAAAGGGTCCCTCTCCTAACCAAGTTTTAGTTTAGTAAGGTTATGCTCAAGAGTGAACTAGAGAAGTCGCTCTCTTGTAAAGATATTTAATGTGGAAGCTGGGGCTTAAAGGCCTCCCAAAGCTGATGTCTATGATGCCTATGTTATGTTTAGTTAGTGTAGAGAAGTTTTATATAAATATTTGCTTAAGTAAATTCTCCGTTTTTAGCTACAGTTTTCAGTTCATGATTTCTTTGTTAAGCATGATTGATATGTATGTCTTTTATGTTTCAAAGGTTAGTTACTCACTGGGTTTCTAGTTCACCCTGTTTAAATGTTTTCTCCAGCGATATCGGTCACTCCCCAAAAGACGACTCTGTTTTTGCTCTGCCACTCAAGACCAAATTGTTAGAAAGTCTAAGTGTGGGTTATGTATAAAGTAGTACGCATGTATTATGTCATGAAGGGACTAGTTGAGTATGTTGGGCTCACTACTTATGTAAAGTATATAAGTTGTATTAGTGAAGAGTAATGTAGAACTCTATTATTGAATGTTATTGTCTTAAGTATATAGTGGAATATATGCATTTCAGGGTTTTAAGTAAGGTTAAGAAGGTTAGTAGGCAGTAAGTGCCAGCGAGAGGGTTGGTAACTGTTGCAGTCACAACTCCTTGCAGGTCTAAAGGTAAATCTGGGAGGGGGTGTGCCTGCTTGGGTTGAGCTGCTTGCTTGCTCAACGGTTGTAGCTGCCTTTTTGTTTAACCAAAATTCTATATTAATCTTTAAGCTTGAAAAACATATTTTCCAGATCTTTTATTGGAAAATTTCCTTCTACAAACTTTTTTTAAAACATCTTAACTTACTTATCTTAAAATTTGAGCTTTGAACTGCTCTTGATTTGGCTGGAAACCTTCAAACTTCACCACTGGCCCAGATTCATTCGAGAGTCTAACCTTCTTGAGGATTTCTTTAGATTTCACCTCAAATTCCTTGGAGATTCCTTTTGGCAACCCTAAAACATCAATTACACTCAACCTTCGTTCAAATTGCTTTGAAATCACCTTAATAGCACGAGTAGAGCTCCTGAACTGAAGCTTTCTCTTTTATACTAAACACTGCATGCCCCTTATAACTTTTAGTCTGCTAACTCGACCCACTAAATGGGATTAACTCCCCTGATCGTGACATCTAGCCACTAATATGATGCTTAAACTAAGAATTCTCTCCATAATCCTCAACGCAAGGCCCAACTTATTGGATCCTAAAACTCGTAGTTTGTAAACAGTAAACATATATAAAGTTTATTCAGACAAATATTGTTGAATGAAAATGAAATGATAACTCCAAATCCAATAAACTACGAACCTTTGGCTATTACGAATATTATACTTTATGTGGAGACATAAACTGGATCAAGTTCAAGTAAAACAACCTAAATAGTCTATAGTACTTGGATTAGGTTAGGTACCTATTTCTGAAGATACTATTGAATATGACTCACTTTATTATTGTTACAAATGTTGTAAAGTGTCATAAATGATGTGATTTTTTCGTTCTTGTAGAGACATGTGAGCGTGGGTGTTCTACACGATGAGGTTATGTAAGACTAACCACGAAATAATCATTGTTACATATTAGCACCGTTTACTATTAACACTTATTAATTTCACTTTTTGATGACTAGATAACTTGATCTAAATCCTGAGTTGTTTATTAACTTCTGTTTATTTGGGATTGTCCCTTGATCTGCATAGGTGAGGGTAAGCTCAAAAGCGTTGCTTAATATGCCTCCCATTTTAGTGATAAGACTGGGTAGATAGCTAGCGACATAGAATTTATAAGATGGAATTCGCTCCTATTCATTTTAGGGATAGTAGAAAGGTTGTTCTCTTAAGGGTTGATCTCGGGTCTTGAACAAGGGTCCCCATCCTCTCGTTGGCCTTAGAGAGAATGGATTTAGTGATTAAGATCCTAAATCAATTGTTGATTAGAGGGACGGTGGTACTTAAGGAGAAAAGATGTAACTCAGGGGTAAAACGGTAATTAACCTAGCTTAGGTTACGAAAAACTTATGAAGGATCAACTTATGGATGACAGTTATATCACATGGATACATAATATATCTACAGTAAGGGGAATGCATCTACAGGCTATAATGGATAGTCCTGTTAGTTAACGAATGTTGATTAACTAGGTTAAAGAGTTTGACCAGTTAGTTTCGGATCGTTGAAGCCCATGATCTATAGGTCCATCGGGTCTCCATGCTAGCTCACTACGAACAAAATTGATGAACTAGGTGAAGTGAGAATTTGAAATGTTCAAATTCGGTCTTTAGGGAAAATTGTATTTTATATAAGATATAATTTATAATTAAATAATTATTTATTTATTTTGTAGATTATATTTTATATTAGCATGAAAGTGTTTTTAAAAATTGATTAATGTGATTAATTAAAATTAGGTGTCAAAGTCAATTTAATATGTGATATTAAATTTGTATATTTTATTTAATTAAATAATTTCTAAAATATGAAAATAGTATTTCATATTTTTTCAAAAATTTGTTTTATTGTAATCTTTTTAATAAAAAAAAAAAAATTAGTTCGTGGAAAAATCCAGTTGTTGGATTTTCCCACTGACTAAGTGGGTTTTAAAGTGGCTCTTGCTATGCTTGACACCTATCTTTTTCATGCTAATGGAGTTCGAGGTAGAAGCCATGCAAGAAGGGTTTTTGCATGTGTTTTGTTTATAAATAGGTTTTGATTTTCAAAAATTAAAGATGAATGCTTCCTTAATTATTCCACCTTTTATTCTTCCACAAACTCTGTTTGACTCTCCAAATTTAATCAGTGAAATTCCCTATCTTTCACTAATAATTCGATCCCATAACCGTGTTCTCCAACTGGAGAATGGCGAGGATTTACCGTTGGTGGTGCCGATTGCTCACAGAGACGAAGTTTATTGTTGAAACTACAAATATTGTATCTCTAACTCTCTTTGCATACTTAATCCTTAGTTAATTATTTGTAATTAGAGCGTTATGATCTGTTGCTTCTACTGTGCATGTTGTTTATTATCCATCACAAATTCAGTCACTTACATTGCATGGCACATTTAATGCACATCCCTTTGGCCAACACATAGCCTCCATGCATCATGTGCCTTTCGCTTGGTCTAGTGTCATTGCATGACTTCCTTTGCCCGTGGCATTTACTTAACCATCACATAGCCTTAACCATGGGCCCAAAGCCTTCCTTGGTTGCCTGCACAACCTACCGGCCAGCTCATACCTTAGTGTCCTTTGCACGCATCACCTAGGTCCCTCACCATCGCGTGGTCCTGCCTACCTTCATAACTTGTCTGGTCAATGCACACTACCTCACTTAGCCAATGCTCACTGCCTAGACGTCCTTGCCATGCCGAGATCCTTCCTTGCCTATCTAACCTCTCAAGGCTTTTGATTGATGCATTGCCTATGCTAACGCATGGCTTCACTCTCGCTCACACTTAGCCTTATGGCCAATGCCTTTCATGCGCTTAAATAACCTCTATGAGTATGGTTATCGCAATCTAGGCCATATCCTTCAACGCCTAGGTTATCAACACAAGGCACATGAGCTTCCACACTTAGCCTTACTATGCGCCATTACCATTTTACTACTTGAGAACCTTATTCTCCATACTTAGAACTTTCTTCTTCTATAACATCCTCTTGCTTTTCCCTACAAACACTTCATTAACTTATACTTAGATTTAATCAACATACTAATTATCACACTTAAGTAGGAAAAATAGGGTTCAGGTTTCACATCACTCCTAACCATCTTAGGGTTAGTAGATAGGTTGTTCCCTTAAGTACTGATTCATGGTCTTAAATAAAGCAGGGTAAAGAGGGATGTGGTGTTAGAGTATATTAACATGCAGCGGAGAAAATCAGAATTAATAAGCACTCTAATTATACTTAATTTGAGTTTAAAACATGTTTCAAAGTAACTATTACAAAAGAGGGTTTATTGAATATAATACATTTGAAGAATCCTCTTCAACACTAAATTGAGTTGGATATATAGAAGATATGAATCAATTATTATTCAAGAAGTTCTTGTAAGCATGAATCAATTATTCAATTTATCGCTTCAATTTATAGAGCTTTCATCATACAAATACAAAGCTTGCATGAGAACCAACTCATACTTCATGGAAAAAATAGAATTGAGTGAATAAGGTGCCTTGCACCATAGTGGAGATTTCCTGCCTTGCACCATAGTGAAGATTTCAAACTTTTGGAAATCTCCACTTTAAGTTTTGATTTTCAAAATGGTTTTTCAAAAAATGATTTCCAAAATAAATTTCTAAATTAAACTTACTTAATTTGATTTATTAGTTTTATAAAAATTAATTTAGTTAATTAATTTTTAAATAAAACTAATTAATTAAACCTTTTAATTAATTTTATTAATTTAATATATAATATTAAATTAATAAAAATAATTCCATCATAGTAAAATTAATATTATACAATTAATATTTAAATCATTTTTTAAACATTAATCGTTTCTCCAGTTTTGTTTAATTTTAATAAAATTAAAACTTTTCAATTGTATCTAATACAATAAATAGAAACCTTAATTGAATTTGAACATTTCAAATTCTAAACCCTAATTTCAAATCTTATCAAGATTACTCAATTTACCAATCCAAATTACGAGCTAATAGAGGGACCTTATGAACCTACAGATCATGAGCTCCAATGACTTGTAATTAATTGGTTAAACTCTTTAAATCGAATTAATTACTATTCATTAACTACCAAGACATTCCACTCTCTTCACTTTAGATATATTTCGGTCCATTTTAACCATAATAGGTAAATATATCCTTCACAGGTTGTTCGTATTTACAGCTGGGTCAAAGATTACCGTTTTACCCTTGTAAATACATCTTGCTTCTTAAGCTCCCACTGATCCTCCATTGAACAATTGATTTATAGTCCAACTTATAAATCATAACCATCTCTTTCATGAGAGGGTAGGGCCCTGTTGTTCAAGACAAGGCATCAACGCTTAAGAGAACAACCTATCTGCTAACCCTAAATCGAGTAGGAGCAAATTCCATATTGCAAAGCCATGTCTCCAACTATCTATCTAGTCTTATCCCTAAAATTGGAGGCTTATTGAGCAATGCTATTGGACTACTCTCACCTATTCAAATTAAAGGATAATCTAGAATAAATAGAAGTTCATAGTTAGCTCAGGATTAAGATCGAGATACCCTAGGTCATTGAGTTTGAGATAGTCAGTTTTAACAGTAAATGGTTGTTATAAAAAAAAAAGTAACTATTTCGAGGTCTGGTCTTATGCAAACTCATTGCATAGGATACCCCCACTCACATATCTCTATATGAATGATTTTTGGATCACATCATTTGTATCAATATAGAAAATGGGCGACATCCAATAGTGTCACCAGGATGAGGTACCCAATTTCATCCGTATACTTATAGACCATTTTGGCTACATATTAAAATTTGATCCATTTTTATGTCACCACATAAATTTAAAGTATTCATGCTATAGTCATGAATTCGTTTATTGGATTTTCATAGAAGGATGCAATATTAATAGTAATTTATTGAATAAAAAACTCAACAATATTTTTATTGATAAATAGAATATGTTAACAACATTTACGAACTGCGAGTTTAGGCCATTCCCAACAATCTCCTACTTGGACTAACACTCCAGTGAGATAAACATACAAATATATAATGTTTACAATGTTGAGAAATAAAGAGAGAAAAAGACAATAAACTAGGGCATCAAAATACCCTTTGACATTCTCCCACTTGCCCTTGATTTTGTTGCTCATAGTTCTAGTCCAATCAGGTGGCCCTTCAATACTTTAGGTGAGAGGGCCTTTGTAAATGGATCAGCAAGGTTGTCTTCTGAGGTATATATGTAACTTTGTCTCCTCGGTGTACGATTTCTCTGATGTTATGGTACTTTCTTTCGATATGTTTTCCACGTTTGTGACTTCGAGGTTCCTTGGAATTAGCAACTGCACCACTATTCTCACAATACAGAGTAATGGGCAGGTGCATATTTCGAACGACTTCCAAATCTGTTGGGAATTTGCGCATGCAGCTACATATTTTATTGTGGAGTCAGCTATATAACTTTGTTTAATCCTTATCCACACTATAACTTCTCAGTTAAGAGTGAAAACTGATCTTGAGGTAGATTTTCTGGAATCTATGTGTAACGACCCGACTCTCTAGGACTCGAGCTAGGTTGTTACTATACACATGCATGCATGGAATTTAAAATGACGCATTTTCGTAGCGAAATAAATCTAAATAAATAAAGTCAAATAAAAGGTTTTCATTAAAACTAAATAAAATCCAAATAACAGGGTACCCATAAATTATAAATAGAAAACTGTAAAAGTTTGGGAACGAATACTAATCAGTAAGTTTCAAACATGAAGATTGAAAGTGGAAAAACATGAGAGAAATCTAAACATCATGTGCGGAAGCATAAAACTGGTCCCAATGACTTGATCACGGATTCTGCTTGTTATTCTCCGGCACGTCTCCACTCTTACCTGAAACATAAACATGAGAAAGAGTGAGTATAAAATACTCAGTAAGTAACCCCACTACTGGGGTTAGGCTAGGAATCTATGTCTTCTAGATGCCTACCTCTAGTGGAACATATAAACTTCTCTAGTCCTCCCGGGACACATACATACATGAAAAACTTACTTCTATCCTACTGTAGTTAAGTATGGCCACTATCTCTAGTAAGTCTCGTAGGACCCACATCCTCTAGTAAAAATCCCGAAGGAAACACAATCTCTTACGTACGTATGGTTATGCATACACCTCTTTCGTATACACATAACCCACTTAATGTGTACCTCTTTCATACACATGGTTACATATACACCTCTTTTATATACACATAACCCACTTAATGTGTACCTCTTTAGTACACATGGTTACGTATACACCTCTTTCGTATACACGTAACCCACTGAATGTGTACCTCTTTCGTACATCTGGTTATGTATACACCTCTTTCTTATACACATAACCCACTGAGTGTGTACCTCTTTCGTACACCCCAGATCCTCTCTATGAATGTAGGGATGCAAACCTCTTTTGTACACATGGTTATGTATACACCTCTTTCGTATACACACAACCCACTGAGCTGTACCTCTTACGTATACCCAGTACCCTCTAGATATGTATCACTTTCATACTCACCAACCCTAGTACATCTCTTTCATGTACAAGTGCCCTTGGACATGCATCACTTTCATGCACTAAATCATGTAAACAATAAAGTATTCGGGATTTCATAATATATCATACAGTCTACACATTCGCATAATAAACCGCATAGTTATATAGATCAGCAAATATCTAATCCTCATCTAGCTTTAAGGCATTCCAATAGGAGTGCTACTTAACTCATAATTTAAGGGTCATGCTCAATCATCATTTACTTTAACATAAAATTCTAGCTCAAGCTCATACATAATCATAATCCGATATACTACCACATGCTCATATATCCTTCATACGCAGTCCATCCAATATCAGAAAAATAAAAATATTCTAACAAAAAAAACTACTGCAGGACCCTCAATGTTAAATCTACAGTATATTGCATGACATAAAAGCGATTCCAGTAGGAAAATTACTTACCTCTAATCGGAAACTCCAGGAACTAGTAAGCTTAGCCTCTTCCTTGCCCAATGAAACCTTTCACCAAAAATTCGCTGACTAAGCCTTTAGTTGGCTAGACAATAATTTCAATAATCTGAAACCTCGTACCAACATCCAAAATACGACGAGTATCAACAAATTAGAGCTGAAAATTTAATGACTGCTCAATAGTCCTCAAGAAAACCCAATCAAATCAAGAACCTAAATACCAATAGCAACTTGAAGCAATTTCCCTAATCACAGAAACACATCCTTCAAATTCAAAGCAAAAACATCGATTTTTAAATCTTTAAGCTTAATTCCAAAACACCCAATTTACATCAACCTTTGAGTTTTTCAAATAAATTTCAAACATCCATTTACTCACCCGAATAAACCATACACACCAACAGTTAGTGGGTATTCCAAAATCCTCAAGAAACTGCAACCACACTACTCAAATCTTACCTCAACCAATCAATCTGTCCAAAACCAATGACCAAGACTACAACGGCTGTGAAAATGGACTGGACCTGCACATAACTGGCGACGTGGCGCAACTCCGACCAAGCGGACTAACTACGGTTGACCTAGGACTTGCGGTAGCGGCTCATCGAACAGAGGTGGATGGCCTTCGAACTCGTGCTCGACGCAAAGAACGGCGAATGCTCGCGATTGGAATCGACGATGGTGTCGCAAAAGGGCTGCACCACGAACGCGACTGACTAGAGACACTGAACGGCGAACGACGCTAGGGAGTCGACGAGACTTCAGACTGCAAACACTGAGCGACCGAAGCGTTCCGCGAGCAACTAGGATAGTGGAACTGACGTCTTGCTGGAGATGGGATGGCTGGCGGTAGACTCAAAGGCGGCTCTCTGGTTTCGACAGCTAAGGTTTTCACGAAAAGGGGGGGGGAGGTGGACAGTGAGGTTGAATAAGAAGGGTTTAATTTGTTTTATATATAATAATAAAAATAATAATAATAACAATAATATTAATAAAAATAATAAAACTTAAAAACTAAAAAATGAAATAAAATAAACTCTATTTTATTCATTTTCTTATTCCCATATATTTTATTACTTCCTTTCTTTCTTAAAAAGTGAAAATAAAACCTGCCATTAATTTCTAAATTGAACATATTTGTAAGATCAAAATTAAATTCTCGCACTTACACTTAAACTCTAAAATTCCAAAAATGCTCTCCACTAATGAAATAACAGAAATTATATAAAAAGTGAAAATTCGGGGTGTTACACTATGTTAGTTTGAAAATCAGAATTAGTGTATTCTGTAAGGATCAAATCCTTAGGCCCATACACAAGCGTATAGTTCCTTGTTCTCTTGAGATACTTGAGGATGTTTTTTACAGCTGTCCAATGACTGTGGCCTAGATTAGATTGGAATCTGCTAAAGATCCCAACTGCAAAGCATATGCCAAAACGTGTACCTAACATAGCATACATCAGACTCCCAACTGTCAATGAATATGGAATTCTTTTCATTTTCTCAATTTCTTGAGGTGTCTTAGGACACTGTTCCTTTGATAGATGAATTTCATGTCTAAAAGGTAACATACACTTTTTGAAATTTTGCATGTTATATCTTGACAATATTTTGTCAATATAAGATGCCTGAGATAGTGTTAAAGTTCTATTCTTTCGATTTCAAAAAATCTAGATCCCAAGAACATATTGAGCATCTCCCAAATCTTTCATTTGGAACTATGATTCTATCCATCTCTTTATATTAGCAAGGTAACTTGTCTAATTCCCAATGAACAAGATATCATCAACATAAAGGACCAGAAATGCTACAATTTTGTTGACTACCTCTTATTTACACAAGGTTCATCAACATTCTGTCGAAAGCCATAAGATTTGATCGCAATGTCAAATCTTATATTCCAGGATCTAGAAGCTTGCTTCAACCCATAAATGGATCTCTTAAGCTTACAAACCTTTTATTCTTGATTCTGTTTAGTGAACCCTTTTGGTTAGGACGTAAAAATACTTCCATCAAGATGGCCACTAAAAAAAGCTGTCTTGACATCCATTTGCCATATTTCACAATCATAATATGCGGAAATGGATAAGAGTATTCTTATTAATTTTATCATGGCAACAGGATAGAAGGTTTCTTCATAGTCAACCTCTTCCCTTTGGGAAAATCCTTTTTCCACGAGTCTGGCTTTATAGGTTTGCATGCTAGTTTGGTCTCTTTCCCTCTTGTAGATCCATTTACAAACTATAGGTTTAACCTTATGTGGTTGATCTACAAGATACCAGACAGAATTGAAGTACATAGACTCTATTTCGACGTCCATGGCTTTTATCCATTGTTCCCTATCAACATCTTCAATTGCTTGTTTAAAGGTCAATGGATCCTCTTGACCATCATCAAGTATGATATCTTGGGTTTTTGTTAAACCCATGTAGCGTTTAGGTTGATGAATAATCCTCCGACTATGTCGAGGCATTCTCAACTCTTGAGATGAATGTGATAGAGCAATAACTGTTGTTGATGGACCAACTTTATCAACAAATTTTATTGATTTATCTGTAGTATCTTTGGTCATTTCTTTCAATATTAGTGTACTGCGAAGTCGATGACTTCTAATATGATCTTCTTCCAAGAATGTAGTATTTTTCAAAATAAATACTTTATCTTCTTGGGGATCATAGAACAATCCTCCTTTTGTATCTTTTGGGTAACCAACAAAAAGGCATAATTTCGAACTTCATTCCAATTTTTTAGGGTTTTGTACCAACACGTGTGTCAGAAATCCTCAGACTCGAAAGTAACGTAAACTACCTTTACATCATTTCCATAACTCATACGGTGTTTTAGAAACACTTTTTGAGGGAACCATGTTTAGAATATATACCGCAGTTTGTACTACATACCCCCAAAAGGATTGAGGAAACTGAGCAAAATCATGGATCGAACCATCACTAACAAGGTTCGGTTTATCCTTTCAGCAACACCATTTTGTTGTGGTGTTCCAGATGTTAGAAGTTGGGATTGAATTCCATGATCTACCATATAGTTATGGAATTGTAAATCCATATACTCACCACCTTGATCTGATCGAAGTGTTTTAATTCTTTTACATTATAAGTTTTCTGTTTCGGTCCCTGAACTTTTGAAGAGTTTCAGACTTGTGACTTATTAAGTAAACGTAGCCATATCTAAAATAGTTGTCAATAAAACTGACAAAATATTCATATCCACCTCGTGCTCTTACATTCATCGGACAACAAAGGTCTGAATGTATAAGTTCGAGGGGTTCTTTGGCACGAAGACCTTTTCTAGAAAAAAAATATTTTGGTCATTTTCCCCTCAAGACATGACTCATAATGAGGTAAAGAACTGCCTTCTAACTGATTTATTGTTTTTAACGAATCTCTCAAAACCTTTCGACGGGCGAAAATTTGAAAATGAACCCAGGGGTTCAGAATGATGAGAAAAATCGTGCGCCAGATGGTTTTGGGAACAAAGCTCGTTTGGTGACACAAACGGCTATTAGGCCCGACGGGGGTGCCCGAAGGCCCAATTTTTGTGCAAGAACTTTCCCGCGGGTGAAAATTTGAAAATGGACTAAGGGGTTTTGAACGATTAGAAAAAGTCGGGCGTTAGACAGTTTCCAAAACGGAGCTCGTTTGGCTAGGCGTATACTTTCCGGTGGGCGAAAATTTGAAAACGAATGCAGGGGTTCAGAACGATGAGAAAAAGCCATGCACCAGACGGTTTTGGGAACGGAGCTCGTTTGGTGCCTCAAACGGCTATTGGGCTCGATGGGGGTGCCTTAGGGCCCAATTTTTATGTGCGAACTTTCCGGCGGGCAAAAATTTGAAAAGGAACCAGTGGTTCAGAATGATGAGAAAACGCGGGGCGGCAGACAATTTTAGGAATGAAGCTCATTTGGTGCCTAAATGGCTATCGAGCCCAGTGAGGTTGCCCCGAGGCCCAATTTTTATGCGCGAACTTTCCGGCGGGAAAAATTGGAAAACGAACCCAAGGGTTCAGAACGATGAAAAAGAGCCGTCTGCCAGACGTTCTAGGAATGGAGCTCGTTTGGTGCCCCGAACGATTATCGGGCCCGGAGGTGGTGCCCTGGGGCCCAACTTTTGTACGCGAACTTTTCAGTGGGTGAAAATTTGAAAATGAACCCAAGGGTTAAGAACGATGAGAAAAAGCTGTGGCCAATAAACGTTTTAGGAATGAAGCTTGTTTGGTGCCCTAACGGCTATTGCTCAGCGGGAGTGCCCCAGGCTAAATTTTTGTTCGCGAACTTTTCGGTGAGCGAAAATTTGAAAACGACCCAAGGGTTCAGAACAATGAGAAAAAGCCATGCACCAGATGGTTTTGAGAACGGAGCTCGTTTGGTGCTCTAAACAGCTATCGAGCCCAGCGGAGGTGCCTCGGAGCCCAATTTTTGTGCGCAAACTTTTCGGTGGGTGAAATTTGAAAACGGACCCAGCGGTTCAGAACGATGAGAAAAAGTCGTGTGACAATGATTTGGGACGAAGCTCATTGGAGAGCTCGTCTTGCTGCTCCACAAATGGCTATCCAGCCTGGTGACGTTATGCTCGAAACTGGCCATTTTCCCGAAGACTCGGTTTTTTCTGTGCGGTACTAAACTATTTCCATCGTGAGAGCGACAAAGAATAAACCGGACCCAGGGGTTCAGAACGATGAGAAAAATTTACGTCAGACGATTTTGGGGAATGAAGCTCATTTAGTGCCCCAAACGGTTATCGAGCCCTGCAAGGGTGCCCCGGGACCCAATTTTTGTGTGTGAACTTTCTGGCGGGCGAAAATTTGAAAACTAACCCAGGGATTCAGAACGATGAGAAAAATCCGTACGCAAAACGGTTTTGAGAACAAAGCTCGTTTGGTGTCCCAAACGGTTATCGGGCCCTGCAAGGATGCCCGAGGTCCCAATTTTTGTGCACGAATTATCCGATTGGTGAAAATTTGAAAATGGACTCAACGGTTCAGAACGATGAGAAAAAGCCGTCCACCAGACAAATTTGCAAACGGAGCTTGTTTGGTGACCAAAACGACTATCGAACCTGACGAGGGTGCCCCAGGGCCAAATTTTTGTCTGCGAACTTTTCGGCGAGCAAAAATTTTAAAATGAACCCAAGGGTTCAGAACGATAAGAAAAAGTCGTGCGCCAGATGATTTTGAGAACAGGGCTTGTTTGCGCCCCCAAGGGCTATCGGGCCCAGCGAGGGTACGCCGAGGCCTAATTTTTGTGCGCGAACTTTTCGGCGAGAGAAAATTGGAAAATGGACCCAGCGGTTCAGAACGATGAGAAAAAGCTGTGCGCTAGACTTTTTTGGGAACGGAGCTCGTTTAGTACCCCATCCGGTTATCGGGCCCGGTGGGCGTGGCCCACTTTTTGTCTGCGAACTTTCCGGTGGGCGAAAATTTGAAAATAGACCTAGGGGTTCAGATCATTGAGAAAAATCCGTGCACGAGACAGATTCAAGAACAGATCTCGTTTGGTGCCCCAAACGGCTATCAGGTTAGGCGCGAGTTCCCTGAGGCCCAATTTTTGTGCACGAACTTTCTGGTGGGAGAAAATTTAAAAATGAACCAAGGGGTTCAGAACAAGAAGAAGAAGTTGTGCACCATTAGGTTTTAGGAATGGAGCTCGTTCCGTGCCCCAAACGGCTATCGAGGCCCGGTTGAGGTGCACCGGGGCCCAATTTTTGTGTGCGAAGTTTTCGGCGAGCAAAAATTTGAAAACGAACCTAGTGGTTCAGAACGATGAGAAAAAATCGTGCGCCATATGTTTTTGGGAACGGAGCTTGATAACTGGCAGAAATGCTAGTTATTACAAGCCTAAGGGCTAATAAGTAGAAAATACAGTGATAATACTTAGAATTTACGAAAAATTGAGTTTTGCACCTAAATCCTCACTGACGCCAATATTATGCGTTACTCCATGCCAAAGTGTCTATTTTTGTAGCTGTCGCAGGAATCAAACGCATGCGTTTGAAATAAGCTATCGCAGACAAAGGCATGCGCTGAAGCCAGGCGATCGCAAAGACAAACGCATGAGCTAAGCAATCGCGGGCGGTAATCACATGCATCCAACGGATGGAAGTTGCGGTAATCACATGCCTCCAATGCATAGGAATTGCGGTGACCAAATGGAGATTGCGGCCACGACATGATAGACATAATAGAAGATCGCAAGATGGGTAGAACGCATTGATAACTCCAGCTAAATTAAGCTCGATTGCATACCTTGGGAGTATGAACAAGATAATGCGATGTGACAGTGCCCATACCGTGACAAAAGTAGCAGTGAGCCATATTGTCATCATTATAGCTGTCAGCGTCCAAACTCTATAAATAGCCCTTGGGACCTTCATTTTAAGACATCCGAATTTCTGCCTCAAGGCATAGGTTTGTGATCACAGATGAGAGCTTGAAGAAGATTTTCAGTGAGAATTCTTCATCTCCACAACCCAGACCGAGTGACGATCGGAGCATTCACCGGAGATAGAGCTCGAGAGAGATATCTCCACCATTCAACCATGGCACCACTGGCATCCTTGACGCAGAGTCCTTCCTTTCTCTTCTAATCTCTATGTTGTATTACATTTTAGCTTAAGATATTAAGATATTTTGTGATTAAAATGCAAATCTTAACTCCTTCATTGCTGTCTTCTTCATCATCTTTCATCTCTATCATAGTTTATCTTCAGCGTTTATTATCAAAGACAATCGCATGTTTATCGTGTAGCCTAGAAATAGACGCATGAAGCAACCCACCGAGAAGTGTGCATTGTGCGAAGTATAGTGAGTAAATCCTTTTTGCTTGGTGAAAAGCTGTAGCAACGTCTGTCTATGGGATGTTTCATTGCTTGTCTATAAGTTAAATAGCCGCACCTAACTGCCTGAGAAAGTAAGGGATGGAACGCACTAAAGCAAAGTTCGCATTGTTCCTAGAGATAGGCACAATATATGCTCGACACAACATGCACTATAGAAATATAGTCATTCGGCTGACCACCGAGAGGTGCTGGCGGACGCGTTAGTGCAATGAGCTGGGATTACTTGGGCGATTTAAGATAATAAATATTACTATGCGTTAATGGTTCTTGTGTCTCTACTTATTCTCATTACAAGTCTTCTATTGCTCAATCTATTTAGTTTGGAGTAGGAATAATGTGTACATCCATTTATCTTCTTTTTATTTTTTTTTTCATCGCCTCAAACACATTGCTTCACAAGAATTATTGAGTGACAAGCCCTTGTGTTCGACCTCGGATTACCCGAGAAACTTGCGTTTGCGTTATACTTGGCGCGAGCGTAAGAAAACTTGTGATAGGAACGCGTGGTCATTGCATATTAGTTTAGCGCATCTTCATTCTGATGCATGACCTCAGACGCATGGGTGCAAACGTATAAGCCATGTCTAACGCATAAATTTATGTACGGCCCCATCCATCCAATATAAATAAATAAAACAATCCGTTCCTAAAATTCCAACAAGTTTTTGGCACCGTTGTCGGGGACTTGGCAGCTAATGTTTTGTGAAGTTTTTATGTTTTCGCAGCACCCTTTCAATCATAGGCGTATTGTAGATTGTGTGACCAAACTGTAAACAATATTTGAAGTATAGGCGATGTGTCAAAAGTCAAATATTCACCATAAGATAGAAAGGCCATCTGTCGCAAGAGCTAGAAGTAGTCTTAGACGCATGTCAACCATCATGCATCCAACAATTGGTGGAAGCTCCAATGGTCAAGGCAAGCCCCTTGACCCAAACAGTTGAGAACCATCTCCTGCATGGGAGACTCCTTGCGGTGACAACACTCCAATCTTTCTAGGGACGTCTTCTACTCTATTTTTTACATTGCTTTCTTAGTTTAATTTATTATTTTTATTTATTGTTTTTTTGGATATGCGGCTGCTTCCTTGGTTGTGGTGCGTTTGCTCCTTGTAGGTGTGATAATAACTCTCCTCGGTGTGCAGTTACAGTGGAAGAATCCTCCACATCCTTCAACGCATGGCTTCAATCGCATGAACTCCAACGCATTGTCGCATGCGTTCTTCTACTTAAGGTTCTTTTCTTGTTATCTTTTATGCATTATCCTTTTGAAATTCTCTTTGTCGGACTACGGTTCTTTGCGTCTTTAATGGTACAAATCATTCACCGTGTCCTCTAACTAGTATCGCAAGGGTCTCCATACTTTTAATAGCTTCTTCAAATTGTGAAAGTCTATAGTTTTATTGTGTGCAAACCCTTGCTCAAACATTTGTTATCACTTTCCTGTTGAGTTTGTTTTTAGCTTGCAATGAGAATGCTGTCAAAATCTAAGTTTAGGGAGGTGGCAGCGGTCTCGGAGAATTGCGTTCATCACATTGCGTTCATTTACTTTTTAAAAAAAAACTTTTGAAAATAATAACTCCACTGCCAATGCAATGGGGAAACCCATGTTGACAAGAGTTGAGTTGTGAAAGGCAGTTACCCATAGTTAGATGTCCGCATAACACCAGTAGAGGAAAGCCAAAATGAAGGTAAGTCGCCAAGATCAACGCATAAGCGCAATTCCTCTGTCTGGCGCAAGCCAACTTAAGCAAGACATGAGTTGAGTTGAATATGGAATGCAACCGAAGTTGAATGCCCGCATGACACACGTGGGGGTAAGCCAGATGAAGAGCGTAACAAGGTTTAACGCCGTGTTAGAATAACTAAACGCATAAGCTTGAATTGTTTTGAACGAACGCATTCTCATGAGCTGAACGCAAAATTGCGGAGAGTGATTAAAAAGTTTTTTAGAAAAGGCTTGCCAAAATTTTAACTTAGAAAAAATCTCTTTGAAGAAGCAGCCGAAGTAGAAGAGAGCATTGCGTCCATAGTTAAAGGCACGAGTAAATTATATTCTAAGAAGATGGTCATCGCAAAGAGACACCGGAAGGTGAGTTGAGAATTTCTTAAGTATAATGCATGCTTGAGGACAAGCATGATTCTAAGTTTGAAGGAGTGATAACTGGCAGAAATGCCAGTTATTACAAGCCTTTTATTTAGAATCATGAGGGCTAATAAGTAGAATGCGGTGATAATACTTAGAATTTGCGAAAAATTGAGTTTTGCATCAATTAGCCACTAAATCCTCACTGACCCTAATATTATGTGTTACTCCATGCCAAAGTGTCTATTTTTGTAGCTATCGTAGAAATCAAACGCATGCCTTTGAAATAAGCTATCGGAGACAAACGCATGTGCTGAAGACAGGCGATCGCAAAGACAAACGCATGAGCTAAGCGATCGCAGGCGGTAATCACATGCATCCAATGCATGGAAGTTACGGTGACCAAATGGAGATTGCGGCCACGGAGTGATAGCCATAATAGAAGATCGCAAGATGGGTACAACACATTGATAACTTCAACTAAATTAAGCTCGGACGCATACCTTGGGAGTATCAACAAGATAAGGCGATGTGATAATGCCCATACCGCGACAAAAGTAACAGTAAGCCATACCGTCATCATTATAGCTGTCGGCATCCTAACTCTATAAGCAGCCCGTGGGACCTTCATTTTAAGACATCTGAATTTCTGTCCCAAGGCAGAGGTTTGTGATCACAGGTGAGAGCTTGAAAGAGATTTTCAGTGAGAATTCTTCATCTCCACAACCCAGACCGTTTTGGGAACGAAGCCTATTATGTGCCAAAAACGGCTATCGGGTCCCGAGGGGGTACCTTAGGGCCCAATTTTTGTGCGCGAACTTTCCGATTGGCGAAAATTAGAAAACGGACTCGGGGTTCAAAACGATGAGAAAAAGTTGTGCACCAGACAGTTTTGGGAATAGAGCTCGTAATGTGCCTCAAACGGCTATCGTCCCCGGCGGTGGTACCCTGGGGCTCAATTTTTGTGCCCGAATTTTCAGGCGGGCGAAAATTTGAAAACGAACTCAGGGTACTAGAACGATTTACAAAAAACCTGCGCCAGACGGTTTTAGGAACAAACTCGTTTGGGGCCCCAAATGGCTATCGGCCCCTTAGGGTGCCCCGAGGCCCATATTTTGTGCGCAAAATTTTTGATGGGCGAAAATTTAAAAACGAATCTAGGGGTTCAGAACGATGAGAAAAAGGTGTGTGCCAGACAATTTTGGGAACAGAGCTCGTTTGGTGCCCCAAATAGCTATCGGGCTCGAAGGGGTTGTCCTAGGGCCGAATTTTTGTGCGCGAACTTTCTGGCGGCAAAAATTTGAAAACGAACCCAAGAGTTCATAACGATGAAAAAAAAACCATGCGCTAGAGGGTTTTGAGAACAGAGTTTGTTTGATGCCCCAAATGACTATCGGGACCCAGCAGGGGTGCCCCAGGGCCCAATTTTTGTGCGCGAACTTTTCAGCGGGCAAAAATTTGAAGATAGACCCAAGGATTCAGAACGATAAGAAAAGTCTTGCGCCAGACGACTTTGGGAACAGAGCTCGTTTGGTGTCCAAATAGCTATCGGGCCCGAAAGGTTTGTCCTGGGGCCCAATTTTTGTGTATAAACTTTCTGACATGCAAAAATTTGAAAAGAGACCCAGGGCTTCAGAACGATGAGCAAAAGCAATGCACCAGACGATTTTGGGAACGAAGCTCGTTATGTGCCCCAAACGGCTATCGGGCCCAATTTTTGTACGAGAACATTTTGGCGGGCGAAAATTTGAAAACGAACCCAAGGGTACACAAAACGATGAGAAAAAGTCATGCGCCAGACGGTTTTTGGAACGGAGCACATTTGGTGCCCCAAATGGCTATCGGGCTGCCCCAGGGCCAAATTTTTGTGTGTGAAATTTTCGGCGGGCCAAAATTTGAAAATAGATCCATAGGTTCAGAATGATTAGAAAAAGTGGTGGGCCAGACGGTTTTGGGACCGAAGCTCGCTTGGTGCCCCAAAAGTCTATCGGGCCTGGGGCGGTTGCTCGAGGGCCCCATTTTTGTGTGAGAACTTTCCGACTGGCGAAAATTTGAAAATGGACCCAGGGGTTCAGAATGATGAGAAAAAGCTATGCATCAAACGGTTTTGGGAACGGAGCTCGTTTGATGCCCCAAATGGCTATTGAGACCGGCGGAGGTGCCAGGGCCCAATTTTTATGCACAAACTTTCCACCAGGAAAAAATTAAAAAATGGACCCAAGGGTTTAGAACAATGAGAAAAAGTCGTGCGCCAGACGGTTTTGGGAATGGAGCTCGTTTTGTGCCCCAAACGACTATCGCGCCCGGCGCCAACCTTTTGTACGCGAACTTTCCGACAGGAAAAAATTTGAAAACAGACCTAGGGGTTTAGAACGAAGAGAAAAAGCCATGTGCCAGACGATTTTAGAAACGGAGCTCCTTTGGTTCCCCAAACGGCTTTCCGGTCCCGTGAAGGTGCTCTGAGACCCAATTTTTGTGCGCAAACTTTCCGGCGGGCGAAAATTTGAAAATGGACCCAAGGGTTCAGAACGATGAGTAAAAGTCGTGCGCTAGACGGTTTTAGAAAAGGAACTCGTTTGGTGCCCCAAACGGCTATCGGGCCCGGTGGGGGTGCCCCGGGCCCAGTTTTGTACGCAAACTTTTCTACAGGCGAAAATTTGAAAATGGACCCAGGAGTTCAAAACGATGGGGAAAAGTCGTGCGCCAGATGGTTTTTGAAACGGAACTCGTTTGGTGCCCCAAACGGCTATCGAGCCCGGGGGGTTGCCCTGAGGCCCAATTTTTTTGCGCGAACTTTCCGACGGGCAAAAATTTGAAAATGGGCCCAAGGGTTCAGAACGATGAGAAAAAGTCGTGCGCCATACTGTCTGCAAACTTTCTGGAGGGCGAAAATTTTACAAATTTATGTGACCAAGTCCGAGATGCCAAAGATAGGCGTTAGAAGAAATTTTCCATTTTTTATTTATAGCTTCATTCGTTTTAAACATCTCTATATTTAAAATTGTTTTTGCTTCAGTTGGTTTTAACACATAAAAGTTGTTTTCAAATCTAACAGAACAAATATGAACACCTCTTGAAGAAACAAACACTTAATTAACTTCAAAAGATACTTTATACATATTTTTAAGTAGACATGAAATGGAGATTAAGTTTCTTTTCATCTTTAGTACATAATATACATTTCTTAACAAGATAAAATAATCTCCAAAAAATAACTTGACATCTCCCACTGCTTCTACTAAAATGACTTCCCCCATTCCCACCATGAAAGTCATTTCATACTCTGAGAGTTGTTTCCAAGAACTAAATTTTCTGTAGCAAACATGGTTAGCGGCTCCTAAATCTAATATCCAGGTTGAGTGAGACTTTTCCCCTAAACATGTTTCAAATACAAGTAAATCTGATTTGCCTTGGTTTGCCTTTTTCGATTTCTTTTCAGCCAAATACTTCGGGCAGTTCCGTTTCCAGTGCCCGTCTTCTCCACAATGGAAATATTTTCCTTTGGGAGCCTTGTTTTTCTTTGCAGTGGGTTGTTTATTCCCTTTTCCCTTCTTCTTCATTTGTACATTTTTTTTCTTTAGATGAAGATGTTGGGTTGTGTGTGCTAAAACTCGCAGTTTGTAAACTTAAACACATTCTATTATCAATAAAGATGTTATTCAACATTTCTTCAATAAAGTTGTTATTGAAACTATTAATTGCATTCATAAAGTCTAAATTCAATAAACTAAGATCCATGGCTATTATATGAATACTTGAACTTTATGTAGAGACATAAAAATAGATCAAGTTCGAATAAATAGCCAAAACGATCTATAGTATATGATTAAAGGTGGATACCTTATTCTGGTAACACTATTGGATACAGCCTACTCTATAGCTATTACAAGTTGTTGTAAAGATACTACAAATGAAGTGATCCAGATTCGTTCATATATTGACATGAGTAGTGGGGATATCCTATGCTATGAGCTTACATAAGATCGGACTAAGAAATAAGTCACTCTTACTTTATAACGTTGTTTACTGTTTAAGATTGACTACTTTGCTTAGATGACCTAGGTAACTCGATTTTAATCCTGAGTTAACTATGAACGCCTGTTTATTTGGAATTATCCTTAGATTTGCATGCGTGTTCGCTCAACAGCCCCGACTCAATAAGCCTCCCACTTCAGGGGTAAGACTTGGTAGATAGCTGGGGACATAGGGTGCAAGACAGAATTCACGCCTACCTGATTTACGAATAGGAGAAAGGTTGTTCTCTTAAGTACTATATCCAAGTCTTGTACAAGGGGCCTCACCCTCTCATTGGATCGAGAAGGATTCGATTTGGTGATTAGATCATAAACCAATTGTTCATTAGAGGATCAGTTGGAACTTATGAAACAAGACGTAATATCGGGGGGAAAACAAAATATTGATCCAACCATTATTATGAACAACCTGTGAATGGTCGACTTACTGGTTATGGTTATATCATGTGGACTGATGAAGGGTGTATTGATTGCTGGATGTTGAGGATGATAAAAACTTGATCAATTTGACTGATGAAGGGTGTATTAATTGCTGAAAAAGGTTTCAGCTGTACTCATCTTCTTCCTCACATAAACCCACAATTTTCTTCACCAAATTCTCTCAAATTGAGTTCCATCGCTCAACTTCAAGGCTGAAAATAGTAGAGAAGATCTCTTGGTGGTTCATTGTCGATTTAGAGCTGATTTGAAGTGAAGAGCAGCTTGAAATTGGAAGATTTCATCAAAGGTAAGTTCAACTTGAAACCCATTTGAGTTTTTTCTGAAATAGCATGCTTCAGAACTCAAATTAAATATAATTGGAGTACTTATTGATTTTTTTTACTTCTGTTTCTTTCTTGAGTATTCCATCAAAAGAAGGGACAAACTTTTTTTTGTCAGCGGCTTTTGTTCCTGATGAAGAACCCTTTAGAAATTTCTTTTGACATGGAACAACATTTGCTTCACTCTCTTTTAATTTCATCATTGACTGATAAGTCTGTAGTTTATTTAATAAAGTAGACAAATTGTAACTTATCTTATTCGTTATAGCATTAGTACGAAAGGTTAGGTAGCTCTTCGAAAGAGACTCTAATATCATACTAACTTGACTAGTTTCGTCTATGGTAGTCTCATGAGCTTCAACGACATTAAAATGAACTATCATGTCTAGGACATGTTCCCGGACATTAGTTCCATCTTTCATTCTCGAGTTATAAACTTATTTTATAGCCTCGTGGGGAACAGAAGATGACAGTTATCCGAACATATCCTATAATGACGCCATAATTTCACTGGCTGTGGGCATGTGTTCATGTTTTTTGTTGAGCATATCAAATATGCTCGCTAAGATATAGGCCCTAGCCTTTTCATTTGCCCTTACCCACTTATCATATACATCCCGAACGCTTCGATTTGTCGTCGAACTTGGAATAAGAGGACACTTCTCCATTAACACAAACCTCATATCATCAACTACTAATATCGTGTTTAAATTTAACTTCCAGTTGGAATAACCCTCTCCGTTAAATTGTATAATTGAGTTTGACATGCTGAAAAATAAACAAATTCTATTATTAAAGTACATCTAAATCCAATTTTTATCAAAAACGAAAAAAATACCCATAAATCTTTATTTATTTGCAACGATACTATAGTGATTTAGAATAAGTGCTACCTAAGGCAGTCAAATATCCTTTCACTAAAGCAAGAGATTCTTGACTAAATACTGTCTCCAGAATAACTCATATTCTGACAGTCATTTAGCTACCATTTTTCGGTCAAGAACTTACTAACACTTAGTAATTCTGTAAGTGTGACTTGCCATTTTCAGATCTTATAGAATGATATAAACATACCCCCGAATTGGAAGACAATATGCAAGACGGAACTATGAGACCCTATTCATTTCTGAAGCTTGGGTTGTTACAAATCCTATGTTACAACCCTCCGAAAGGATCGCCGCTGTTAATGACTAGCTAGTGTCGCCTAAAAACGATAGCAGGCGCAACATAGGAATCTCACAGTTCAAACTAATGGAGGAGACCATAGGATACGTTGACACATTTCTTTCACCCACTTACTATGAACTACTTCCTTCATTCACCTTGTTATTGCCCCATGCAAACACTTTTTGAATAGAGCAGTCAAGGTAAAATTGACACGAAGCCGAGCATGGATCTCATGGTGTGAATTCTTGAGGATGTGAGAGTTAAAAACGATATATCATATATATTGTTAATCTCCCACTGAAGTGTTCTAAATTTTTTGGGTATTTTTTAACTTAGGTTTATTACGAATAATTTTAAACAACCTAAGTCTATGTGTTTATTATCCAAGTATAACATTTAGATTTGGATTTAAAACTACGATGTCTAGGTTAAAATTAATTTTAAACCTCGCACCGCTCATGCATGCTCATAAAACTGGTTATCAATTCTCGTTATTTCAGTCATAATCCCCTTGTAGGAGGTGTTACATAAATCGTCAACTTAAGTACCCCCAGCCTTAGACAGGATTATGAACTAATTGAGTTTGTATCCAAATTTTATAAGATAATGGCCTATTTTAACTATTTAAAACAAGTTGTTAACCTAAGTGAGCATGCTTTTTTATCTTTGTTATGGATTTTAATATATATTCAATTTTATAACAACTTACAAAAATAGACATGCTAAACATCCATAACATACATCAAAGTTATTCAACTTTTAAAATAACCTTTATATTAAAAATATTGAAACCCTATACATGCATACTATACATTATAAAATTTTTATAACATACTTTAATGCATGTAACATGCTTCCTATGGTGGGATTTTTAATTCTACATGGCATACTTTATGCATATATAAATATTATTTAATTATAGCATACATCAAATGCATAAATAATTAAACACAAAAAACTGATATGGTTTTGGTTTTGGCATTTCCAAGCAAATAAAAGCCTAGCTATTACATAAATCAACAAAACCGGCTTAAAAAAAACTTCTGGACCACTCGAACTGCCTTGGACCGAGCAAAACTCATCAAGTATCAGCAAACAACTAGCGTCGAGTATGCTAGTGTGCATCAAGTATGACATCGAGCATCAAATATTTCACAAAAGTACCATGGAGAACACGCCATCGACCATTGAGTAGGGCATCATGCATCAAGCATCGAGTATTTCATGAAATATCATCGAGTAAATGCATCGATTACCATCGAGTATAGCATCAAGCATTGAGTATTTCATGAAATATCATCGAGTAAATGCATCGAGTACCATCGAGTATGGCATCGTGCATTGAGTATTTCATTAAATATCATCAAGTATACCATTTAGTATTCCATCGAGCATCAAGTATCTGGCAGAAATTCAAATTTTCAGTTCCTGCTGCTTTGACCTTCTTCACTTCTTTCTTCAATTACATCCTAATTGCAACTCTAATGACTCCAAACGAATTACAGACTCTTAAACATACATTAAAGTACATCAAACAAGAGCCAATTACAAGAATTACAACATAATTGAAAAGATTCAAATGCCAAAACACTGAAAAACCATATCAATTCATCATTTTTATACAGTTCATGAAGAACACCCACCAAACTCAAATTAATGACAATTGAGTGCTTAAGTCATGCTTTGATACCAATTGTTAGAGTATTAACGTGCAACGAAGAAAATCATAATCAATAAACACTCTAATTATACGTAATTTGAGTTTAAAACATGCTTTAAAGTAATTATTACATAAGAGGGTTTGCTGAACATAATACCTTTGAAGAATCCTCTTTGATGCCAGTTGAGTTCCATGTGAAAGAGCTTCAATCTGCAAGTAGACCACCACGAAGAACTTCTCCACTATTCCCTTGCAAGGATTATGTGATGGAAACACTAAATTGAGCATGATATATAGAAGATATGAAGAGGGTTTGGAGGGTTATTGATTTATGCAAAGTTCTTCAAGAAGTTCTTGTAAGCATGAAACAATTATTCAGCTTAGCATTTCAATTTATAGACCTTTCATCTTGCAAATACAAAGTTTGCATGAAGGCTAACTCCTACTTCATGAAGAAAATGGAATTGAGTGAAGCCCTGCACCATAGTGGAGATTTCCAACTTTTGGAAATCTCCACTTTGAGTTTTGATTTTCAAAATGGTTTTTCAAAAAATGATTTCCAAAATCAATTTCTAAATTGAACTTATTTAATTTGATTTATTAGTTTTACAAAAATTGATTCAATTAATTAATTTTAAAAAAAAAACTAATTAATTAAAAANTTTATTTTATTAGTTTTATAAAAACTAATTCAATTAATTAATTTTAAATAAAACTAATTAATTAAAAATTTTAATTAATTTAATTAATTTAATATCTATTATTAAACATAATAAAAACAATTCCATCATGATGAAATTAATATTATACAATTAATATTTAAATCATATTTTAAACATTAATTGTTTCTCCAGTTTCATTTAATTTTAATAAAATTAAATATTTCAATTAGATCGAATACAATAAATAAAAACCCTAATTGAATTTGAACATTTCAAATTATAAACCCTAATTTCATATCTTATCAAGATTACTCAATTTACTAATCCAAATTACGAGCTAGTAGAGGGACCTTATGAACCTATAGATCATGAGCTCCAACAACTTGTAATTAATTGGTTAAACTCTGTAAACCGAATTAATTACTATTCATTAACGACCAAGACATTCTACTATAGCTCGATAGTTGCACTCTCCTCACTGTAGATATATTTCTGTCCATTTTAACCATAATTGGTAAGTCAATCCATCACAGGTCGTTCGTATTTACAGCTGGGTCAAAGATTACCCTTTTACCCCTGTAAATACATCTTGCTCCTTAAGCTCCTACTAATCCTCCATTGGACAATTGTTTATAGTCACACTTATAAATAATAACCGTCTCTTCCATAAGGATGCAATATCAATGATAGTTTATTGAATAAAAAAACTCAACAACATTTTTATTGATAAATAGAATATGTTAACAATATTTACGAACTGTGAGTTTAGGCCATTCCCAACATGCGGTTTATTGGTAGGACTATAAACCAATTGTTCATTAGAAGATTGGTAGAGTTTTAAAGAGCAAGATGTATTATAGGGATAAAATGGTAATTTTTATCTAGCTGTAAATACAAACGACCTGTGAATGATCAACTTACTGATTATGGTTAAATCAAATGGACAGAAATATATCTATAGTGAGGAGAGTACAACTACTGAGCTATAGTGGTATGTCTGGTAGTTAACGAATATTGATTACTTTGGTTTAAAGAGTTTAGGCAATTAATCTCAAATCGTGGAGCTCTTGATTTGTAAGTCCATTAGGTTCCTCTACTAGCTTGTTAAAGATTAAACCTTAGAATAGCATCTTGAGAGAATTTCGAATATTCAAACTTGGTTTTGGGTTTATTATATTTTATATAATTGATGTTTAATTATCGAATTAAACGTTACGATTTTATAGAGTTAACGATATTTAAATATGATTTAATTATTTAATGAGGTGTTATATTATTTTAATATCAATGTTATATTATTTTAATATTTGATATTAAATTTAATTAGTTTAATTAATTATCCAAATTAATTTTTAAATTATTTAATTAAAATTGAATTTAAATTTTAGTTTTTAAAATAAATTTTATATTTAAATTAAATCAATTTTATGAATTAAATAAATAAGATTTAATGGAAAGTGGGATAATCCCACATTTTCCGTTAAATCCACCTCATGCCATTCAATTTTTAATGGAAAATTGAGTGGTTTCATCTCTTGCAATTTGATGTGCATGGATTAGAGATATAAATTCAGTTTTATATCAAATTTGCAGTTAATGCAAACTTAAATCTGAGAAAAGAAAAAATGGTTTTTCTATCTTTTTCATCTCTCAATATCTACATCAAATTTCTCTCAATTTGAGCTCCACCACTCAATCTAAGACCTGGGGATAGTAAAGAATGCTTCTAAGGTTGTCTACTTCAAGGATTGAAGAAAAATTTCACGGTGTTTTCAAGCAATTGAAAGAATTCATCAAAGGTATGATTCTGAAACCCTAATATGTTGAAAACTAAGAACATGCATGCTAATTGCCTAAAATTGATGTGGTTATAGTGCTTAGATCTTTAATTACTTCCGTTTATTACATGATAACTCCTTGTAATTGGTATCAAAGCATGTTTTAAGCACTCATTTGCATTAATTTTAGCAAAGTGGGTGTTTTTCATGAGTTGCATGAAATGGTTGTTGAAATGGATATTATATGGCTTTGGCATCAAAATTTCTGTTCATTTTGCAAGTAATTGTTGTAATTGGCTCTTTGTTTATGGGTCTTAATGTGTGTGATTAAGAGTTTATAAATTTACTAGAGTCAATAAAGTTGCAATTAGGTTTTAATTGAAGAACATCTTAAGCATGCTCAGCTGCTGAATTTCAAAATTGAAGCTGCTGTCAAACAGCATTGCAGCGCTATTCTTCAGCCAGCCCAAAAAAGAAGATAATATCTCATGGTGTTGCAATGCTGGGATGAAGCATACAATGCTGTACATCCCAGCCCAGTTCACGCGCGTGGCAAACGTCTAGCAGTTAACTGAATCGATTCAGGTCTTAAAGGTTCGGTTCAACATGGTTTTGACCGGTTCAACCCATTTTGATGCCTTGGAGGTTCGGTTTAGGCTATTCGAGTTTGATTAGTGTCAGTTCGAGCGATGCATAGGCTTTTAAATGTTATTCAATTATTTTGTTTAATTATTTATGCATTATATATGTATGTTTAATTAAATTAAATCTTATATGTGCATAAAGTATGTCATGTAGATTTAAAATCTCACCACATGAAACATGTATCATGCATTGAAAGTATGTTATAATATGTTATAATACATAATATGCATGATTTAGGGTTTCATGTATATAATATAATTGTTATATTAAAATATGGAATGTTTGATGTAAGTTATAGCATGTCTATAATTTTATAACGTGATATAAAATGGGTTAGACATTTAAAATCTATAAAAAAGATAAGAAGCATGCTCGCCTAGGGTTAACAAATAATAACTTGTTTTAAATAGTTAAAATAACACTTTATCTTGTAAAACTTTGGTTACAAACTCATATCAAACTATGATCATGTCTAAGGCTAGAGGTACTTAAGTTGACGGTCTACGGAACACCTGCTACTTAGAGATTATAGCTGAATTATTGAGCATTATTAACCCAGTTTTGTGAGCATGCATGAGTGGTGTGAGGTAATAAAATGGTTTTATCACTTAGACATTGTAGGTTAAAATCCAAATATAATCGTTATACTTGGATAAATCACCTAGACTTAGGATATTTTTTAGCCGGAGTATACCTAAGTAAAAGGATATACATAAATGATCAGAACACTTCAATGAGAAATTAATAATATATATGATATATTATTTTTAGCTCTCACGTCCCTAAGAGTCTACACCATGAGATCCATGCTCGGCTTCGTGTCGCTTTTACCGTAACTACTCCTTTCGAAAAATGTTTGCATGGGTCAATAACAAGTAAGGGAAGTAGTTCATAGTAAGTGGGAGCAGGAAATGTGTCAGCATATCCTACGGTCTCTTCCATTATTTTGAATCGTGAGATTTTTATGTTTCACCTGTTGTCGTTTTTAGGCAGCATTAGCTAGTCGTTTTCTACGGCTATCCCCTCAGAGGGTTGTTGTAATATAGGATTCGAAACAACTCAAACTTCATAAATGAATGAAGTTTTCTTAGTTTCGACATCATTGTCTTCCACTTTGTGGGCATGTTGATATCGTTCTATGAAAACTGAAAATGGAAGGTCACACTTACAAGAGGTACTAAGTGTTAATAAGTTTTTGATTGAAAAATAGTAACTAATAACTAAAGGAATAAAGAATTATTCTAGAGTTAGTATTTAGTCAAGAGTGTCTTGCTTCAGTGAAGGATTATTTGACTGCCCTTAGTAGTATCTATTTTGACTCACTAAAGTATCGTTGCAAATGAATAATGAAATCTGAGTACATTATTACTTTTGCTAAAACAAATTTAGATTTGAATGCAATTTTCTGACAGAATTCGTTAATTGGCTAAACTATAGAAATCTAGGTACATTATTACACGTTTAACTATAGAATTAAACGAAATTGGAGAACCAGATAATATTTAAATATGATTTAAATAATAAATTCATAAATAAGGATTCGTGGGTGGAATTGGTGTTTAATTAATTTAATATTTGATATTAAATTAATAGAATTAATTAAATTATTTAATTAATTATTAATTTTATTTGAAAAATTAATTAATTGAATTAATTTTTGTAAAATTAATACATTTTTAGTTTAATTACCTGAAAATATATTTTGATTTTGAAAATAGTTTTAAAATTGAAAAAAATGAAATTGGAAAACCCATAAAAAGTAGGATTTCCCCACTTTTAGTTGAAGCACCTCACTCACCCAATTCCACTAAATCCACCAAGTAGGTGGTGTCTTCATTTGATGAAGACTTGAAGCATGTTGTAGTTGAATAAAAACATAGGAGATTCGGTTGAGTAATGCATGCAATACTGAGAATTTCTATATTGGAGAGGTTGAAGAAGTGTTTTTCAACAAACCCAAAAATTTGTTATTATCCTCTCAAATTATTCCCTAAATTTATATCATTTTGAGTCCACAACTCAATATAAGATCCTAAAAGATAGTAGAGAAGACGTTGTGATGGTTCACGACCAAAAGAGGAGAAGATCGTAGCTGAATTTGAAGATTCAAGAAGATCTTCATAGGTAAATAAAGCCCTTTTTTCATTTGATGTACATGCTTAATTTGAAGCTAAAATTAATGAATTAGAATGCTTAATGATTCCATTTTCTTCCGTTACATCTTAAAGATGTTATTTTTGAGGAATTTTGAAACAATAGAAGAATCATTTGTTCTAATGAGGATTGCCTCAACCCACTTGGAAACATAATCTACTTTAAGCAAAATGTACAAATAACCAAATTAAGAAGGAAATGGACCCATGAAATCTAAGCCCCACGCGTCAAATATTTCACAAACATGAATAGAATTGAGAGGCATTTCATTTCTTTTAGACAAAGATCCAGATTTTTTACACTTTTCACAAGACTTGCAATTTGCATACGAACTGGAAAAAATAGAATTCCAAAATAGTCATGAATCTAAAAATTTTCTAGCACTTCGTTTTGGATTAAAATAACCTCCACATGCATGTTCATGAAAAAATGACAAAACATACTCAAATTCTTTGTTAAGGACACATCTTCTAATGATTTGATCGGAACAAAATTTCCATAGTTAAGTAGAATCCCATACAAAGTATTTAGAGTCACTTTTTAGTTTAGACCTTCTAGATGAAGACATCTTAAAGGAAAATTTACCCATAACAAGGTAATTTACCATGTCAGCGTACCGCGATAGGAAAGCAATTACCTTGAAAAGGTGTTTATTAAAAAAGTCTTCTCTAATTAGAATTAACTCTTCCTCTTCCATGATTCGACTTAGATGGTCGGCCAGTGAATTCTCGGATCCTTTTCTATCTTTGATAGTCAAGTTGAACTCTTGCAAAAGAATAATCCATTTGACAAGTTTGGGTTTTGATTCTTTATCCGTCATGAAGTACCTAAGAACAGCGTGGTCAGTGTAAACAATTATTGGAAAACCGAGAATGTAAGATCGAAATTTATCCAAAGCAAAAATAATAGAAAGAAATTATTCTTCTGTTGTTTAATAATTGATTTGAGATGAATTGAGCGTTCTAGATGCGAAACACAACACATGGCACTTCTTGTCAACTCTTTGTTCTAATACTGCCCCTACTGCTAAGTTGCTAGTATCACACATGATCTCAAATGGCAAGTCCCATCGGGGTGGTTGAAGGATTGGAGTTGATGTCAACTACTCTTTAAGTGTGTCAATGGCTTCCTTACATTTCTTATTGAAATCAAATGTGGCATCTTTTAGAAGTAGGCTTGACAAAGGGAGTGCAATTTTTTAAAAGCCCTTAATGAACCTCCTGTAGAACCTTGAACTACGAAGAAAAGAACGCAATTCCTAATGTTTTTAGGATAAAGAAGCCATGAAGTGACATTTTTTCATAATTCAAAACCAAATTTTTTCTATGCATCTTTTCAAAATCAAACTCAAATTGTGCAAACTATCTTCGAAAAAATTACCATAACAGTGAAGTCATCCATGAAAATTTTTATGCACTTTTCTATGTAGTTGGAGAAAATGCTCATCATGCATTGTTAAACATACCCGGGGCATTACATAGCCCAAATGGAAATCTCTTAAATGCATATGTACCACAATTGCAAATAAAAGTAATCTTTTCTTGATCTTCCTATGATATTGGTATTTGATAAAATTTAGAAAAATCGTCAAGAAAACAAAAATATGGTTTCCTAGCTAACCGTTCAACTATTTGGTCAATAAAAGGTATAGGGAAGTGATCACTTTTTGTTACCTCGTTGAATTTTCTAAAGTCTCTACACATTCTCTAACTGTTTTGCACACTCATTAGAAATCCACCTTTTTCATCTTTCACAATGGTCATCCCAGTTTTCTTCGGTACCAAATCTATCGGACTTACCCATCGGCTATCTGGGATTGGATATATTATTCCGGCTTCAAGTAGCTTGAGGATTTCCTTGTGAACAATTTCTTTCATGGTTGGATTTAGTTTTCTTTGAGGTTGAATGATTGTCTTGGTTTCGTCCTCTAGAATGATTATGTGCATGCAAACGAAAGGGCTTATCCTTTTGATATCATCCAAAGTTCAATCAATTACCTTCTTGCGGTCTTTCAATGTTTCTACTAGTGAGCATTCCTGAGAAGATGTGAGATCTCTCGGTATGATCACAGGAAAGGTTTTTTCTTCTCCTAAGAAAACATACTTGAGGTGAGAAGGGAGAACCTTAAACTCGATCTTGTACCTGAGATTCCACAACATCATTATTAGAAAAATTATCATTTAAATCAAAATCATTAGAATTAAAAAAAGATTCAATCGAAGAGTCATCATCAAGATCAATGGAGGAGCAACCAAACAATCCAAATTTTCATTAATAGAAAACAACAATTCATCAATCATGTTGCATGTATCTATGGAACAAAGAGACAAATATTCCTCTAGAAATTTCATGGCATCATAAATGTTGAAGGATTTTACCTCTTCATCAAATTCTACTGATAAAGACACCTTATCTACGTCAATTCTAATTTTTGCAATTTTCATGAAGGGTCTACCAAGTAAAATGTTAGAGGAAGAAGTAGAGTATGGTTCATCCATTTTTCAAATGTAAAAATCATCAAGAAAGATTAATTCTCCAACTCTGAACAAGACATCCTCTACTATGCCTAGAGGTTGTATGTATGACCTATCGTCTAGTTGTATGCAAACATTCATTTTTTGTAGGCCATTCAATTTAAGGTCATCATAAACATGAAAAGGCATAACATTTATTGAAGCACCTAAATCTAGCATAGCATGAGTGATAATTCTATCTCCTATTTTGTATGGCAAGGTAAATATTCCTGGATCTCTAAATTTTTAAGGCATATCCTTTTTTAACAAAGCAGATACATTCTTGCTAACAGTTACTCTCTCCTCTTCCTTTCCTTTTCTTTTCTTAATACACAAATCTTTTAAAAATTTAGCATACCTAGATGTTTGTTGAATAGCATTAAGCAAAGGGATGTTAATTTGTACCTTTTTTAACATCTCAACAAGCTCTAGGTCGGTATCTTCTACCTTAGGTCTTGCTAATCTACTAAGGAATGGTGCCTTGGGTATACATGACTCTACTTTAGGAGCAGAGTAATCACATACCTCGAGAAAAAATAGAAGTCTCTTTTGGTTTACTTACCTTGCTCTCTTTTGAAGCTAAATCAAGCCAAACCATACCTAGGTGTTTGTTGCATAGCATTAAGCAAAGGGATGTTAATTTGTACATTTTTTAACATCTCAACAAGCTCTAGGTCGGTATCTTCTACCTTAGGTATTGCTAATACAAGTTGTGTGATTTGTGTGCCCAAGTTTAAGAAGCCTTGTCTAGTCTCTTGTTGAAAAGATTTTGTGTCTTGTTGAAGTTGTATGTTGTCCTTTTGCAAATTGTGAAGTTCCTATTGAAATTTCAAAGAGTGGTCAACAAGGGATTTCACTACATCCTCAAGAGACATACCTGAGGAGCTTGAAAAAGATTGGTTTTGATTCTCGTATTACCCTTAAGATCTCCATTTGAAATTGGGAAGATCTCGCCACCCGTGGTTATAAGTTTACCTGTGGGGGTCGTACCTCCTTCGAAAACCTCCTATTGCAATCACTTGAGGTTGACCTTGCGGGCAAGCTTCGGAAGCATGTCCAACTACACCACATGCTCCACACGTTTTAATTTGGGGGGTCCTCCTTGAGCAACCTAAGTAAAAATGAAAACTAGATTAGATATTTGAGTTTTTAACTCATTAACCTTTTTAGCCTGAACAACATCATATTCGAGAGTCCTTGATCCAAAATTTTGCGAATTTTCCGCCATAGTTGATATTAGCTCACTAGCTTCAATGGCCGTTTCGTCAGCTAGAGATTCTTTGGCAGCCACATCAATGTTGCCTCTCTCAGATGAAAGTAATCCTGAATAGAAATATTGGAGGTATTGGTTAGAAATTTGATGATGGGGAAATGAAGCACAAAGTTGCTTATACCTTTCTCAATACTCATATAGAGACTCTCCTATAAATTGCTTTATTCCATATATTTCTTTTCTAATATTATTAGCCTTAGATGCTGGGAAAAATTTTTCTAAAAACTTTTTCTTAAGACCATTCCACGTGGTAATCGATCCCGCTAGCAAGTAGTACAACTAATCTTTGGCCACATCCTTCAAGGAGAAGGGAAAGTCCCTAAAATTAAGTTGTTCTTGCATTACCCTATGTGAGCGCATACCATCACGTACCAAATAGAATTATTTCATGTGTTTATATGGATCCTCACCTTGATTACCTCAAAAAGTGGGTAAAAGATTAACTAAATCAGGTTTCAATTCAAAAGGTACCATAGTCTCCAGATATACTATACATAACGGTTGTTGAGTGTAATTCGATTCGACATGATCTCTTAACGTTTGCTCCCTTACTTCACCCATGGTGTTTGTTTGTATTGGTTCCTCTTCTTGACTCGATTCTTCAAATTCTCCTTCTTCTCTTCTTGTTCTTTCCTTTTCTAGTCTCCTCTCCTCACGGTCTATATCTACAAAAAAATCACAAAGTACCCTCCGAGAGGAGCGGGTCATGCATAAAAGGATAATTTAATCAAACTAACTATTTTTGTTTTTATTTAAATTATAACACAAACTTACTATTTTTGTTAGAAGAGAATTGATAGAAAAAGATTCTTGGAAAATCTTGTGACTGAGTTTAATCCTATCATTGTTCTTGACCAAATACTTGAAAACTCAACATCCCATAATCCAATCAGGGAAGACCCTTAAAGACCCATATAACCAATCAACATGAATCACATCAATTAACCATAATCTAAGTAAAAAATACTTCCATATAGCATTTATCATGTTCTTTTCTTAGATTGCTTTAAAGACAAAAGTTATTATGATTATGACATTCAAGAAACACATTTGAGCAAATTTCAAGAATGGTTGAATGAATACTCTAATTAAGAAATTCATGAGTTAAATTTGAAAAAAGTCCTAATTAACACAGCAAAACTTAATTTGTAACCTATCTCACCATTATGCAATAGTGTCAAGCAAGAATTACATACAAGAATTCAATGGAATCAAAGCGTCGATTATCCTCAATTAATTTCTATTCAAATTCAGCCCAAGAACATTCAAAAAAATATACAAAAGAACTCAAAAAATTAAATTTAGAATTAAGATTTCCCAAGAAATAGAATTACCTAACCATAGAGTTTGAGTAGTCTTGAAGAAATCCTTGAAAATATGATGAAATCCATGAAGCAATTCACTAGGGAATTGTCACTTTTACAAGAAATCTCTTAATACAAACACAAAATTGTTAAATTTTCTCTCTAATTTCGATTTAAGCTTTCTCCATCAACTATAAAAATGAATTTTCTCCTCTTTTGAAGTCTGGATCGAAGCCCATTTTGTTCTGAAGAAGGTCGCAGCGTTGCAACGCTGCCCTAAAGAAGTCCAACGCTACGTTTCGCAGGCGCACACGTGCATTTTATTTTTCCGTCAATTTCTGGAGCGTTGCAACACTACGTAGAGCATCGTGACGCTGCTCTGCTTTGTTGCAAATGGTGCATTTTTCCTCTAATGTCAAGCTAGCGTCAGGCTTAGTGTGGTGGAGATCGTTGCGACGCTGCGAGCATTGTTGAAGTGTGTTGACTTGTTCCTTTTGAGGGGCAAAGTGGTAATTTGTCTTGGCTTTTCTTTTAAAGTGATTCTTTGGTGTGGTTTGGCTCGATTTAGCTCCAAATTCTTTGAAATTACTCCATTTGTGTCAGGATTGGAATTTACCTATCAAAATAGACATTTTAAGCAAATAATTGAAGTATAATTGAAGGAATTAGCACTAATAACTCTTTACAAGGCCTATCAAAATACCCCCAACTTAACTCTTGGTCGTCCCGAACAAGTCAAAAATAGAAGTATGCATACATTCAAGCAAATATGGATTGTTTGATTGTTTATTCAAAGTTTCATTCATTTATTCAAAATTTATATATTCATGTTGGCACATTCCTCACATTCAAATGGTTTATACATTCAATTGTCTTGCACAATGAATTGGTTCTCATCTCTTTTCTCGACAATCAAGGAAGTAAGGATATAAGCAAGCATTTAGAAATTTAAAGTTTTGCTAACAAAAAGTTGAAGCTTACTTTGAAAAGAAAAGGTCTTTTTCTTGCAAAATCAAAAAAGAAATGACTTAATCCTAAGTTATGAACTCTTGTTTATTTAGAATTATCCTTTAATTTACATAGCTGAGAGTGGTTTAACATCACCGCTCAATAAGCCTCCCATTTTAAGGGTAAGATTGGATAGATAACTGGGGATTTAATACTGCAAGATGGAATTCACTTCTACTCGTCTTAGGGTCAATAGATAGGTTATTCCCTTAAATACTAATTCCTGATCTTGAGCAAAAAGGCCTTGCCTGATAGAGTAAACTAATATGCAGCAGTTGAAATTAGAATAATTAAGCACTCTACTTACATGTAATTTGAGTTTAAAACATGCATTGAAACAAAAATGGGTTTCAATAATACAATATCTTTGAAGATTCTCTTCAATCACAGCTCCTCTGCTCAAATTGGTTTTCCAAAATGCTAAAGGACCACCACGAAAGTCTTCTCCCTATCATAACTTGGATTATGTGGTGGAAACACATATTGAGCTCAATTTGATGAAGGGAAGAGGAGGGTTTAAGAGGAGAGACAGTTTTTTGCACTTCATCTTGCATGACTTTCAAATCTGATCAAATCACATCTATTTAATCAAATTAATCATGCAAGCATTTTAATCTCAACCTAATGACACCTCAAGCAAGGGATTATGAGTGGGCTAGGTGTTTTAATTGAGTGAAACCACTCCAATTAGAAAGGAAATGTTGGATAATGACACCTCATGTAAAATCAAATTTGAATTTTGATTTTCAAAATTTGAAAAAATGTTTTATTTAAATAATTAATTAAAATATTTTAATAAATTAATTAATTAATAATTTAATATCAAATATAACCAAATATCTAATTCATACATGAATCCTATTTATGTAAATTAATACTTAAATCAATATTTAAATATTCCAATCTCTTTAATTTCGTTTAAATTAAATAAAATTAAACGTTTTAATTATATCGAATACAATTAATCAAAACTCTAATTTGAATTCGAACACTTCAAATTCAAAATCCCAAGATATATTTTACGAGCTAGTAAAGAGAACTCGTGAACCTACAGATCATGAGCTCCAATGATTTGAGATTAATTGGTCAAACTCTTTAGACCAAATCAATTAATATTCCTTAACCACCAAGACAAACCACTGTAGTTCGATAGTTGCATTCTCCTCACTGTAGATATATTTTTATCCATTTAACCATAATTAGTAAGTCGATCATTCACAGATCATTTGTATTTACAGCTAGGTAAAAATTACCGTTTTATCCCTGTAAAACATCTTGCTTCTTAATCTCCCACTGATCCTCTATTGAATAATTGGTTTATAGTCCAACTTATAAACCATGACCATCTCGATCATGAGAGGATGGGGCTCCATTGTTCAAGATCAAGAATCAGCGCATAAGAAAACAACCTATCTGCTAACCCTAAATCGGGTAGGAGCGAATTCCATCTTGTAGAACTATGTCCCCAGCTATTTATCAGGTCTTATCCCCATAATGGGAGGCTTATTCATCAGTGCTATTGGACTACTCTCACCTATGCAGATAAAAGAACAATCCTAAATAAACAGGAGTTCATAGTTAGCTCAAGCTTAAAATCAAGTTACCCTAGGTCATTGAATTTGAAATAGTCAATTTTAACAGTAAATGGTCGTTATAAAGAAAAGTGATTATTTCGAGATCTGGTCTTATGCAAACTCATTGTTGGGAATGTCTTAAACTTGCAGTTCAAAAATATTGTCAACATATTCTATTTATTAATAAAAGTATTATTGAGTATTTTATTTAATAAATTTATTGTTGATATTGCATTCTTTTATGAAAATCTAATAAACAAATCCATGGCTATAATATGAATACTTTAACTTTATGTGGCGACATAAAAGATGATCAAATTTTAGTATATAGGAAAAATGGTCTATAAGTATATGGATGAGATTGGGTACCTCATCCTGGTGATACTATTAGATGCAACCCATTTTGTATACTGATACAAATGATGTGATCCAAAAATCATTCATGTAGAGACATGTGAGTAGGGGCATTCTATGTAATGAGTTTGCATAAGACCAGACCTCGAAATAGTCACTTTTCTTTATAACAACCGTTTCTTGTTAAAACTGACTATTTCAAAATCAATGACCTAGGGTAACTCGATCTTAATCCTAAGCTAACTATGAACTCCTATTTATTCAGGATTGTCATTTGATTTTCATAGGTGAGAGTAGTCCAACAGCACTGCTCAATAAGCCTTCCATTTTGGAGATAAGATTAGATAGATAGCTGGGGACACAGCTTTGCAAGATGGAATTCACTCCTACCCGACTTAGGGTTTGCAGATAGATTGTTCTCTTAAGCGTTAATGCCTAGTCTTGAACAACGAAGCCCCGCCCTCTCATGATTGAGAGGGTTATGAATTATAAGTTGGACTATTAATCAATTGTTCAATGGAGGATCAGTAAAAGCTTAAGAAGCAAGATGTATTTACAGGGGTAAAACGGTAACTTTGACCTAGCTGTAAATATGAATAATATGTGAAGGATCAACTTACTGATTATGGTTAAAATGGACAGAAATATATCTACAATGAGGAGAGTGCAACTATCGAGCTATAGTGGTATGTCTTGGTAGTTAACGAATAGTGATTAATTCGGCTTAAAGTGTTTAACCAATTAATTATAAATCGTTGGAGCTCATGATCTGTAGGTCCATAAGGTCCCTCTACTAGCTCATAAATTGGATTAGTAAATTAAGTAAATTTGATAAGATTCGATATTAGGGTTTAAAATTTGAAATGTTCAAATTCAATTAGGGTTTCTATTATTTGTATTCGATTCAATTGAAACATTTAATTTTATCGAAATTAAACAAAATTGAAGAGTTCAAAATATTTAAATATTAATTTAAATATTAGGTGAGGTGTAATATTATATTTCATATTTGATATTAAATTTAATTAATCAAATGAGTTTAATTAATTGTCCAATTTTAAATTCAAAATTTGAAATTGTTCAAAATTAGAATTTTAATTAATTAAAATTAAATTTATTGAAATTCAAAATTACAAAATTAAAATTAAAATTGATTTTTTGAAAATCATATTTTAAATAAATTAAATTAATCAAAATGTATAAAATTAAAATTGATTTTTAAATTTGAAAGTGGAAAAATCCAAGATTGGATTTTTCCACTCAAATTTCCACCTCATGCCACTTCAATTTCAAAATTGAAATTGGCGTCAGGCACGTTGAGTTAGTTACTTGAAATTTTGAACTTCAATTCATGGATTCATGCAAACTTATCAGCTCCAAAAATTCTGCAGAAACTCTTCCATTCAAATCCTCTTCAATCTTATCAAAACCAGCTCAATTTAGTGTTTCTACCAGACAATCCTTGTAAGAGAATAGTAGAGAAGATCTTTGTGGTGGTCTACTTGAAGATTGAAGCATCAATTCGTGGAATTGAGCTGGATTTAAAGAGGGTTCATTAAAGGTATTGTGTTCAACAAACCCTCTTATAAAATTGTTTTTCAAAAGCATGTTTTAAACATAAATTAAGCGTAATTAGAGTGCTTATTGATTAATTTTTTCGGTTGCATGTTAGTTTACTCTATCACTCATTGTATAGGATGTCTCCACTCACATCTCTCCACATGAATGATTTTGGGATCATATCAATTATATCGGTATACAAAATGGGTCACTTCCAAAAGTGTCACAAGGATGAGGTACCAAATCTCATCCATATACTTACCATTTTGGCTATATATTAAAACTTGATCCTCTTTTATGTCGCTATATAAAGTTAAAGTATTCATATTATAGCCGTGGATACGTTTATTGGATTTTTATAACAGAATGCAATATCAATAAAAATTTATTGAATAAAATACTCAATAAATAATACTTTTATTGATAAATAAAATATGTTAACAATATTTACGAACTGTGAGTTTTAGGACATTCTCAATATTGCCCTCTCGTGGCTGAGAGGGATTCGGTTTATTGGTAGGACTATAAACCAATTGTTCATTAGAGGATCCATGGAGACTTAAGGAGCAACATGTATTACAGAAGTAAAACGATAATTTTGACCTAGCTATAAATACGAACGACCTGTGAAGGATTAATTTACTAATATGGTTAAATCAAGTGGATAAAAATATATCTACAGTGAGCAGAGTGCAACTAATGAGCTATGTCTCGGTAGTTAACGAATAGTGATTAATTTGGTTTAAAGAGTTTAATCAATTAATCTCAAATCATTGGAGCTCATGATCTGTAAGTCCATTAGGTCCCTCTACTAACTCGTAAAAGAATTAAACCTTAGAATAGCAGGTTGAGAGAATTTGGAATATTCAAACTCAATTTAGGGTTTGGATTATTATATTTGATATAACTGATGTTTAATTATTGAATTAAACGTTACGATTTTAGAGAGTTAACAATATTTAAATATGATCTAAATATTTATGAAGTGTTAGATTAAATTTAATTAGTTTAATTAATTATCAAAATTAATTCATTAATTTTTCAATTTATGAAATTCAAAATTATTAAAATTGGTTAATTAAAATTTTGAATTTATGAAATTCAAAATTAAAAATTTTATTTAAGTAAAATTGGATTTAAAATTCAGTTTTTAAAATAAATTTTATAATTAAATTAAATCAATTTTATGAATTAAATAAATAAGATTTAATGAAAAGTGGAATAATCCCACATTTTTCATTATATCCATCTGCTGCCACTCAATTTTTAATGGAAAATTAAATGGCTTCATCTCTTGCAATTTGATCTGCATGGATTGGATATATAAATTGAGTTTTAGATCAGTTTTGCAACTCATGCAAACTGAAATCTGAGAAAAGAAAAAACTGGTTTTTTTATCTTATTCATCTCTCAATGCCTACATCAAATTTCTCTCAATTTGAGTTCCACCATTCAATCTAAGGTCTGGGATAGTAGAGAAAGCTTATATAGTGATCTACTTCAAGGATTGAAGAAGAATTTTGTGGTGTTTTCAAGCCATTGGAAGAAATCATCAAATGTATGATTATGAAACCCTAATATGCTGAAAACTAAGAACATGCATGCTAATTGCCTAATATTGATGTAGTTAGAGTGTTTAGATCCTTAATTGCTTATGCTTATTGCAAGCTAACTCTTTACATGGTAAACATTAACCGAAATACGATATTCGATACATGATGCATGTTACTCAATACAAGTTACTCGATACTTGATGCATGTTCCTCGTTAGACGGCCTTATAACCTAATAAACATACAGTTGCACCTTGAAAATATACAAAATTAGATATACACAATTTTCTCATTAAAATTACATTTGCTCATATAAAATTCATAAGTTCATACATTTACAAATGATGTCAAATTTTACATAGAAAGACCTAATAAAAAAAAAACTGATCGGCCCATAACTCGATACCATACTGCATCCTATAATCATGCATTTTATCTTGTCGTAAGCTCTCCATACTCGTCTTGATCACTAGTATTCAAAGAACTTGAGACAGAATATTCCACAATCTAGTGTGAGGAATAAGGGAGAGGGCTCAGTGTGTAATGTGTTGGTGGGGAGTGGACTAATGAATTCTGGCTCAGTGGACTCCACGCCTAAACCCTTTATCGTTAAAGAAGTACATTAGGTCAAACATTACATACTATAGATTTACATTAGAATACGTTTACGATAATACTACGCACTCGACACAAGAATCGCAGTAGGCTAGTGATTGTTTGTATGTCGGCCTGAAGGACACCCAAATCAGACTTTACATGTTTTAAGTCTGACTGCACATAATCCAATTTATACTTCACCATCGACACTCTCTGGTCTATGTCATGAAGTGATCTATGAATGCACACAACCCTCATGGGCTCTGGATAGGATATATTCAGGTGAGGCAATACTTGCCCCTCAATGGATCCACATGCTTGTGAGACTCATTATGAAGAGGGTGAGTCTCATACTCGTTAGTAGGGGGCTCGTGGGATTGATGCCCCTAGATTTATGGCTCGTGAGACTGATGCTCGTGACTCTCGTAGTCATTGGATTAACTGTGAGCATCCTCATCGTGGTCTGATCTGTGTGCCTTTGAGGAGCTCATCTCGGCATTTTCACACTCGTATACGGGTCGTTCATCAACCTTAGTGCTTCTATATTGCCTTCCCTTATTCGACATAATTAATGGTGTAGGTGTGATCCTTATCTATATAAAACAATGAAGAATTTGTTAGTTATATGTGACCTTCACCTTAGATCCAAGTAAATATTGATGTTATACACTAAACTCGTTGGAGTCAAACACATCTTGTTGCAACATTCTGGTCAGAAGTGAGTACGTATGTTCCCACCTTAGGAATCAAGGTACGACATGTCTATTCAGCCAGGTTGCAAATTTTTTAGCAAATGTTAATATAATCTCATATACTCACACCTACCATAATTAATAAACGATTATAAAATAGAAAAAAGTAGTAACTGATATTGTAATTAAAGAGGCTAAGGAATTGATATTACCTGGAATTCATGAGGAAATCCCGGTACGTTGTACTTGACAATGTAGCTCTTAGAGTTCTTGGACCTTTCCTGGTAGTTCTCGACCTTACCATTTAATCCTCTTTGCAGTCCAAGTAACATCCTCGATAGTAATCTAAATGCTCTACATCATTTAATAAGGTCTTATCGACATTGGTCCTCGTCTTCTCCCTCCCCAACATAGCCAATTGAGTGTAATAAACCAATGTCGTCTTCATAATGTCCATGTCATTCTCAAACTTCATCTCCTTGGACACTGACTCTAAGGTACTAATGTGAATGCCACCGGCAAAATCATTCCTGAAGTACCTACTACGCAATGATCCAGGTGCTTTAACCCTCCTCAAAACTGCTGGATTAGGTGATCACCACAATCCCGTCACCAACATGAATTCTTCTTTGGAGAATGTCACAATCGTACCATTCAAATTGAACGTCATTGCATCCTTCCTATTGTTTTCAACCTCCCTTAATAGAACGTAGTAGACCAATGGGTTGTTGAAGATAATGTCCATATCTAGAAATCGTCCAAATACCGTCTTCTTGAAGAGGGCAAGCTGAGTGGGGGTAAGCTTCTCTTTCACTATCTTGTTAGTTGTTTTGTGTGAAATAGGTGTCGTTAATTCTATCTTACCCAAAACAAATGAAATTTATAATACTCTAACTATAGCTAGAACTAACATGTAGTAGTAGTGGAATAAGAGGTTGATCCCAAGAGAAACGCTATTAATTAGCCTAAAATAGACTACTTGAATTCCAAAATACAAAAGATTAAATGGGGGGTTGTTTGTTTTTAAGAACTAGAAACTAAGTGAAAAAACGAAGAATTGAGATAGGAAATTTATTGATGAGAGAAATAAGAGAGATTGTGAGATAAGAGTCAATTTAAATAAAATCTTGGGGATTTTTTGTAAACTAGGCAATTCGACCATTAACTTAACAAAGAATCATGCAATTAGATTATTTAATAGTTCATTAATAATAAATTACTAATGCCCTAATTAGCTAATTTGACAATTAAACTTAATCTAGTTCTTAATTGCTTCCAAAAGAATTTCACAATCAATCCCTAAATTGCATTAAACTCATGGATTTTCTTAACTATTCCAATCTTGAAATCAAAAGATTGCAAATTCAAGATTGATTGCATGGATGTTTTGAATTAATAGATTCTTTAAAGAAAAGAGGAAAAGAAGTCCACATATTCTATCAAGACTACTAATTCTTGCAACTATAATTCCAATTTTGTTATAGAACCATGTAATTTTTTCATACAAAAATTGATTAATCTTGAGTCGTCAATTCAATCGTAATAAATTTTATACTAAATTTCAGCAAGAACATTCAAAAGAAAGTAATTACATGAAGGAAAATTCAAGAAAAGTCTTAAGAAAATATCAATTTATATAATTCCCCAAGAAACAGGATGACCTACTCATGAATGATGAAATTCTTCAAGCAATCCATTGATAGTTGTATATTGATACAAAGTATGAATACAAATTGAATGAATCTCACAAAAAATTACAAGAATTGCTCTTAGAAATTCGAAGTCTCTCTCTTAAAAAATGGGTTATTCTCCTCGTGGTCGAAGTTTTCTTTCTAAAAATGATATTCTATATGTTTTTCTGAAAAACTGAACTAAATTTATACCAGCAGCATAGTGTCGTGAGGTGTGGGGATGAATTGCGTCAAAATCCAGAAAAAAGAATGAACGTATCGAGTTTTTGAAGTTTAAAGAGCGAGCTTCATGACTTATACTCGATCCTCGATACACAATGATGCTTTGCTTGATGCTCGATGCTGGATGACCTTTACTTGATAGCTTTTACTCGATGAAACTTACTCGATGAAAAATGAATAAGAATAAAGTCGATAGTACTCGATGACTCGATGGAATTTGATGAAACTCGATGACTCAAAGGTTGATTGCTCGACAACCCTTATTTGATTATACACGATAGTATTCTGCTAAAAACTCGATGCTCAATTACTCAACAGCCTTACTCGATGGTATTCTGGTTATTTACTCGATTCTCTTCAATATGTTGATTTTCTTAGTTATTTTTTAATTTTTTGGCCTAATTTTCTTGTAATGACTTTAAAATGCCTTGTGGACCGTTTTACCTACAAAAGTTAGTTAAGAGCAAATAATCAACACAATTTTGGGGAAATTATCATAAAAAAAAAAATACATCTTTAAAAACCTAACATTAGTCGTTTCAATGTGCGAGGATAGGTTGGTTGCTTGGCTTAAGAAATGATCCTGGAGAGGAATCTTGAATTTTTCTAGCCATACTGCATAGAATAACAAAAAACACAAAAAAAAATGCATTATGTTAAATTCTCGATATTCGATGCATGCTACACAATACTCGATTACTCAATACACGATACATGCTACTCAATACACACTATATGTGACTTGATGGTCAATTATCGATCATTAGATTTGATTTTCCACCTTCGTGACTAATCCTACTCAAACCCTAAACGGTCCAAAATACCAAAACTATGAAAATCGAAACATAAAAAAGTTCCAACTCCAGCAAAACGTGTAAGATATGAAAACTGAAATGAAAACAAGGGAAAACCGTATCGGTCGAGTATTAAGGAACATACAAATTCAAAAAAAAAAAAAAAGGAACACTAAACAAGAATATAAACAAAGAGACAAATGTTACTAGATGTAGAGAGAATTGAGAGAGAATTTTGAGTCAAGAAGTGCAATCGTTTAGGGATATAGACTCAAAAGACGAAAAAGAGCTTGTGAAAATAGTCTGAGCGAATGAGTTGAAGTGGTGAAATAATGGAACAAGTTGACATTTTAAGCTGCAATTATGAATCCAAACAGTTCAAAAGAATCGAGTATCAAATATGACATGGCCATGATCGAGTATAGTGGATATAGCACGTGTCGATGTCGTCGTACGTCGTGCATCAAGTATTGAGTGACTCGTCATTGAGGAACGAATGACAAGTCATCAAGGATCGAGTTCATTGGTAATGGTAGGCGCACGGGGTGGATTCAGGGGCGGAGTAGTAAAATCACACAAGGATGATGCAAGCAAAAGACTATTTTCCATTTCTTTTTCAATAAGTGGCATTTTTCATCTAGGCCAGCAAATTGAGGTCATCCATACAAAAAACCCCAAAAAGGTTTCCCAATAAATAATGAGAAATTGACAAAAATGACCTTTTGGGGTTTTGGCTTTGTATTTTTTACCTTTTTTTGAAAAGCAAGTTTCTTTCTTACCCCCTTGATAATGAAAATGATGTAAGCATGGAAAATTTTTTATGTATAATTATTCTTATGGACCCTTTATTAAATTCTTGCTTTTAAATTTCAACAACCAACCTACCAAATTAACTTTAAATTCAACAACTAACCTACAACCAAAAAATTGGTATACAACCAAAATTAATACAAAAAAAGTCTCCACCAAAATTAATTGTTTTACAACCCACAACAAAAAAAAAAATATTCACAAAGAATTCACTTCACAAAATTGTGATTCAAAAAGTTCTCTTCACCTAGTCATCTCCATAACGAAAATTTTTTCGTCAAGTTCAAAACTTGTACCTCGCAAAGTTGTGATTTTATTGTGATTATGTACACTTCGTAAGAAGGTATGTATTTCATTTTGTATTCAATAGTTTGAACATTTCGTTCATGTTAGAATTCATTTGCTTGTGTTGATGCTTGCTTGCTTGCTTGTTTCTTTTTTTCTAATGCCATAAAGAAGTATATTTGAAAATTTGAAAGAAAAAAAAAAGAAAAAAAGACAGAAAAACTATTTTTTTAAGATACTTGGTTGGACTTCACTAGGTCTTCATGGGGTATAAAGAAAATGGGTTGAAATTACACGAGCAGGCTTCATGGGATAGGAATCGAAAACGAACGAAGGTATTTGAATTTTTTTTTTTTTTAAAAAAAAGGACAGCAAAACTCTTTTTTTAAGATACTTGATCGGTCTTAATCAGGTATATTGGAAATGGGTTTGAAACTATCCGGGAGGGCTTCATGGGATAGGAACTGGGAATAGGGGTATGGGGCAACCCAGTTAGGGCCCAACCATGTGTTGGGAACATCGCCTGGTCCAGGGCTCGATAGAGGTAACTTCAAACCCCGTTGGTGTTGTATATGGAGTATATGCTTATTATTTTTTGGTCGGAAATTGGCACTACATGAATGGACCTAAACGAGAATTACGTGTATTTTGAATGATATTTTTCATGAACCCGATCAGGAATTGGCGTCTACGTGTATGGACTCGATCGAGAATTACATGTATTTTGAATGATATTTTTCATGAACCCGACCGAGAATTGGTACCCACTTGCATGGGTCTGCTTGAAAACTATGTGTATTTTGAATGATATTTTTCATGAACCCCACCAGAAATTGGCGCCTACTTGCATGGACCCGACTGGGAATTACGTATATTTTGCATGATATTTTTTATGAACCCGGTTGGGAATTGGCACCTACTTGCATGGACCCGACTAGAAATTACGTGTATTTTGCATGATATTTTTACATAACACAAAGTACATGAAAAAAAAAAAAAACATATTAAGTCAACTATCGAGTTTCATTTATCACTTGAACCATTAATTACATAAAATTTTACAAATATATTTTGTCTTTTTTACATAACACAAAGTATTTAACAAAAAAAACATATTAAGCCAACTATGGAGTTTCATTTGATCACTTGAGCCATTAACTACAAAAAAGTTCATAAACTTCTTAAACAATGCTCTATTTACCCAACTTTTCATATTGTCTAGAAAATATGTCATTCTAACTTGTGTTAGAGTGTTCATTTTGGATTTGGTTACATCATATTCGAAAAATTCACATGCAAACATAGCACAGTCACAACTCTCATGTTGTTGAGGCATGAAATCATCTCGATGTAGAGTCCATCGATCCACTAGAAGATTATAGACTCCATTACCACACCAACAAGGAGCAAACCAGGAAAATTTTCACACACTAACATTCCAAGTCTCCATTTGAATGTAATCTAATCAATGAATCGAACATGATTAATTCTCTAATTTGGAAGTCCGCATAAACAAGCACTCAGTGAATCCCAGAGAGGTTGAAAGGCATGTAAACAACATCAACACTGCTCCAGGGTACATCGTGGTCAGTATGTTGAGCCTTGACGTACTTCAATATGTTCGTCGCCTTACTTCAATCGATAGTATGATGATCACTACTTAGAAAATTCTAGACCAATGAGACAATTAGGCAATGTTGAGTGTAGGAATTGATAACAAACTAACCACGTGGTTAGTAAAGGAATTAATATATATATAATCTACTGTTACTACGATATTAGCTACGACAAATATTCGACGACATAGGTCCAGTTGGGCTTGCATTTTCTTTTTTATGAACATAAATAATGTGTCTATTACCTACATGATAACGTTGAGTGTTTAACTAAATAGAGACATTCATACACCAATTAGAAGCTTCATTAAAGGTTTTATACCTCATCATTCATCCATTCGAAAGGTGTTAACAGACTATTAAACCATTTTGTCCATTTGAGCATATGCATTTCTTTGTATCATTGCAACTGAATCTATCTTGTCCATCCACTTCTAAAATTTAATGTTTAAATCCTCAAGTATGTCAATGATGGGATTTTACTTCTATTGCACTTTTTGCCTCTTCCCATCATACCTGTGTCTTTCCACGACGTAGTTAATTTCCAAGAATTTTTTCTCATTCGTTCTCCACGACCTTCTATTAGATTTAGATCTCTTCTGTCTTGAGAACTTATATCGATGACCTACATAGTAAATACAAGAACAAATTTCTCTAAGAACCGCTATACTTAGATGTCGATTATAGTTTTATTTGATTAAATAAATAAAGAAGTGGGAGAATAATAGTAAGACAAAAATAAAATTTCAATTATTAATAAAACTTTAATTATTACTAAATCATGAGTACAATAATAAAAAGACAACGACAACAATAATTACAACAATAGGAAGACAACGAAAATAAGAATTACACCAAAAGTTTTGTTCGAGGACTTCTCAATGAGGTCACACCTTATCCTTTCAACCATCAATGCTCAACTCTTCATCTGTAACATCCATCGCATCATCACCTGGAAACTACAGGTTCCTTCGTACCTACATGATCACCTAGAGCTGCATGAGAATGACCATCCCTATCACCATCCTTTGTCACACAATGATCATTATTAACTCCATGGCCCCTACCATTAGAATGACCATCCGGACCAATATATCTAGTGCAGTCAACGAATTTTCCCTACATGCATGGTTATTAGATAGGATAAATTATGTATGAGGAGAACAGACAACAAGGATCACAATGATATATCCTTATCTTGGATAGTCGTTACGAGTACTTCTTAATGCTCTTTAGGTCATGTTCTATACTTTTTACACGACGATCAAGACCTTTGATTAACTTAATCAGCTTGCGATACTTCTTCTGCTTCTTCTGGGTCTTCCTGTGATGCCTTTGTTCACTATCATTGTAATCAACCTCCTTAGTGTTTGAAGCCTCGACATCATCAACATATTTTATGGGTGGAAGTGGTTTTAGTGGTGTCGGTTGTCACAACCCCTCCCAAATCACGCTCTTAATCCAGGAGAGAATGTAATGGCAACAATTACCAACCATTTTATGGCACTTACTGCCTATTTGGACTTCCTTAACATGCTTACTAACCCCCTGGCTACATGATAACATTTCATAGAACTCTTAACATCATTCATATTTTAACTTAAGTAATCAGGGATTAGCACAAAACGCAAACATAACATATTTACAGTATAAAACTCAGTGGGTCCCAACATACTTTACTAGTCTACTAGTCCCTAAGTATGTATATGAGTTTAATACAAACATAGATAAGGTAAACACCTAGTTCTTCTTCCTTCTACTTCAAGCTTTAACTTGTGTCTTTGAATGGCAGAGTAGTAGTGTAGTTATCTTCTAGGGAATTAACCGCTACTTGGGGAAAAAAACATTGGAAAGAATGAGCTACTAGCCCAGTGTGACCATTTAAAAACATTTATACTGAAAAATGCCAAGCAAACTCATACTTAAAACTTTTAACATAAAACTACTGAACCTTATAAAGCTAGTGCATGAAACATTTAAATACTGAACTTCATTAAACATCATTACTTAAACCTTAGTTGAGAATGAACCCTTTTTCTCAATCCCTCAGCGTCAATCCTTAGTTGGTGTGGAGTATTATCAACACATCCATCGTCAACTTTACCTACGTACACATGGTAATAACTAAGTACTGTCATACCCTAGGTACTAGAGGGCTCGGATACCTTATCAAAGTCATTCAGTATCGGGTTCCTCATTAAAGCAAGATACCTTCTCAAAGTCCTTCGGTATTGGGTTCATTATTATAGCTTCATAAAACTTATGCTTAGAATAAAACATAATTTGTAAACTAGAATCATAGGCTTGAATGCCATAATTCATAAGGCATCAATCAATGCATGCTTTATAAAAATACTGGTGGAAACATTTAAATCATGCTTTCATAAACTTTTCTTTTAATCTCAGCATGAGTTAAAGAAAACTAGTTTGCTTGGAAACGTCTTTTGCAATGCTAACATTTCAAGCATGTATCAATAGCTTTTAATAAAACATGTGTTCATTAAAGAATTTGTAAAACACTTAAACTTTGTCACTCATAGTCCTGGGCATCTTTCTTAGGGTTGATAAACCTTCCCTATTGGTGTTAACCTTGTGGAAATGATAAACATCTTTGGTTAATGCTATTAGTCCCCTTGTGAGACTAACTTACTAAAATAAACATAACATTTCACTTGGAGTATCAAACTCCCATCTCAATACATACTAACTAACGCATGTCATACTCAAGAGATACCTTAGGTCAGGTTGCCATGCCATGCGCTCGTATGCGCTCACATCTTGTGCTAGGCCACGCTCATACGCCCATGCGTTGCGCGCCTTGCCTTATGCATCCATGCTCGCTCCACCAACACAGTTGTGTACGCCTCCTCGCACACCACAATGCACCTTGCGCCTCACCGCAAAACCCTTGAACGCATGCTTGGCCCAATGCCTGGTATCTAACCTTGTCTTCGCACGTGCGTCTATCAACGCCTTCGCCTGGTTGGTTGAGTTGCTTGCTTACTCAACTGAAGTAGGTGCCTTCTTAATCAACCAAAAATTCAATATTAAATTTTGAGCTTAAATAACTCTTTTTCCAGACCTTATTTTGGAAAACTTCCTTTTATAAACTTGTTCATAATTGACTCAACTTTCATACCTTAAGTTTCAGCTTCAGATTCCACTAGATCAGCCCAGAAATCTTCGATCTTTCTTGTTTGCTCAAGATCACTTGAGAGCTTGAATCACTAGGGAAAATTTTCAATTTTCAACTCGAAATCGTGGGAGATTTCATCTGACAGCCCTGGATCATCAAGATCACCTTTTATTCTAACACTCTGCTTAAGAATTTCCCTTTTCAGCAAACGCATATATAAGTTATCACATAGGTCAATGCTCATCGAATAGCATCCTCTTGGCTATGGCTTAGTCAGCCCACACCTAGGTCTTACCTTCCATTAGTGCACGACTAGCGCCTCATTTAACATCCTTGACCACATAGGGCTATCACCTACCTAAGCTTCAACCTTCATCGCATCTTGGCATCAACGCTTGGCCCATACTTAGCCACATTCTTCACCTTCCCTTGCGCACATACAACCTCCTACCGAAGAGCTCTATAACTCAACACTTAGAAGATTTTCTTCTTCCCTTCCTTCTTCACTTCGAAATCCATTTGTTTTTTCCTCTCTTTACCCATCATAGCAAACTCAATAAAATAAAAAAGGGCAAATTTCACTGCTTCATCATCGTTCTCGAACTCGAGGGATAAAAATGGAGTCCAACTCATATGCCTTCATGCCCTCATTTCCATTTAAATACTTAGTTCTAAGTCTAACACAAGTATTTGCTCCCCTCACTAATAGCTTTAAAAAAGAATTATTATTCCAGGCTTAATTCGAGCTTGTTAATGGATTTTATGCATTTATTTCTCTATTTTGTAGGTAACGAGCAACCAAGAGGTAGAATCAGGGATTTGAAGCTAATCGGGATTAATTTGAAGTGATTTGGAGTAGATTTGAAGTATCCAAGCTTCAAGAGACATTAAATGACCAAAATACCCCTAACATCAGTGTTACAACTGTTGGGGATGATGCCCTAAAGTCTCTGTCCTATAGTTTGTAAACAATTTGTACGAACGCTTATGATGTATAATATATGATATTTACTTCACTTCTTGACTTTGTTCATTCGGATGTTTTATTTGTTTTACCACCCAATAAACTAAAATCCTTGGTTGCCTTTATGTAACTTAAGCAAGTATATATGGTGACATACAAGTGGATCATGTCTTAAGTGATAACAAAATGGTCTGTAGTATATGGATATAGGAGGGAAACCTTATCCTGGCAACGCTACGGATGTGGCCCACTTTGTGGAATAGTTATAAATATTGTAACTTGTCATAGATGGTCTGATCTTGATCATTCGTGTAAGGGACATGCGAGTGGGGCATCCTATACAAAGAGTTTGTATAAGATCTGACCACGAAGTGTTAACGTCTCGTTATATAACGTTGTTCATGACAGAGACTTCACTTCACTAGGATGACTATAGGTAACATGACCTCAATCCTGAGTGAGTTGGGAACTCCTGCCATTAAGGGTGGTCCTTTGATTTGCATGAGTGCGAGTGGCCAGGTCGCCGACTCAAACCTACCACTTTGTGGATTTGTTTGATTTGGGAGCTGGGAACTCAGCTACACAAGATTGAATTCACTCCTTCCACGAAGTAAGGGTAAGTAGATAGATAGCTCCCTTAAGAGCTGATTCCAAGACTTAAATGATGTGGCGCCACACACCTTCTCATGGCCCGAGAGGTGTTCACACATAGTAGGACTATGTTGTATTGTTCATTAGAGGGATCAGTGGTACTTAAAAAGTGAGATATAACTATAAGGGGAAAACGGTAAATTGGCCCATCTGTACTTACGAGCATCTGTGAAGGGTTATCGTACTCATGATTGGTTATATCCGATGGACACAGAAATATATCTGTGGTAAGAAGAGTTCAGCTATTGGTTTTTAGTGGAATGCCTGGTATTAACGGATGGTGGATCTCTTGGCTAAAGAGTTTAGTTAACTATTAATGTACCGTTGGAGCTTCGAGCCATAGGTCCATAAGGTCCCCTTGGTAGCTTGGATACAAGTTGAGAATTAGTTTTTGGGTCAGTTTGAAATGTTCAAATTAACAAGGGAAATTTTGATTATATATGATATAATTGAACTAGTTAATTATATACGATATGATCGACTAAATGTATGAGATACATTAATTTGGAGGAAATTAGATATAAATATGATTTATATCAAGTAGAGGAGAAAACACTATGGTTGATATATGATATCAAACTATAGATTATGAATATAATATGATTATATGTATTATTTTATTAATTGGACAGTTATGAGATAATTGCCCACAGTTTTCTCCAAATTCATGCGTTAGTGAAAAGTTCAAGTCAGTTTTAGTAACTGAAAAATAAAATGAAAATTGTTTTCATTTTTGCAAAATATCGAAGAGATACGCATAATCGCTCACGGTGTGATTAGCAATCGTTCGCATAGTACTTGAGAGCCTATACGATAGCGCTTACCGTTTACTAAATGATCGCACACCCGCACGCCTTTTCTCTAAACGATCGCTTACCATTTCCTAGATAATCACTTAGCGCTTGAGTTGAACTAAATGATCGTATAGACGATTGCTTAGCTTTTACTACACGATCGTGTATCTCGCACTAAACGATCAAGCACCCGACTACGTGATAGTTTGTCCCTTCTCCCACTTACTTGATCTTTGTACACGATTGCCTTTCCTACTCACCTCTACCAAATCCGAACAAAGTCCACCCTTTGGATTCTCACTTCGAGAATACTGAGGGCTCCGAGTGTTGGTGTCTTCCCGTTTCCTGGTGTTTGTGTGAAGCCGTTCGAGGTAGACGACGGGAGAGTTACTGAACGATTGCCTAATGTGTTGGGTTTTATGTCTTAAAACTCGTGGTATGTAAACAATGGAACTTATTCTGATAATTCAATAAAAGTGTTATTGAATAAATCTATTTCTTGAATAGAAATCTAATAAATCTAAAAGTCCCTTAACTATTGAATGAGTACGAACTTTATGTGGAGACATAAAGGTGGATCAAGTTCGAGTAAATAGTCAAAATGATCTATAGTATATGGATAAGGTTGGGTACCTTATTTTGGTAACACTATTGGATACAACCTGCTCAATAGTTGTACAAGGAGTTGTAAAGTGCTACAAATGAAGTGATCCTAATTCGTTCATGTTAGACATGAGGAGTAAGGGTGTCCTTGTGCAAAAGAATTTGTACAAGATCGGACCACAAAATGAGTCATTCTTACTTTATAACATTGTTTACTGTTTAAGATGACTATTTCAAAGCGATGACCTAGGTAACTTGACCTTAATCCTGAGGTAACTATGAACTTCTGTTTATTCGGGATTACCCTTAAATTTGCATAGGTGAAGGTTGGCTCAACAGCGCCGGTTCAATAAGACCACCATTTCAGTAGTAAGACCGAATAGATAGCTGGAGACATAGGGTACAAAAAGGAATTCATTCATACCCACTTTAGGGATAGTAGAGAGGTTGTTCCCTTAAGTGCTGATTCTGGGGCTTGAACAAGGGATCCCGCCCTCTCATTTGACATGAGAGGGACTTAGTTTTGTGATTGGATCACAAAACAATTGTTCATTAAGGGTTCAGTGGGGATTTAAGGAACAAGAGGTAATTTCGGGGGTAAAACAAAGATTTGACCCAGCTGTTATTACGAACAACCTGTGAAGAGTTAACTTACTAATCATAGTTGTATCTAGTGAACATAATATATCTACAGTGAAGGGAGTTCAACTATGGCTTTAGTGGAGTGACCTATTAGTTAATGAATGGGGTTAGATCGGTCTAGTGAGTTTAGTCGATTAATCTTGGATCGTTGGAGCCCATGATCTGTAGGTCCATGATGTCCCCTTACTAGCTCAAAAATGGATTAGCTCTAAAGTAGCGTGATAAGTTAATTTGAAACATTCAAATTAGAATAAACGGAATTGGAGAAAATGTATTTAAATATGATTTAAATATATGAAGATGAATTTGTGTAAAAATTAATTTAATATTGGATATTAAATTAATTAGAATTATTTAAATTGTTTAAATAATTTTATTAGAAACTTAATTTATGAAATTAATTTGTAAAATTAATAAATTTTAATTTTAGAAATAAAATATGATTTTAAAATCAATTTTGGATTTTTGGAAATTGAAAAATTACACAAACTTGAAAAATGAGTTTTTTAAGTTGATCTTCAACTTGCTCACTAGGAACCCACCATCTCTTCCTTGATTTACTCTAGACATGAGCTGCATCCCATGCAATACATCTCTTTGCATGATAGTCTGCAATATATTGAAGAGATTGGAGTGAAGAATTGATTGATGAATCGATTGAAATTTTGCTTAAAAATTCGGATGAAGAAGGTGTTCTTCAATGGGTTGGTTCAGTGAGCTTTCTACATATTCCCTTTGATTTCAGCTTATTTTGAGTCCCACAACTCAATCTAGAGCACCAAGAGGATAGTAGGGAAGATCTTGTGGTGGTCTACACAAGGATTCAGAGGATTTAGAAGTTGGAAATAGAGATTTCGATGGTTCGGCCAAGGTATGTTCTTGAAACCCATTAACCTTTGTTTTAGCATGTTTCTTTTCAACCAAAATTATGAATTAGAGTGCTTATGGATCTTGTTTTCTTTCGCTGCGTGTTGGTGTTGATTCAACATGACATTCTAGTGAGAGAAGTTCGTTCGCGGAAAGCGCGAGTTTTCAAGTGAAGAAAGTCTTCAACTGGTATGTTCTCTCGATCTTTTGTTTATTCATCCTTTAATCATGCCAGTAATTAAACGTTATTAATGCATATCTGTATGTCTGAATGTATATGTGAAAATTCTGTTACAATGAATTGGAAATATTTGCTTCTACTCATAGGTACTCTTTGTACAAGAGTTCCTTCAACAACGTCGTGCAATGCTTTAGCGTAACGTTGTAAGAAAGTAGCCTAGCGTTGACCGACGGATAAGAAGCGCACACGCGAGTCAGCGTTGCAATGCTCAATTATAGCGTTGCAACGTTGCCTTTAATTTTTCTATAAATGTTTCCTTTTGCTAGGTCAAATATATGTTGAGTTGTATAGAGAAAGGCCCTAAAAACGCCGAACTCTTCATGGAGGCCGAGGAGAGGCCTTGATTTTCTCTTTTTCCTCTATGTATTCAGTATCATAAGTTAGACTTATTTTTCCGGATTATGGTTTTTGTATCGGATTGTATCCCATTGCTTTGTCTATGAATCAATGAGGTAATTATCAATTAGTTCTTGGATTAAGTGTTCTTTGTAATTTAATGAGTTATGTGTTCAATTTTCTGCTTCAATTAAGAATTGTGTTTTTCTTTAACCTCGCATGAATTAGACTTGCGCTTGTGTGTTGGACTGACAACCCTATCACGATTGCATGTCTTTGCTAGTTAAGTTCAAGCTCGCATGTATGCTTGTAATTTTCCATGCCTTGAATTTACCCTTGTAGCACAAATTAGATGAGCATGCTTAGGTGTATAGGCTAAACTTGAATCTTTGCATCGTACATTTAATCTAGAATTAAAGAAATATTTTGATTATTTGAACATGGGTTTCCTGACACTTAGTCAACAATCCTTGATTTTCATGCATGTGTTTCTAGTTCTTTATAGCCGTAAGGACCCAATTGCATTTAGGAGCATGTAGGCTAGTTAGGGCATGGTCTTTCCAGCCTCAACTACGGATTAGGACGCTCAATTTGGTTTGTATTAATTGATTTTCGACCTTTCTAGAGATTGATTAATTCTTATCAAATTAAGTAGTTATGCATGCATAATTCAAAAATTAGTTATTTGGCATATAACAATGACTTAATTTACATCGAATGATGCACTTGATCTGATAACTAAACGAGTCCTTTACTATTCCATATATCCCTTGCAGTTTACTTTTCTTGCATCTTTATAAATAAAAACCAAAACCTCATTTTTACTGTTTTTCTCGCAGTCAAATCTAACACATTCCTCGCTTCTCTGTGGTTTGACCCTGCACTTACCATTGTTGCTACATTTTAGTAGTAATAGAAGTGTTTCGGTGATATTATAAATTTTCTTTTGCTTTGGTTCGTAGTTGATTAACGCCATCAATTCCCGATCTGAGCACTCACAGTCCTCATTTGATGTTTCGGTCCTGTAATAAATTTAAACTCTCTGACTGAATGACACCTTATTCCCTAGAAGATTAAAACTAATGACATCTCTCCTAGGCTCCTCCACTTCTCGAAGAAAAATATAGTGAACTGGTGGTCCATTGAAGATGATGTTAGTGTCATACCCCTTCCCAGATTAACCTCTTAACCTATAAGAGAATGTGGTGACAGCAGTTACCAACCCTTTTGTGACACTTACCGCCTAGCCAATCTGTTTAACCTATTTAAGGAACCCTGAAAAACATATTTAACATTAAAAGCTAGCAGAACTTAAAACATTTATAACAACCTCAGGGCTTTATACATAGCAAACTCATAACATATATATAGAAACAAGGTTCGATGGATCCCACACTCAAAAGTAGTCTCTAATACGCAACACATGTGTACAGTTAGGATAGACACCTAGACTTCCTCTTTCAACTGAGTTTTTAAGTGGCAGAGCAACAGTGCAATTATCCTTTGAGGAGATGACCACTACCTGGGAGAAGGAAAACATTTAAATGAATGAGCTACTAGCCTAATGAGTGACTAATAAATCATAAACAACATGCTTTAAACTAAAAACCTCTAAGCAAACTCATAATTAGAACTTGTTATCATAGCATAGCTTAAAAACATAACTTAACATAATTATTAGTTGAGAGATAACCCTTTTGCTCAATCCCTCAACATTAAACCTTAGTTAGTGCGGAGTATTCTCAACACATCCAACGTCGACTTTACCTACATGCACATGGTTATCACTAAGTATCGTCATACCTTAGGTACTATTGCCCAGATACCTTCACATTGTCCTTCAGTATCGGGTTCTAACATTCATCATTAAACTCATACTTTGAAAGCATAGCATCATAATTCATAGGCTTTAACATATTTGCTAATAAGCATCACTTCTAACGCATGCTCTTTGAAATGTAAGTATAGAAATACTTAGATCATACTCATAAACTTCTTTAAAACTAGCATACTTTAATGGCTTCATGAAACATAGTTTGCTTGGAAATCATTTTAAACATTCATATAGACAAGCATGAGTTTAATCATTTAAGTAAAGCACGTGTTACTAAAACATTTGAAAACATCAACTTTGTCACTCACAGCCTTTGTGCGTTCCTTCTAGGGTTGATAAGCCCTTCCTATTGGCATTAACCTTGTGGAAATGAAAAACATGTTTAGCCAACATGGCTTCCTTGTGAGACTAACTTACCTAAATGAACTCAACAATAAGCTTAAAACATCAATTTCCCTTTCAACGCATACCTTCTTGTGTGTCTGACACTTAGGAAAAATTTGAGTAGTTAAGCCTTAGTCATGCGGCCAACATTGTAACCCATGCGCCCATCACATGTCATGTGTTAGTCCAACGTGCTAATGCATGACTAGCCCCTTGCGCCCAGCGCTTTTGCCCACACAGCTTAGCGCCTCTTGCGTTCATGACTTCAACACACGCCGCACAACACGACACATTCCCTTTTGCATGGTGTCAACACAAGCCTTATGCCCAAATTGCCCCTCGTGCACGCCTGTAACCTGTCTAAGTTGAGCAGCCTACTTGCTCAATGGTTGCAGCTGCTTGCTTGTTCAACCAAAATCTACTTTCAACTTTGAGCTCGAATAACTTATTTTTCATACTTTATCTTAGAAAATTTCCTTCTACAAACTTGTTTAAAAATATCTTAACTTACTTACCTTAAAATTTAAGCTCTTAATTCTCGTGATTTGTCTAAAAACTTTAAATCTTCATCACTGGCTCCGGTTCATCCAAGAGCTTGAACTTTTTGCAATCTTCTTCAAATTTCAACCTGAATTCCTTAGAGTTTTCTTCCAGCAGTCCTATAGCTTAAATTACACTCATCAAGCTTTCGAATGGCTTTAAAATCATCTCATTTGCACGAGTGACATGCTAAAACTGAGCTTTTGAATTGAAATTTCCCTTTTATACTAAGCACTGCATGACTTCAAACATTCTTAGGTTTCCAAATCACCCACTAAGTTGGATTAATTCCTTAAATTTCGATAGTTTTTCCATTATCACTGGTGACTGAGTTGCTAAACCACCGTTTAACCAACACATAACTCTACCTTACCTTGGCACAATCAATACATGTAGCCCAACGCTTGGTCTAGTGCTAGCGTATGCTTTCCTTTGTCGTGGCCTTTACTTGAACAACGCATAGACTTAACTAGCGTGTGGCTTAACCTCAACGCATAGCTCCCTTGCCATTGCCATCACGTAGCCATCAGCCATCACCTATCACCTCACCTATATGCCATGCATAGGCTCACCTGCCCATGCCGTGCATCAACCCAACGCCTGCACGCCTTTTCTCGGCGCATAACTAAACTTGGTAGCGCTTTACTTGGCGCATCATGTACCCACACTCATCAACGCATATGTGTAGCCCCCAACGCCTTAGGCTTTCAAGCTCTCACGCACTCATCCTTGCCCATCTAACCACTCATGGCTTTTGACCAATGCATACCCTTGCTTAATGCAAGGCACCTCATGTGACCTACATTTAGTTATTTTTCTCCATGCAACATTCCCATCAAGCTCTCAACTAACCTCTTAGGAGCATGGTTGTCGTATACTTCAACACCTTAAATGCATGCTACTTTGGACTTCCACACTTGGCCAAAATTTTCCTTACAGAAGGCTTTCTTTGTCTTGCTACCCGATAACCATTTGTTCAACACTTAGAACATTTTTCCTTCTTTCCTTCTTCAAGCTTTTCCCTACAAACATATTAATAACTTATTCTTAATCTTGATTAGATGTTAATTAACTTACTTAAGTAAGAAAAATAGTAAGTAGGAAAAATAGGGTTCAGGGTTTACAGTTTGTGTCAAGGAGAGGACCAATGCATATTTGTCTAAACGTGGTTAATTGTGTCGGAGTCAGTTTCTTCTTAATTTTAGGGATGACTTTTCCTATATGGGAACAACATAAAATGGCTGTAGGAAAACGATCATTAGGATGTATCTTCATTTCCAATTCTATTATAACCTTCATTTTTCATCAAATACATAAATTAAAAGTCAACACAATACAAAATATTGAGTCAGAATATCAAAAAAAAAAAAAAAAAAAAAAATCTAAGCGACTATTTTTTTGCCCTGGTCCCATACCTGGTCGAGCCCGAGACCAAGTCAAAACAGTAATGTCCTGCTACCCCATCGCCCGATCCCACCCCATCCCTCCCCCTTCTCGGTCCCGAGTCGCTCGCATCCATCACTTGAAAGCTCTGCCCGGTCAAGATCTCAAGTAGCCCGATTGGACTTCATTGAATTAGGAGGCCTAAAATTAGAATATCATAATTTAAAGCAACAAAAAGCGTTTGAAATCAACTCGTACACTATATATAGACCTAAAAAACATTATAAAATGTAACGTTTTTCACAAAAATCCAAAAATTTATGAAAATCCATGAAAATAAAACCCAAAAACTTGTTACAAAAAATGATTCAATTTTTTTCAATCAAATGAGTTCAAACAAGATCAAAACTCACTACTGTAATAAATAAAGTATAAAGATACACAAAAGCATGAAACTAAGAATAATTTCAAGAAATCCAAAACCAAAACTCTCTTAAAATGTGCAAACATACTTACTTGATGAAGATGTTTGTGTTGATAAAGATCAACCGAAAAAAAGAATTTGAAGGGTTAACAAGAAAACAGTCATGGAAGGAAGGACTGTTGGATTTTGAAGTTTTGAATTTTTTCCTTAAAAAAAATGATATAATGACCTTTTTCTATCTTTGATAAATCTTGAGGAGTGAAAACATTCTTTTTAAAATGGTCATTTTTTCGAAACTTAGGGTCATTTCGTCAATTTTACTTAAATAATCTATGAAGCAGTAAATTTTTAAAAAATGTCAGCAGCCTGTCTTGCGTCTTCCTCCCTCTCGGTAATCTCTCTCCTCGACGTCTCTCTTCCTCCTCCAATCGCCGGCCACCGCTTTGCTGCCGTCGACTACCGGTGAGACTTTCTCTCTCCTGAACTCTTTTTCTCTCGTTCTGTCTTCAGTTCCAGCCGCCGCCGCCGCCTCCTCTGCCGTAACCCGCCGCACGCCACTGCTGCTGTCAATTTTCGCCGGATTTGAGGTTGTGGGTAAGGTTTTGGTGGCTTTTGTGGGTTTTTCTTGGATTATCTTGAATACCCGCTAAATTTTGGGCTTAAATTTAATTTAATCCTTTCAAGTTTTTGGAGGCTGTTAGCGGTGCTGTCCCAAGTTCTAGAGCGTTTAGTACGTTTTTGGTAAGTAGTATGGCGTTGGACCCATTTGAACTCAATATTGCTTGCTGTAAATTGGGTTTCTGACCCTTATTATAGAATCTTGCATAGGTTGGGGTCATTATTTAGAGTTTGGAAGAGACTTTGGATCAAGCCACACCTTGGGTAAGTTGTTTGGAGATGATTGGAATAAACCTATGTTTGGAATTAGGCATTAAGTGTTAAATTAAAAGTTGGTTCATGTTGTAGGGTTTGGTTCAAGGTTTCTCTAAACTAAAAATGAAAGAAGATTAATTTGGTTGGATAATAATATTTGAGTTTATTTTCGATGTAAGTAACTCTACTACTAGAATGCCCTTAACTCTAGAAAATATTGATGTGATAATGTTTGTGTGTTTGACTTGTTGATTAAGCACGCCCTTTTGTGTGGTTGATTATAAAAATTTATGATGACAACCATTTATGTTCATTTAGCATGAATGATGATTTGATGTGAGATCTACATGTGGAATTTAGAACTTGATAAACTTTATGCGTATATTGACAAAGTTTTAGCCTGGATTGACAAATGACTTTTTTTTTTAGCCGGAGTGGCACATGACATAGTTTAGCTTGGAATGACAAATGACACTATTTAGCCTGGAATGACACGACAGTTTTTCTTTATCCAAAAAAAGAAGACACGTGACACAATTTTGACCAGGTTTGGCTAAGTTTGGGTATCACTAGTTTCAATGATTTTCAACTCACGATTGCATGTGATTGCATAGTCTGACTTTACTTATTGAGTATTTTAAATATTTATCATTTCATTCAATGTTTTTTTTCCTCCTCTCTCTAGATAAAGGCAAGAACATATCGAGCGCACAACGAGGTGATTGGTGACAGTTTCATGGGACTAGTGTCATCACTTCCGCTCAATTTCATTTTTTCAAGTTATTTAATGTCTTGACGTATGGCTTTGAGATAAATAGCACATTTTGAATTTTGAACCTTTCTTTCATCAATGTTTTTAGGGGACCCCGAACAAAAGTTTTTCTTTGGCTTTCATTAAATTGTCTTGACAACGTTTTAATTATGTAAGAAATTTTATTTTAGGTAAAATTGGCCAACTTGCTTTAGTTTTGAAATTGGGTGCATGTATTAATGACCCCTGTCAGAGATCTTAAGAAGTCGGGTTGTTACAGTGTGTTTGTATTTACTTTATCTTGTTACCACTTCTTGAATATATCTATATACGTAATATAGATTTTTGGATGACTAATTCTAAATGTTACATGAGTAACTTGGATAGGAGGCTAGATGTACTTTGAATGGGATGTATGTTGTAGCATGTTGATTGTAAAACTATTGGTTGTGTTGAATATAATTGTTTGGATGTGTTAGGAAGCTGCTTGATGATGGTTGGGTTCAAAGTTTGTTTAATGAACTTGTGCAAAATTATGTTGGGCATGTGATTGTTTGTGTGGTAATTGCTAATTGTTGGTGGAAAGCAAGAAATGGCAAACATGCTAGGGGGACTTGGTTTTAGTGTTGTTGAATGTTGAGGCAAGCAAGAGGTGTGGCAAGATGAGGCCTCTATGTCTCGATCTAGGGTCATGGTGCTCGAGATGGTGTGCCATTTCTTGCCATTTGGTGCCATTGCAACAAAAACTGTGTTCACATGAGAAATGGAAAATTCAGAAGAATGAGAATATTAATTGCAAATAAGAATAAGTACAGATTAAGAAGAAGAAAAATAGTAAGAAGGATAAGAACAATAAGGGGAAGATTAAGAAGAGGAAGAAAAATAATAAAAAATGATGAAAAAAGAGTAGGGAAAAGAAAATAGCACACCAAAAATTTACGTGGAAAACCCTAATTAGGGATAAAAACCACGGGATAAGGGAATTATTATTAGAAATTGATACAATGGAATACAGTAGAACAACAACTTAAATAGAGAACAGGGAAACCCTAGGATACAATGAAAAAGACAAAATTGCCCCTAGAGCGCAAAACCCTAATTTCAACACTCCCCCTCAAGTTGGGGCGTAGATGTCAATAAGTCCCAACTTGCTCACACAAGCGTCAAACAACTGTCTGGAAAGCCCCTTTGTTAGGACATATGCAATTTGTTGATTGGAGGGAATATAAGGAACACAAATGTTGCCACTATCGAGTCTTTCCTTGATAAAGTACTGGTCAATCTCCACATGCTTTGTTCTGTCATGTTGAACAGGGTTGTTTGCTATGCTTATGGTTGCTTTATTATCACAGTAGAGTTTCATTGGGCTGGCATGCTCTTGATCAAGGTCTTTCAAGACTTTTTCAAGCCAGATCTCTTCACAGATTCCCTGACTCATGGCTCTGTATTCTGCCTCAGCACTGCTTCTGGCAACAACACTTTGTTTTTTGCTTTTCCATGTAACAAGATTGCCCCACACAAGGTACAATATCCTGATGTTGATTTCCTGTCTATTACAGATCCTGCCCAATCAACATCGGTGTAAGCTTCGATACATCATTTTTCAGTTTTCCTGAACATCAAGCCTTTCCCTGGAGAAGTTTTCAGATATCTCAAAATGCACTCTACTGCCCTCATGTGTTCTTCGTATGGTGACTGCATGAACTGACTTACCATACTTATTGCATAAGAGATGTCGGGTCTAGTATGAGAAAGATATATTAATTTCCCAATAAATCGTTGATATCTTTCTTTGCTCACTGGAACACTTTTACTCATATTACTTAACTTTGCATTGGCTTTTATAGGGGTATCAACTGGTTTGCACCCCGTCATACCTGTTTCCTTGAGCAGGTCCAGAGTATACTTCCTTTGGGAAACTGAAATTTCTTCTTTTGATCGAGCTACTTCCATTCCGAGGAAGTATCTTAGTTTCCAAGGTTCTTGATCTCGAATTCCTCATCCATCTTTGCTTTCAATCGGTCAATCTCTGAGGTATCATCACCTGAAATAACAATGTCATCAACATAAACAATCAAAACTGCGATTTTCCCGGATACAGACCTTTTAGTAAACAGAGTATGATCAGAATAACCCTGTTTATATCCTTGAGATTTTACAAACATAGTAAATCTGCCAAACCAAGCCCTTGGTGACTGTTTTAGCCCATATAAGGACTTTCTCAATCTGCAAACTCGGTGATCAAACTGTTTCTCAAATCCTGGGGGAGGACTTATATAGATTTCTTCCGAGAAAAGCATTCTTCACATCAAGCTGGTGAAGGGGCCAATCCTTATTAACTGCAATAAAAAGGGGGACCTGAACTGTATTTAGCTTTGCAACTGGCGAAAAGGTCTCTGAATAATCAATCCCAAACGTTTGAGTAAAACCCCTGGCCACTAATCTTGCTTTGTATCTATCAACAGCCCCATCGGGCTTATACTTTATTGTGAATACCCATTTACATCCGACTGCTTTTTGACCATTTGGAAGATTGACTTGATCCTACGTATGATTTTTCTCGAGGGCTTTCGTTTCTTCCATAACTGCTGCATTCCATTTAGGACTTTCCAATGCGGCGTGTATACTTTTTGGTATCACCACTGTGTCTAGGCTTGTAGTGAGGGCCTTGAACTCAGGAGATAAATTACTATAGGACAAGTGACTTTGCAACGGATATTTAGTACATGATCTCGTACCTTTCCTCAGGGCAATCGGAAGATCAAGGGATTCATCTCTATCTTTATTTTCTTCTGACATACTGCATTCTCCCTCCGGTTCTGTTATTTTCCCACTTTCAACATTTTTTCCAGCGGGAATAAGAAAGGCTTCTTTTCTAGGTTCTACCAAGTCCTCAAGAGTCATACACTCATCTGTCTCTTTACCATCATCAACTTCAATCACATCCTTGCTGGCATTATCTTCCCTGCTTTTGCTTTCAACATTTTCAACACAAGTATCAGTGTTATCACATTTATTATTATGATCAGGGATAGGACTACTAGTACCTGGAACTGATCTTTGTTTAGACTCATGAACTGGAGCCGGAGAGATGACAGGTGGCGCTATTTCCTTCCTGAGATTCTTTCTATAGTATGTGATCCAAGGGACTTGTTCAGTTGGGAGGATGGGTGCGTTGGTGTTGACACTGACATCAAGGATGGGTTCAGGTTCAGGTAAGGTAGAAAGACTGGGACCCCAATTAGTTTCTTCACTGGAATGCTCCCCCTGAAGAGAACCATTGGGAAAGAATGGATGATCTTCGAAGAAGGTCATATCCATAGAGACAATATTTCCTGGAAGGAGGGTGATAATACTTGTACCCACTCAGATGTAGAGGATATCCTACAAAAACGCATTTTTGTGCTCGAGGGGTAAACTTGGTACGGTTAGGTCCGTGTGTATGGACGAACACCACACAGCCAAAGACACGAAG